>NC_080602.1:7404444-7712962 GCF_027887145.1 Ammospiza caudacuta
GGAAGATGGCTGCCCACCCAGCCCTGCTCTAAAGCAACTCAGCTGAAGATTCAGTGCCCTGACTGGCAGCAAAAGGGAGAATCCCCGCTGCCACAGCCAGCTTGGGCTGGGAGATGTTGGGGCATGAGATGTCAGCAGCGGGAGCACAGCCCTGTGTAGGCTCACCTGCAAAGTGAGTGTAGACTGTGTCCTGCAGGTAGGTGCCACAGCCAAAGTCAATCAGTTTGGCCTGCCCGGTGTCCAGGTCAACCAGGATGTTCTCTGGCTTGATGTCCCTGTGCAGGACCCCGCAGCTGGTGCAGTGCCGCACGGCCTCCAGCACCTGGCGGAACAGCTCCCGCGCCTCCTCCTCGGGCAGGAACCGCCGTGCCCGAATGAAACGCTGCAGGTCCTGACACTGCTCTGGCCGCTCCAGCACCATCACGATGCAGTTGGGGAGCTCGAGCCACTCCAGCAGCTGGACCACACCGGGGAAGCCAGTAGACACCTTGGTCAGCAGCACAACCTCCAGGGGTGCGCTGGTGCCGTCGGGCTGCGGAAGGAGCACGACGCCGTCAGTGGGGCCGATGCCGTGCCGGGCCTGGGGAAGCCCTCAGCCAGCCCGGGATGCTCTGCGCCCTGCGCTGGCCCCACGCCCGCTCTCCCTCGGGGCGTCCTGGCGGCTCCCACCGTGCCGGGCCCCGGCTCATCCCCGGCCGGCAGCCCCGGCTGCTGGCCCCGCTCACTCACCAGCTCGCCCCAGTGCCGGACGCGGTTCCGTGGCACCCTTTTGATGGCCACCTGCAAGCCAAGGGCAGCAGCGGGGTGAGCTCGCTGCCCGCACTGCGAGCCCCATCCTCCGCTCTCCGCCCTCCTCCTCCTGCATCCCCTCCTCCTGCGCCCGCCGCCGGCCCCGCCGCTCACCGGGGCGCCGTCCGAGAGCCTCGTGGCCGCGAAGACTCTGCCGAAGCCGCCGCGTCCCAGCAGCGATCCCAGCCGGTACCGCTCCTGCAGGGCCTCCTGCGCCGTCCCTGCGGGCGGGACGCGGCTGTCAGAGCTCGGCCCGGGGCCAGCAACGGCCCCCGAGCGCCCCTCACCCGCCCCGGGCCGGCCATGCCCGGGCGTTCGCTCCCGGGAACGCGGCACGGGAGGCTCGGGGCCGGCGGCCGCGCTGCCGAGCGGCGGAGCTCGGGCCGGGGAAGCCGCAGTGGAGGCGGCGGGAGCGGCCGCGCCGCGTGTGCGCTCCGCGGGCCCCGGGAGAAGCCGGGGCCGGGGCCGGCGCCGGGGCTGTGGCCGGGGCCGGGGCCGAGGTCGGGTCGGGGGCCGGGCTCGGGCCAGGCGGAGCCGAAGGGCGGCGATGCCGCCCCAGCCCCAGGCACTGATGCCCGCCCAGCAGCGCCACCGCCAGTACACCCAGAGCCGGGTGGAGGCGAGACCGCGGCGGGACGGCCGGGGCCGGGCACGGGGCAGCCCCGCCCGGGGCCGGGGGCGGGCCGGGGGCATGGCCCGGCCCTGCAGGGGGGAGGGAGGAGGGGAGAGGAGAGGGACGCCGGACAAGGGACCCCGAGAGAAGGGTGCCCGACAGCGGGAAAGGGAGAGAAAGAGAAAGAAGAAGAGAAAGAAAAAGAGAAATAGAAAGAGTGCTTAAAACTATCTGTTTGCTGCTGCTGCTGTCGCCGCTGCTGCTGCCGCCGCTGCCGCCGCTGCAACTGAAGCACCGGGGCCGTTCGTCCCCGTGTCCGTTCCCCGCTCGCCCCACGAGCCCCACGTTCGAGCCCCGCGCGCCCCGGGGACAGCCCCTCCGTCTGCCCAAACACGGGAACTTTGCAGCCTTGAGCCCAAATGCAGAGCCCTGACTCCTGCACACTGGCACAGCGATCCCCTCGCTCGCTGCTGGGCATTGTCCTTGCTGAGGGGCAAACACTGTCGGGACACTTCCCTTGGGGTAGGATTCCTACCTGAGCCCAGCACTGCACTTACATCTCCAGTGTTGCTTTGCAGTAAAAACAGGGGAAGGAAAACTGTGTGTGGCTCATGGTATTTTAGTGTCTAAAAATCACTACGTCATCGATCTTAGAGATGAGATGCATCTGGAATTACTGGGATGCAACATGAAAAAGGGGAGCATAGAAATAGATAAGGGAAAACATCTTAGATTGTTTCTTTCATTTTTATTTTACTTCTGGAAAGCTGTTTCAGTTTTCCAGGAATCTCCTCCTGTCTGCTCTCCCCAAGAACCTCTCATGGAGAACGAGGTCAAGTTTCTGTTGCAAGATTTTCCATCAGGAAATTATGCTACATGTGAAGTTTTCATTGTGACTGTTCTGGTTTAGGGCAAATTTTGGGAGGAAATCTCCAAAAGGGGTCCATCTAGAAAGCAAGTTCAAGCGTCCCCTCCCCGACTAGTTCAGGAAAAGACTTCCCTTGAGAAAAGTTAAAAACCCCAGTTTGTTTAACAAGTAAAGTATTCACAAGCATGAAAAATGAATAATATTAAATAAAACCTCGGACAGTGCTGAAGAGATGGCAAATTCAGAAGGTCCTTTTTGTGGGTTGTAGTTGGCTCACTCGGTCTCTTCTAAGTCCCTCTGGTGCTGGAATGCAGTGTCCCAGAGCTCGGGGGGCCACAGGTGTGAGCTGCTGCTGCCGGTGTTTTTCTGGGTTTTCAGTCCAGAGCAGGTGTAAACAGTTCCAAGAAAAAAGAAAGTCACAGTCCAAGGAACTTCCCTGCCCCAGCTAGCTAAAAAACAATTGCTAGACATGGGCTGTGAAGGCATCAGGAAGTTTCCAAGTCTGAGCACTGGTGGTCTCAGCTAACACCAGAGCTGGATGGTGCTGGAGCCAGAACCTGCAGATTTCCAAATTTTGGCTGTCTGTGCCAGCAAATCGCTGGACTTGGGCTGTGCCAGCACTAGGAAGTTTTCAGATCTGGGCACTGGCGTTGCCAGCAAACACCAGATCTAGGTGACGTCGTTGCCAGTGATAGAAATCTGCTGGATTTGTGCTCTGCTGGCACTGAGAAATTTCCAAATCTGGGTTCTGGTTACATGAAACGCAAGATGTGGGTGGTGCCAGAGCCAGTAAGAGGAAGCTGCCACAGGTTTTGGATTTCTGTGCCAGCAAATTGCTGCACTTGGGCTGTGCCAGAATTGGGAAATTTCCAGATCTGGGCACTGGCAGTGGCAGCAAACAGCCCATTTCAGGCTCCAGGCTCCAGGCAGGACTGTATCTGGATGCCTTCCTCTTTGTCTTCCTTCTTTCCTTCCTTATTTCTTGGGATCCTGCGGCCAGCAAACTCCAGATTGTGCAGTGCTGGCAAGGGGAAATTGACAGGTTTTAGCTTACTTTGCCAACAAATTCTGGACATGGGTGGTGCCAGAAGAGGGAAATTGCCAGATGTGGGCACTGGCAGTGCCAGCGCACACCAGATCTGGGTAGGGAATGTGCCAGCACCAGGAAATTGCCAAATGCTAACTTTCAGTGCCAGCATATTGCTGGAATTATGCTGTGCAGGAACCTGAAAAATTCTGGATCTGGGCACTTGTGGTGTCAGCAAACACAAGACTGGGTTGCTGTAGGTACCAGGTATTTGCAAGGTTTTGGCTTTCTTTGCCAGAAATCACTAGACTTGGGCTGTGCTGGCACCGGGCTATTCCCGTATCTGGGCACTGGTGGTGCCAGCAAACACCGGATCTTGGCATTGCCAATGACAGTAGCAGGGAATTGCCACATTTTGGCTTTCTTGACCAGAAAATTGCTGGACTTGGCTCTGCCAGAACAGGGAAATATCCAGATGTGAGCACTGGCAGTGGCAGCAAACACCAGGTCTGGGCACCTGTATTGGCATCAGGAAATTGCCGGATTTTGGCTTTCTGTGCCAGCAAATTGCTGGACTTGGGCTGTGCCAGGACAGGGAAATTTCAAGATCGGGGCGCTTGTGCAGCAAACACCAGACCTGGGTGGTGCTGGTGGCAGCACCGGGAAGCTGCTGGGTTCTGGCTTTCTTTGCCAGAAAATTGCTGCATTTAGGTTTTGCTGGCACTGAGAAATTTCCAGATGCTAATTTTCTATGCCAGCAAACTGCTGGAATTAGGCTGTGCAAGCATCTGAAACATTCCTGATCTGGGTACTGGTGGTGTCAGCAAACCCGACATCGGGTTGCTGTAGGTACCAGGTCTTTGCTTGGTTTTGGATTTCTTTGCCAGCAAGTTGCTGGACTTGGGCTGTACCAGAATAGGGAAATATCAAGATCTGGGAACTGGCAGTGCCAGCAAACACCACATTTCAGGAAGGATTGGATCTGGACCCGTTCCCTCCCTGCCTCCCTCCTTTAGCAAGGTGCCAGAGGGGCTGGACAGCAGCCAGACAGAAAGGGACCTGGGGGCACTGATGGACAGCAGGCTGGACATGAGCCAGCAGTGTGCCCAGGTGGCCAAGGAGGCCAATGGCTCCTGGCCTGGCTCAGGAATGGTGTGGCCAGCAGGAGCAGGGCAGGGATTCTTCCCCTGTGCTCAGCACTGCTTGGGCAGCGCCTCGAGTGCTGTTTGCATTTCTGGACCCCCCAATTTTGGAAGGACATGGAGGGGCTGGAGTGTGTCCAGAGAAGGGCAAGAAGGCGGGGGGTTGGGGGGGGGATCTGGAGCACAAGAGCTGTGAAGAGCGGCTGAGGGAGCTGCTGGGGTTGTTTATCCTGGAGAAGAGGAGGCCCAGAGGAGACAAGGCAGTGTCAGGGCACAGGTTGGACTTGATGATCTCCATGGCCTGTTCCACCCTTGCTGATTCTGAGATTCTCTGAAACCACCCTTGGAGCAGTTGCAGGATGAGCCCTGGGCCTCCTGTTCAGAAGCTCCAGCAGCCCAGGTCCCTCAGCTTCTCCTGCCAGCCCCAAAGCCCATCCTGTCAGTCCTGCAGAGCCTCTGCAGCTCCTCCTCACTGCCCAGAACAGGGAGCCCCAGAGCCAGACACAGCAGCCCAGATGTGCCCCCCTGGCCTGGGGTGCCGCTGGCAAGGGAGCAGCACCAGGCACTGCAGGAGCCTGCAGACAATTGATCTGAAGGCCAAAGCTCCTTAGCTCCTTCTGAAAGAGCAGGAACAGTTCCTCATTCCAGAGTGGTGGAATGCTGGGCACCACAGCTCCGGGTGAGGACTGGACACAAGTTTGCTCCCACTGAGTGCTGGGATGGGTTCTGCAGGAGCTCTGGGCTCCTGTGCTTGCCAGGCACAATGAGGAGAGAAGGAGCCAAGTGCACTGATGTGGGAAATGGGTTTGTAGAAAGTTTTTAGAGCCTAATAGAAGGCCCACAAAATATGAATCTGTATATAAATCTTGAGACAAGGAATGCTAACTTAAAATTTTCCATGGAATAGGACAGATATTGTTGATAGAGTAATGGAGCTAGAAAAATATTTCTAAAGATGGCCTTGCAAATAAGATTTTGGAAAAACAGAGCTATGAAAGATGCATTGTAGTGGGACCCACAAGGGGTATTTTTAAATAATTGGCTTTAACGCATCTACAACATGGCATGGCAAAAGGCTGAAAGACCAAGAAACACTTATAATGTAAAATATTTAGGAAGTAGTTGGCTTCTGATTGTGATGGCGTGAATGATAACATCTGTATTGTCTCACCCTTCTCATGAGACTGAAAATGGAATAAAAGTTTTTAAAACACCTCTCAGTTGCCCCATCTCTAGGTCAAGAAAAGAGTATTATCCAACACACTGACACACCTTTGCCTTAAGCATAGCCCAGCCTGGACCAAACACACTGAAAGGTTTCCCCTGTGGCCCATGTCTCGAAACATCAGGTCTGCTGTTTGACAACTCAGGTTGGGTTTGTGTCAAGGAGTTCCCTCAGAAATACTGGGTTTGTCTTCCTCTGTGCCTTCCCCTCAGCAGCCTTGGGGATGCTCCTGTGTGAAGCCATCTGTCTCACACAGTTTGAGACAACTTCAAACAGGATATTGTGCAAGAAATTGTCTCCTCTAAAGTGTGCCAACAATCCCTTTCCAGCAATAGGAAATTATTACTGATAGATGAAAGTGGAAAACCCCCAAGAGTTTATTATCAAACAGAATCCCCCATGACACGCGTTCCAAGAAGGCGCCGGGGTCTCTCTCGGAAGAACAGGAGCTGTCACGGAGCAGTTCCAGCAGCTGATGGAAGCTCGGGGACTCATCCGGTGTCGGCTTTCTCCCACGGCAGAGCTCCATGGAGCGGGCAGGGCAGTGAAGCAGCTGGGCTGGAGCCCCTCGCTGCCTTGTCTCCCCGGCATGGCTCAGCTCACAGACTCTCGGGCTGGGAGCGGGGCCGCTCCGCTCCTGCCGGCACCGTGTCCCTGGGCTTGGACAAACAGTTTCCTGCCAGGAGAGCCCTGCACACTGCTCCACAGATCTTTCATAAAGGCCCAAACCAACTCCAAACACTCTGTCTGCAGCAGCTTTGCACAAAGGGCTGCAGCAATCCGGGACAGCTGCAAGTGAGTGTCGGAAGGCTCTTGTCTTGTTCCTGACAGCAGAATTCTTGATGATCTGATGCAGTTTTATTCAGATGTAACATGAGAGCGGAGGTTTTTTGTTAAAATATTTCATGATGAGTAACAAGCCTTGGGTGCATGAGGTACAGGACTGACATGCCAAAGCATGAGCATATCCTCCAAAGCGGCCAGTCTAATTGTCCATTTTATTACTCTTGTAATTACTCCACACTAATAAGGAAAACCAAGCTCTGCTTGGAGGCAAAACAGGCATGGGATACACTACAGTCCCTCGCAGGCTCAGCAGGGCTGGCAGTGACACAGCAGGCCGTCTCCACCAATGGGCAGCAGAGAAAGAGTTGACTGACAAAACTTTTGGAGGGGCTGAGGGCATAAAAGGCAGAGCATCCTTTTTGTAGATGAGCACGTGGCTGCTAATCACAGAGACTCCCAATGATGCGACTTTTCCTTATTCAGTCCTTTGTTAAGGTTTACTAAACCTTTAAATTTTAAAAGTGAGAGTCATTTCTCACACGTGCAATGCTGTGGGCCATTGTCTTGGTCTGGTTTCCTTTGCTTGTGTCCCATCTGAGTGCTCAGTTGGGGTACAGGCTGTAGGTGCTTGGGGCAATCCTGGAGTTCCTCTTGGATCCTCTGAACAACAGGGTTTGGCCCATGAGGGGAATTTTTGCTGCTTTGTGACAGATGAGAATTTCCCAGGCTCTTTTGTGTTTTCTGTAGGGAAGGTTGGTTATTGCTTTGCATAAACTCACAGACCAACACAGAGCTATCCCTTTGTGATGTCAGGGCATGGTTGCCCCATCGTCATAGTGGCATCAGAAGGTTGCCTTGGTGCACGGAAGGCCTGAGTGTCAGAGCAGCCCTAGGCCTTGCTCAGATCAGGAGAACCTTCCTGGTCAAAGCATCTGTCAGTAGGCAGCTGCCCACTGACAAGAGGCTTGTTTTTTTAGCGTTTAGAAAAATTGCAGAAATGCCAATAATTAACCATCTGGCCACTGCAGCTTTTGCTGCATATGGCATTACTTATTCCATTTATTATTTCACGAATTTTGCACGTAAGTAGAGGCTTCCCTTCTGCTTATGTTAGGGTGTATCCTAACCTGGCTTTTGCATGTCTTCCTGCTCTTTGTTGGGGGCTGAGTTTCTGATTTTGAAACAGAAAGAGCATTAGGATGCCTCTGCTTTGGTAAAGCTCCTGTCAAGAGGTTCAGCTAAAAGGGGGTGTCTGTAGCCACAGGGGCAGCATTTGCAGGGGAACCTCCAGGGCTTCTGTTCCCTGCACGGGAGAGTCTGTGGCAGCAGAGTCTGTCATTTCCTCAGGTTGCTGGGAGAAGCAAGACACCTTTGAAAATGTAGACTGGCAGACGTTCTTTAAGGCTTTCCAAAAACTCTGCAGTTGTTCCCAGAATTCAGAGAAAGCTTCTTTCTTTTTAAATTCTGTCATGAAAGTATTTGACTAACTTGATCTTTTACTAAATGCTAAAATAGTTGTTCCCTTTGAAAGGAAGTGCTGCTGTGCTTTTCCACAATAGAACTGCGGCACCTCTGGGGGATTTTGGGGAAGCTTTTCTGGGCAACTATTTCCTGCAAGTTAATCAGAATTAGTGCATGACACTGAGTGAAAAAAAAAAAGAGTACCTGAAGGAGAAGATTTCAGAAGCTGTCTTATGTGTTTGGTAGAACAGGAGCATTAAGTGTTAAAAACACTTTGCATTTGCTTGATCATATTTGTATTCATTTCCTGGCTAAACTGGCTGCAGTGTAGGCACAACCAAGAATATTGTCCTGATCTCTTGCTGGCTGTGTGAATGAGATGTGTCTCCTGGAGGGATGTTGTGAAATGGGAAATCATCTCTGTTTGGGTTGACTTTTCTGTTGGATTCAGCAGCCCAGGCAGTTTTCTCACACCATCTGGTTCATTTTCCCTTCCCACTACAGGTCACCTGAAGTGTGTATTCAGCAGCACTGAAGATCCTGAGGTGAGTGAGAAAGGAACATTTCATGTTCCTGGTGTTTAGGAATTGTAGAGGAAGATGTGAGCTTGGCCAGTAGCAGTAGACTGAAGAGGGCCAGCTAGGAAGGCCGAAAGAAAAACCATATTCATGCCTGTAACAAAAATAATAAAGGCAGAGATAGATATTTTTAAATTTCCTTCTCAGAGTTTGAAGAACTAAAAACCTAGTTTTGAAAAGAGAAAAATGCTTGCAGACAGCAGATAGGGAAAATTTAATTAAGAGCAATTTCCTGTACAGTTGAATTAGATCACTTTAATTTAAAGAGAGGGACTTAGAATCCTATTCCTATCAAACTTTATGATATCTACTTGGAACATGAGGTGGTAGCACAGGAAGGCCATCTTGCAATGGTGCCTCTGTATCTGAAGTGCAATGGGCACCTTTGTGGCTGGGGAGCTGCGTGGGCCCAAAGGACGCAGGGCTGGCGGCCGTGAGCAGCTGGAGATGAGGCAGCGTGGGGCCAGGGGGCCCAGAAGGCCAAGGGCACGGTGGCTGTGCCAGCAGCAGTGGGGCAGCAGGAGCAGGGCAGGGAGCGTGGCCTGTGCTGGGCAGCGCTGCGGCCACAGCTGGAGTGCTGTGTGCAGCTGTGGGCCCTGGGAAGCAGAAAGTCATGGAGGGGCTGCAGCGTGGGCACAGAGGGACAGGGGAGCTGGGCAGGGGGTGCAGCACAAGGCCAGGGAGGAGGGGCTGAGGGAGCTTTAGCCTGGACAATGGGGGCTCATGAGGGACCTTCAGGCAGACTTCCATAGATCCCTGCCTTGGATCCATAGAGCCAATGCTCAGCACGAGGGCTGTTTCCCTGCCAAACATCCCTTCACTGCATCCAAGTGCTTTAGATACTGGTGTGGGTAACACTTTCATATTTTGTTTGTTGATTTGTTTGTTTGCTAGAAGGAGAAGCCTTGTGCAATTTCTCCTTCTCCAGGGAGCTTTTTCTGAATCTCTCCTGACCTTTTCCAGCCATGGCAGAAACTTTCAGGTTAACGGCTCCCGTGTCTTTTGGCTGCCCAGGGAATCAGTGTGTGTTGTGTTTGGGAACTGAGTAGGAAATCAATGCCCTTGCATTCCAGCTGGTGCTCAGAGATTAGAGGAGCTGGGAGGGGCTGGGCTGCATTTCTGATTCCAGCCACTTTAGCACCATCAGTGTGGGCGAGTCCAAGAGAAGAACTTGCCCGAGCACAGATGCACAAAGAGAGCCGTTCCCAGTGCAATGCTCTGGGTCTGATTGCATTCCATAAGGACCGACATGCTCCAGATTCCCCAAGAGTGTGGGTTACTGAAGCAACAGGAGAGCAAGTTCAGGATGGCTGCTGGTTGGGGCACTGCTGCCGAGTGCTGATGTGTGTAGCGACAGAAAGGACAGGATTGATTCAGGGTGACCCCCACGTGGCGAAAAATGTGCTTTCACTCTATGATTTACAAGTTTAAACAAATGCTTTATTAAGCTATGTTATATTACACTGGTATTATATTAAAACTATACTAAAGAGATATTATACTAAAAACATATGAAAGAAAAACTCGTGACTGTCTCCACACAGCCTTTTATCTAATTATCTAATCAGTCTAGACAACTATCACTAAAATCCAATTAACAAATCACTTTCAGTAAACAATCACTATAACACATTCTTCATGTACTAAAAAACAAGAACAGCAAGGAGAGATAATAATTGTTTTCTCTCCTTCTATGAGTTTCTCACTACCTTCCCTTAAAAAAAACCTAGGAGAGAGAATTATATCTCTCTCCATTCAAAGAATGTAAATACTAGAGCACAGTAAAGAGAGATGATAAAAGTGAGATCTGTCTATCTATCTATTTTAATCTTCCTGGCTCTGCTCCAAAGCAGTGGAAGATGCAAAGCTCACCTAAAGGCATCCCTTCAGGAGAGAAGTAGAGACAAGTTCCATTGACTGATCCTGAGCAGGCAGAGATGTTTCCCCCTCCAGAGATGGTTGCTTTTTCCCGTCATGTTTTCCTACTCCAGCCTTTTCTGACCTGAAGCCTTCATTTGTCCTTTAAATTTTTGCATGTCTTAAGGGAGTGGAACTATCCCATGCTGTAGCTGGGGTCTGGTGACTCTGGTCATACATGCCATGCCATACATGACACATGGTTTCCTTCACTGGCATCCCCAGGGCTGTGTAAGTGCATTCGTTAATGGGGCCTTATGAGAAACTCTGTTACTGCTGGTCAGAATTCTCCGTTGACAAAAGAGGGAGAAGAAACACCTTGGTCCTCCTCCACATACTGAGGTGGCCATAGAGGTTCTCTGACTTCCATCAGAGATCTTTGCATGCATCCTTATCTCCTGAATGACCCGGTTTTCTAACAAGAGTGTGGATGTCAGGAAGGAGGAATGCTGGTGCGGGCCTGAAGAGAAGGTGAACTCCAGAAGTGTCTCTCACAAGGAGTGAGCTCACCCAGGAAGCCCCTGCAGAGCCAGGATGGAGCTGTGGGACAGGGCGGGGAGTCAGTCACTACTGAAAGACAAACAGGACACGGCAGAAGCAGAGGGAGGCCCTCACCAGACCCTTGAGAAATGCCACCCCTTCCCTGTCAGCTGCCTGAGAGGCTGCTGGAGCTTCAGTCCCAGATGGCCCCTGATTGTAGGGCCAGGGTCACTTTGGAATCTGTGCCTCCCCTCGGGCAGAGAACGACCCAGGAGAGCAGCAGCACAGTGCTTTGGGAACGTGTGAGCCCAGCAGTCTGTGAGTCTTGGCCCACAAAGGGCGTATGGGAAGTTGAAACCCATCTTCTCTTGCTTTCTGTGCAGGTGCTTCTAGAGAAAGAGCAGGAGCACACTGCCTCATCTGAGCTGCCATGCCAGACTCAGGGAGAGCTGTTCCCTGCCCGAGGGCAGGAAGAGCAGCTCAGGCAGCAGGTGGAAGAGCCACAGGAGAATGGCCAGGTAAGCCTGACTGGCCAGGGCACAGAGGGAAGGGCAGAGAGAGGGGCATAAACCAGAGCTCTTGGCACTGAGGAGGCCAGGAGTCCCACGGGCAATGGAGGCACAGAGCCTTGCAATCTGCAGAGATCAGCCCTGGGACAGGAGGTTTGCAATGGAGGCAGATGTGGGGAGGGAAGCAGAAAGAAGGGGCTGAATAAATGTGATTTTGAGGCTGCAAGAGGAAAAAAACTGAGCCTGATGGCAGCTCTCAGTCCCTTGCTCTGCTTTTGTGTGTACAGAACATCAAGGCAGAGCCACAAGCAGAGCTGCCCGAAGCTCAGAGTGACATCATGGCAGTGAAGAGAAAGAACAAGGAAGACATGGGAAGAATTCAAGAGGAGAATCTCCACCAGCAGAGGGGCGATCAACAAAACCAGGTGAGTGAAAGAGTGGCAGCCACTCCACTCATGAAATGTCCTCTCTTTTGTTTATTAGAGAACATGAAGGAACAGCTGGATGCAGAGCTTCAGACAGCTCACAGTATGATCAAGGCAAGGCATAAGCGGCTGGAGGAAGAAATGAAAATCATCAGAGAGAAACTTAATCGCTTCCGTCAGTCTCTGCAAAACCAAGTGAGTGAAAGAGGGATGCAGCCACTGCAGTCACCAATCTGGTGGTTTCTGCCCTTCTTGCCTTTCCAGTGCAGAGCAGCAGGGAGTGGGGCCATGCCTCTGAGTGCCATGCTGCTGTAGTGTGTGTATCACAGTCCCTCTGAAGGACATTTCCTGGTGTGCTGAATCTCAACTGCTGCCCTGGACAGTGAAACTTGTCCTTTGGCCTTTTGGCCAGCAGTCATCCAAATTGATTCCTGCTGGCCAGTTCCTGCTCTCCTTTTTTCTTGAGGTGTTTTTACAGTGGAACTTGGTGACCCAGGATGGAGGATTGAAACAAGCTGTTGTATCCCCTGTCAATCTGTTCTTTGCCTTTCCTCACAGTCGATGACTCCTGGCTGACAGGGACAAGCTGTAGTGTCTGACTGCTTTGTTCTGTTTGACTTGAGGTGCAAGTGTTGACATCTCACCGGGCAGCCTGCGAAGACTTGCAGGGAATGTGTGGCAATGAAGGAGCCCAAGTTAGGAGTGAGGCACAGGAACAGTGCCCACCAGAAATGCTCCAGGTCCAGCACATCATGGGCTCTGAACCTGCTGCTGCAGCAGCATCACCTCGAGGAAGCCCTTCTGTGAAACCTGGGAACTCAGGCTCGGGCACATCCCGGGAACAGGAGACTGAGGAGGAGTACCTGGAGCTGCTGGGTACGTCTGGGGTGTTTCTTATCTGAGGGACAGTGTGTTGTGTGCAGGTGTCAGCAGAGCTGTACCAAATGCTCCTCCTGAGCTCGGTGTCACAGGGCCATTTAGGACTCCCCAGAGGCAGTGCTGTGCTCCGAGGCAGCGAGAGAGCTCTGGGTGTTCCTGCTGCCTCTGAGGGCACCTGGCACTGGCTTGGGTTTGCCTGAGCTTCCCTCTCTGCTAAAGGCTGAAGCAGGGATTGTTCTTGGATCAGCAGAAGGCTGTGACCTAGCAAATGATCTAGGCAAGTCCTGTGTGCCAGTGGCCAAACTGAACAGAATTTTTAGCTTCCTAAATTCTCCTTAGACTCCTGACTTCCAACCAGTCATCACAGCAAAAAAACTTCACAGAAATAGACTGACTTTGGAGATTTGTCTTTTTGGTTGGGGATTTTTTTTTTTTTAGGGGGTGGGGTAGGATTGCTTTTCTGTTGTTCATTTTTGGTGGGGGTTTTTTGTTGTGTTTTTCTCCATCCTGAAGGAGCCCTTCTACCCCACGTTTTACTGATGTCATTTTTATGACTGTTCCTGTTACCACTACTACATCTGCAGTTTATTTTCATGAGAATGCTATATTTTTGTCAAGAAGAGAATGCTATCTTTTTGTCAATAAGAACTACTTTGAAAGAACATCAGGTTACAGGACAAGTAGAGAGCACAAGGTGTTTTCCATGTGCCCCCAAGGAAAAAACAGAGACTTTGATAACAAACTTTATTTAATCTTCTAGTTTTATGCTTATCAAGATGTGTCCAGGAGACACATCCAAGTGGTGTGATCAGATAAAACTGTACTGCAGGCATTTCTCAGGAGAGAGCCTCCAGCCCAGCCATGGTATATCCCTCAGATCCATGGCACTTTTCCATACCTGATTCCCACTCTTTCCCATGACTGTTAGAATCCTACCCATTGGCCCAGGCCCTGCTCAGATCAGTCTCTAGGAAAACACATCAAGCCCTTTGTGATTCTGCGGCACAACCCAATGAATCTGCTTCTTGCCCGTAACAGCTGCCAGTGCTGTGCTCTCAGATAAGAGACCTGGTGGGGCTGAGACCAGAGCCCAGTGGATTCTGTGTCTGCCATCACCTGTTGGGACAAAAAGGGCACTGATCTGTGCCTGGGTGTGGCTGATCTCAAAGCCCATCCTGTTGTGTCCTGAATGGGGGCAACAGCTTGTCTGGGGCTCAGGCTCACTCTGGCTTCTTCCCATCAGTGCCTGTCAGTGCTCATGCTTGGGCTTTGCCAGCCTTGTGGTCGCTGCCCTGTCCCTGAGGGCTGGAGGGACTGCAGAGGCTGGAGCCTTCCTTAGCTGGGAGAGGGGCAGCTTTGAGCTCAGCCTGCTCACAAACAGGTCAGGGTCCTGATGCTGAAAGCCCCGTCAGGATCGGTTACAGCTGGAGCTGCTCTGGTTTACAAATGGGAAGGCATTCCTTTGGCAAACTGCTGAAAGGTGGGGAAGATGACCTCCTCTCCTGGGATTGTATGTCCCTGTGCTTTGTTTCCTGTCAAGAGAACTCTTCAAAGGACTGTACAAATCAGTCTCTGTGCTGGCCACCTGTGCTGCAGGGCTGTCTGCCTGGTTGTGGTTGTTGTTACCCAGCCGACCACAAAGGGCTCAGTGTTCCAGGCGCTGGGGCTGCCTTTTGTATCTCCTGGAAGCTGGGATCTCTGCTTTAAAGTCAGCATCTTGCATTTTGTTTCCCTCAGGGAGAATGGTGAACACCACTGAAAATCCCCTGATGAAATACACGCATCTGAATTTTATTGGCAGCGGGTGAGTCCAACAGCAGTTACTCCTGCACAGCCGTGGGCCAGGTGTTTTTGGGGTGGAATGTCTATCCAGCGTGAAGTCAGGCCAGCTGCAAAGATGATCACATGCTGGGGATAGATTGTCCCATCTCTCAATGCTGCTCAGAATTTGTGAGTGGGCTCAGAAGGCATTGTCAGAGATGCCTTGCTACCGAGGTCTTGCCTGCATCAAGGAACAGGACCTGGAAGGTCTCCTTGTCTCTCAAGTGTGGGACAGCTCTGTGTTAATTTCTTTAGCATTTTGTGTATGTCTCAAAATCATACTGGCACACTAATGAAAAGAGAAGAAACTTGCTTGCCTGAAAGAGCAACCTATGCCCTATCAAAGCTGTGAGATAACAGTTCCCAGGAACAATTCTTTCCCCTGGTTTGAAGAGGGAAACACTCTGTGGTCAGGATAGGAACCACACCGTTTAGACAGTGAAACCCAAGAGGAAAGACTAAACTACCTTTAGAAATTGGACCCCAGTGCTTCAGGAACAGGCCCAGTGCCCATGCACTTGAGAGGAAAATGCATCATCTCCCTCCTGGCAGAGCCCTCCTGCATCCTGCAGGTTTTGACACTTCCAGCAGAGATCTCCTGTGTGGGCTGGCTTTCACTGCAAGATCTAAACAGCTTCTCCTTTCTCTGCTTCTGTTTTGTTTCTAGGACTTTTGGAGATGTTTACAGAGCACTCGACAGTGCCACAGGAGGAGAGGTAAATGTCAACAGCCCCTGCAGGCTCTGCTGCACTCGAGGGCTTTCCCCTCTGGTGTGAGCTGTGGCTGGAGCTTTGGGCAGAGCTGTGCTGAAAAGGCACAAGAAGCACAGACTGGTGCCAGCCCACAGAACACATTTGGGACTTTGTCCTCCTCAGCTGCCAGAAGGAAGGCACGGAGGGCAGCGGTTCCTTTCAGAGAAGGACGCGCTCACTCGCTCTCCATTGCTAAAACAAAGGTGGTGCCTGCGAGCACCTCACTGCTCTTTGGGGCTGCAGCTTCAGAGTCCTGAATTCTCATTTCTGGCTGCCAGCAAATCCATCTGAAAGTTACTGGTAGTTCCTTAGCCACCTGCAGTGCTGCACTAGGGAACTGCACGTAGGGAGAGATCTGCAAGGCGTCCCTGAAAGCCCTAAGCCCTGCCCATATCACAAGATGTACCCACAGAGTATTAAGGCATGGATTCCTTCTTCTGAGTCCCAAACAAAGCAGCAGAGAGTGTTGTCAGAGGTTTGTGGGTGATAACTGAGACACTGCTGTTACCAAGTGGTCAAGGCAAAATGCCAGTGGCCCCACGTGCCCTGTAACTGGCTCCCAAGGGAGCAGAGAAATGGGCTGTTGGAATGTCAGTTCCTGATTACTGCAGTGCCTAATCACAAGGCAGTTTGGCACAGCTCAGCTGTGTCATTGCAAAATCACTCGCTCCACGTGCCTTGTGGTCTCGTGCCACCAACCTCTCAAGTTACTGATTTTCAATGTCATTTTAGGTGGCAATAAAAAAAATAAATCTTCAAGGAGTGAGGAGGAAGGAGCTAACCTTTAATGAAATAATGATCATGAAGAGGTATAGGAGTCCCAATGTTGTGAATTATTTAGACAGGTGAGAGGTCATGGTCTTATCCCATGGATGTGTGTTTACATAAAGCAAACATGAGAGGTTCAAAACCCACTTTGGTCAGTGGCAGCAAGTAAAGCTGTTAATTTTTATTTATTCATATTTCTCTCCTCATCTCCAATGGATGAGAAGAGAGTGCATCTTGTCTGCATGAGTCTTCCCTGGCACACCTAGTTTGATAATTACTCCAAAATTATTCAAAACCTGGATCAGCTGTATCTTCCCAACTCAATAGCCTCAAAGTTCACTGCCTCCACATTTATTTGGGATTGATTTTTTAAAGTTTCTTAAGTGCAGATGAACCATCCTAAAGTGGATTTCCCTTGGATTGTTGCCCCTCTTTGCCATTGCTATGCATGCCAGGAAGACTAGGTGCTTATTTCCAGAAACACCATGCCTGACATGTTTTTATCTGGGCTGTTTCTAACTGCACTTTTCATTTGCTGCCCATCTAAGACATCTCCTTTTTCACAGATGTGTCTTTCTCTTTGAGACTGCACAGATTGCAAATAATGCACAGCCAAGAGGGAATGTCTATTCCTTTGATTCTGTCCTTGTCACAAAGGCATCTGGAAATAAGAAACCTGGAAGCAAAAAATCAACGTAGCCATGTATGTCCATCTCTACCCCCTTGTTTCCTTCTTTCAGCTACCTTCTGGGCGAGGAACTCTTGCTGGTTATAGAGTACATGGATGGAGGTGTCCTGAGCGACATCGTCAGCCAGACCTGCCTGTCTGAAGATGAGATGGCAGCCATCAGTCGGGAGGTCAGCAATCCCAGCTGTGTTTCCAAGGGCTTGGGCAGGATTGTCTGGGAAACAGGGGCTCAGAACAGGAGAGGTTTCCTGTGCCGAGCTTTGTTTCTGTGTTGCTGGATTGCTATGGGCAAGTAAAAGCATCTCAAGTGAAAGGCCTGCCAGTGCCCCTGCACTCCCTGTACTCAGTGCCAGTACTCTTATCTCCTGCTGTTGTATTCTCGCTCTGTCTCTTGTATTTGTATTTGCTGTTCTCCACCTTGCCTCTCTACATGTTTGCCTGGGGTCTGTCTTCACTGCATTCCTTGCCTGTAAAAGCAAAGGTGCTGGTGGCAGGATTTGAAACAGACAGCAAAGAAAGAAAAGAGAGACTCGTTTCTCTCAGTGCTCAGCTAAAAAGGATAGGAGTGCAGCTAGAATGCTCTTTGCTTCTGAGCACATGCGCTGCAGCAGGAGTCATCCTGGCTGGTTGGCAGGGGACAGCCTACAACAGCAGGTGCTGTTGCTCTTTCAAAAGCTGATGTGCCTTTCCTCAGAAAGGTCCTGCTCTGCAAGTGTTGGAGCAGCAAGCTCTTCCTCTCAGCGGCCATTACTCCCCATTCCCCTGGAGAGGGAATCTTTTAGATTCTTTGTTTCCTTTCTTGTGTGATGAAATCACATCACTCATTTTTGCCCTTCTGTTTCTGTTTTCTCGCTCAGTGCCTGCAAGGACTGGATTTTCTTCATGCAAACGATGTGATCCATCGAGACGTGAAGAGTGACAACATCCTTCTCAGAACCGACGGTTCTGTCAAACTGGGTCAGTATATTCTTGGTCAGGTGCAGCGTTCCAGGGATGTGGGTGTGGGGCTGCTTGGCGTG
The DNA here is from genome assembly GCF_027887145.1 of Ammospiza caudacuta. NCBI lineage: Eukaryota > Metazoa > Chordata > Aves > Passeriformes > Passerellidae > Ammospiza > Ammospiza caudacuta. The sequence continues at coordinate 7,422,192 of NC_080602.1, forward strand.
ACTGCCAGCTCCCCAAAAATGGTGCTGGTGGCAGTGCAGGGACCCCTGCTGCGAGCTGAGGGCACAGTTGCAACGTGCACAGAGGTAGAAGGAGCCACAAGCAGTCAAGAGTGGCCTTGCTCTGTGTGGGTCCCTTCCAGAGGGAGGGAGTTACAAGTCTAAAGTTTCCAAAGAACAAAAGCCACTGCTAGAGGCAGTGTAAAACATGGGGGATTTTTAAAGTCGCCAATGCCAGGAGATTCAACAGAGCAATTTCAAACTTCTGCTGGGGAATTCTTTTGCTTGCTTTCCTAACTGCACAGAATTCAGATAAAACCAGTATTTTGTTTTCTCCTCAGCTGATTTTGGCCTCGCTACTCAGCTCACCCCTGAGCAGAGCAGACGGTGCTCGGTAACCGGGACTCCTTGGTGGATGGCGCCTGAAGTGGTGACAGGTCAACTATATGGCCCCAAAGTGGACATATGGTCTTTTGGAATTGTGGGAATTGAAATGATAGAACAAGAACCTCCTTACTTGGGCGAAAGTTCTGGCACGGTAAGGAGCAAATACTCACTAATCCCACTGTCTTTCTCACCTGTCTCATGTCCTGTGTGCCACTGGACAAAATCCCATTGCCTTCTGCTGGAACTACTTCCACCAAGGTCCCTTCCTACAAATGTCCCTGCAACACATCAGCATCTGCTGGACTTTTGGTTGCATCAGTGGGGGAACTCAAGCCTTACCACATGCAAACAAACTCCAAACAAACTCCATTCTCACTCAACACTTTCCTTTGGGTTAGTGGTTCCAGTTCTTTTGTCTGTGTAGATGGCCTTAATAACAGGAAAAAAGCATCTTAAAAGTGTTGTTATCTTTCCAGAAATGAAGGAAGGATACCCAAACCCAACAAAGTTTCTAAAACCGTGGTCTTTAGAGAGGAACCTAACCCTGTGTGCAGTTTCTTCCCACTGGGAAACATGGGCATGAGGGTGTAATGCACAGAGTCTCTTCTGCTTCTTGTGCAGTGCTGCTGAAACACTCAGTGACCGTGTTTCTCTCCTAGCCCAAGCAACATTCTGCACATCACCAAGCCAGAGCCTGATGATGTGGAGAGCCTGCCAAAACCTCCTGTTTGTTTCCTGGCACTTTCTGGCATGGGCCTACCATTAATGCATTGACTTGAGCAGCCAAATGACTGGAGGGTGTCCATAGGGATGGAACCTCTCCTTCTTCTGACCTAGACAATTTTTCTTTTGCTGCAAAAATGGGAAGCTGAAATTTTCAGACTGCTGAGAGACAGAGCTGCAGGTGGCTCCTGTGTGCCCAAGCAGGCATTTTCATCCCAATACATTTGTGCAGGCATCTTAATATGTCTGTGTTGAAGAGGAGATTGTAAATGTTTGTTTCCCTACCTGGCTGTTAACTGATGGATTTCCTTTCTTTTCTTCCAATTCCCATTGTTTTCAAGAACAGCACAAAAAGCTTGATGAGTTTTGTTCTAGGGCACGTGCGCTTAAAGGACCAACAAGCACCGCAGAGATGCCTTTCATGTACTAACCCTTCAAATTAGCTAGTATAGCAAAGTCCCTCTTCCAAAAAGCCATCTCAAGCTGGCATGAATCCTCAGAGAAGCAAATGTCCTTTTGCTGAAGTAGTTCCCACTAACTAGGTCAGGCAATGAAATCAGCTGCCAAGGCAAGATCTGCAGGATGGTGGAAAAGCTGTGGCTGCATCGGGGTTTGGGTTTTTGGTTGGTAAAGGAAAGTCATCTCTGGGTCTGTGCCAGGGCAGAAACTGCCACTGAAGAACAGAGGTTAAACAAAGGGATGTGGGAGAGCCTTAGAGATGTGAAAGCAGGAGGTGGAGCCTGGTGTCTCCTTTCTCTCCAGGCTACATACCTGATAGCCACAGTAGGGACTCCACAGCTGCGGCAGCCCAAGCTCCTCTCGGCTTTGCTGCGTGACTTCCTGAGCTGCTGCCTGCAGACAGACGAGGAGCAGCGCTGGTCTGCCAAGGAGCTCCTGCAGGTAAAATGTGAAGGGGCTGCAGGTGAAACAGGCTCTGAGGGATGGGCTCCTCCTCCACTCAAGCCCAAGGCAGCAGATGAGCCCCCTTCCTCCTCACCTCCACTCTTGCTGCTCTTCAAGTGAAAATGGTGAGGAATCCTAGACTGGGCTGGGCTGGCAGGGCCCTGTAAATGTCCTCTGGTGCAAGTGTCCTGCAATGAGCAGGGACATCTTTAAAGAGATCAGGTTGCTCAGAGCCCTTTGCCACCGGAGCCGGAATGGTTGCAGGGATGGGGCACCTACAAGCTCTTGGGGCAAGCTATGCCAGGGTCACACCATGCTCCGAGTAAACAAGTTCTTCCTTAGACCTACTCTGATTAGGTGCCCTTAGTGTTTAAAAATATTTGTCCATATCCTATTGTAACTGGTCCTGTTAAAAAAGATGTCCCGCACTTTCTTCAAAGCCACTGTGAAGTCTTGGAAAGTGGCAATAAAGTCTCCCTGGGGCCTGTCCTTCACAAAACTGAATAACTCCAGCTCCCTCTGCATTTCCTGTGAGGAGACGTGCTCTGTCCTCTGACTGTGTCTGTTGCCCTCTTTTGTGATTTGGTGGAGTGTTCAGTTTTATCTAATGGCAAAAGAATTGAAGTAGAGCAATGCAGGGTACAAAGACATGAAATGGTGGTGGAGGAACCCAAGGAAGCCAGTCCCAGCCTAGAGGTCAGAGATTTGGCTGTGGGCAGGAGGGGCTGTGGGGGGCTCACTGTGAGCCTCTGAGGGGCCCTGGTTGGTGCCCCCCAGCCCACCCTCAGAGGTTTCTGCCACGCAAACAGGGACAGCTGGGAGGGACTTGTCCCAGCCCCATCTGCTGCCTGGCACGCTCAAGCAGACGGGAACTGTGCCAGGGTTACTGCCAGGTTGTGTGGCAGAGAGGGAACTGCAGGGCCCAGTGCCACTGGGCTGGCCCTGCTGGGAAGGAAGGTGCCATCCAGCACACGAGGGGCAGGGCATGGAAAGGCAGACACTGCTTTCTGTCCCTGTGGGAATCAGCACAGTGCCTGTCTTTCAAAGGCAGGGACCTATGTGAGTCATTGGAGTTTCCTGAAAGGAAGAAAACCCAGGGACAGAAAGCGCCATTTCTAGAGCACTTGCAGGGCAAAAATCCCAGCATGATGAAGACATCACAATAAACAGATGAGTGGGATTCTGGGCCAGGTTTGCCTGTGATGGCAAGGTCTTGCACATTGGGGATGACTGGGGAGCAGATGGTCCCATTGCTCCTCTTGCTGGGTCTTTCCAGGAACTTGATGTATCCTGATTGAGTCCCTGACGCAATGAGCTTGGAAAGTAATGGTTCACTGTTCTTTGTTGTATTTTTTTTTTCCGGTGGACAGCATCCATTTGTAACTTCAGCCAAGCCACCATTCATCCTGGCACAAGTCATCAACTCAGTGAAGAAGACGAATAACCCTAACCCTAAACTCTAAACCTAAAACCTAACTCTAACCTTAAATGCTAACCCAAACCCTAACCCTATCCCTATCTCTATCCCTTACCCTTTCCCTAACCCCAACCCTAAGCCTAAGCCAAAGCCTAAACCTAAACCCAAACCTGAACCTAAGTCTAAGCCTAAACCTAACCCTAAACCTAAGCCTAAGCCTAAGCCTAAGCCTAACCCTAACCCTAACCCTAGGAGACAAGAACATAGCAATCATGTCAAGATGTTATCTCTGTTACCAATTTAGAGTAGGATTGTAGAGTAGGGTTGCTAAAGAGATTTGTAGCATAGAATTACAGATTAGAGTTGTAATTAATAAAGTTTCTGAAACATCAACTCACTTGGAAGATTCTCCTCCTTCTGACCCCTTCTGAAAATTCAACATTTCCTTCTGAATTACCAATTGTTTTTTATTGGTGCTAAGTCACACATATGGCTTTTTTTGTATGGTTTCATAAGTGAGGAGGCCTCTTCTTCATTCATCTTCTCCAGACCGCACTGCCTTTGGAATATGACCCACTGGCTGGTTATGGCGCAGCTGTGGTATTTCTAGTTGAGGCAGAAAGGGCAATGGCATTTGAAGGCAAAACCAAAGGAAGAATGAGGCAGCCCAAACACCCTGTGCAGATGCAGGCCTCCAGCTGTGACTGGAGAGCAATGGGGTTCCTGCCACTTGGATTTGTATCCCTAAATGCAATAATCTCTTTGTCTGGAGGAGAGCCTTGCTCAAGTGAGAAAGCAGAAAGATCAGAGAGGGTGCTCAGGAAGGTCTCCTGTGGCGCAGAGCTGTCAGCGCCTGTGAGGGGAGAGCGGGCCCGGCCTTGCCCGGGCTGGAGCCCCAGCAGAGCCCCGGCAGAGGCCGGAGCAGCCTGGGCCCCGGCAGAGGCAGGCTGGAAGGAGGCCCTTGGAGCTGCAAGAGGCAGCAGCCGGGCCCTGGGTGCCTCTTGCTGGGAGCAGGCGAATCCTCCGCTCTCAGAGCCCAGGTGGCAGCTGGCTGCTGCCGAGGGGAAGCGCAGCCGTGCTGGGCACAGCCCGGCCTGGAGGCCATGGCCATCTGGAGTGTGCCCAGGAGCAGAGAAAGGCCAAGGGCAGCCGCGGGCCGCTGGGCTGGCTGAGGATTCCTCCTCTTCTGCCGGCTGCCCTGCAACTCCTGGCAAAGGCCAGCAGTGTGTGCAGCACTCTGGGCACCGGGGCAGGGAGCCGGGCTGCTCGGCAGGCTGGAGCACAGGGCAGCTCCTTCAGGCCCGGCACTTGTGCCAGGGAAGCGAGGCCAGCGTGAGGCAGGGACAGCTTGGCAGGGCCCATCTGCAGGAGCCAGCGCCTCACGCAGCTCTGGGAGGAAGCGCCTGCAACCCTGCAGTTCTGCACTGAGCCAGAGCAAAGGTGTGAGATGCAGCGTGTTTGGCAGAAATATTCAGGCCCACCAGGCCGGCCTGCTTTATGCTCTGTGGTGCACAGCAAGCGCTGTGCAATGCAGCTCTGAGCTGCTGGGAGAGAGGCAGTCGGGGATGTGCCTGAGGTGAGTCAAGGGGTTAGCTGAAAATGTAATGAGGATAATTGAAAAGTGCAGATGGGTTGAGGGCTCAGCTGGGAATAGAATTGGGATAGTAGAAGATTGCATATTTTAGTTAAGATTTTAAAATGAGGTAAGAAGCTAAGTTAGTAATACAGCTAGCAGAAATCATGTGCCTTAGTTAAAGAGTACCAAATATATTAGGAACATAATGCTAGGAGTGACAGGGATAGAGGAAGCAATTGTGAAGAAGCTGAGACCATAGAAAGACCTTGCCTTAAGAGTAATTGAACAGTTAGGAGAGCCTTGGACCATGAGCAGCAGGTCAAAAGTTCTTGTCAACTGGCCATGGGAGGAGAGTTCACCATGAGGAAAACTGCTTTCTTCCTCCTATACAACCACTCCCTCATTTCAAAATCCTTCCGATCCAGTTAAGGGAATACAATTGCGCAGCTGTAATAGATATTCAGCTGATAAAAATGCGAAGCAGGCAGGTAATAATTATGTATTATGGGTCCTTAGAAACCTAATGTGAAACCTTTTCTGTAGAAATAGAGAGCAGGAGTCTGCAACTCCTTGCACGTGTCTTTGGAAACTAGTTCACATGTGACCAGGGCTGCAATAAATACCCTTCTTTTCTACTATAATTAGCTGAAGAGTCACCGGTCCGTGCTTCAAGGGTTATGCTAGAGTAGTGAACTGGTTTGGATGGGAGCAGAAGAGTTTCAGCAGGCAATTTTTGGAAGAGATGGAAGGCTCTTGTGACTGAAGGGAAAGCCATTTGGAATGGAGAAATGATCCCAAAGTACATCCAATTGTATCTTTGTGTCTGAATTTAAATCAGAATGATTATAGATAGCTTCATGCAATTTGTCTACAAATTTATCAAAGTCTTCGTTCTTTCTTTGACAAATCTCTGTAAAATACATAGTTGTAACTTATCTGGAAGTGCAAGAAATGCATTACATGCTAGTTGTTGGCTCATCTGTAAGACTTGATCAATGCTCCTAGCCTGGGCAGTGGCAGCAGCCCCGGGCCCTTTGCCAAGTAACTGTTGTGCTGTTAAACCATACAGAGGATCACCCTGCACTCTAGGTCTTGCTGCTTCTTGAGCACACTTTTCCTCCCAGCTTTTATGAAACATCACCTGCTGATAGGGTGGCATTCTAAGTCTTATTAGGGTATGCACATCAGCTGGAATAAATGTGTTAGATGGAAAAATATACTGCAGAAGTGACTGTGCAAGTTTGCATTTTCAACCAAATTGTGAAAATGCAGCTCTCATCTTTTCTAAAATCTTCCAATCGAAAGGTTCTCAAACTCTACTTGCAGCATTAGTTACTACAAGAAAAGCTTCTACATCATTGGAGAGAAAAGTCCCTTCTACAATAGCTTCTGCAATAACTTTTTCTACTTTTGTTTCTCTTTGGTGGAGATAAAGCTTGGCCTGCAATTCCTCAGAAAGGATTAGGAGGACCATGCTAGTTTGGGAAATTGACACTGTTTGCCCCTAGCATTCAACAGATGCTTGACATCAGGCACAAATTCCAACGTCCAAAATGTAGTGAGCATCTATTAGGCTCAGACTGCAAGGATAATGTAGAATTGTGGAATTGGCCTTCAGTTATCCTGGCATCACTTTTTACACCAGGATTAGCTTCATCACAGGCCCTTACAGCATTCAAACAATTGGCTTGTTGGACAGGAAAACAAATTAACATTACATCTGCAATCCGGAATGAGCTTACCACTGATGTAGGTAGCATACACCACGCTGTGTTACAGGATAGGACTGCTATAAATTTTTTGTTGCTAGCACAAGAAGATGAGCGTGAAGATTTTGAAGGGATGTGTTGCATGAATCTCTCTGACCACTCTGGATCTATTGACAAGAAATTGTCATTGCTTAAGGAGAATATGAAAAAGCTCACAGTGGTTGAGAATTCTTTTGATGAGTTGTTGAAGTGAGGGGAGAACGACCATCCTTTGATGCATCGAACTCAAGTTTATTGATTGATCATCCATTTTAAATAATAGTGTTAACGAACTTCATGCATATTCCAAAATCCAGGTTTATGATAGGCTAACAGAGAAAACTCTAACCACTCCTTTTGTTTTACAATACCATTGATTGTTTACACAAAATAAAACCAGTGTTCCCACTGTGATATGAAAGGTTCCCAAAACTTCCATATCTGTTCCCAGGGTGCCATCTTTTCCCAGAGAAGGTGTTTCGCTTGTTATGGGAAGACTGCCTGTGAACCTTGTTGTTTATACAATTATGCTTGAGAGAGTCTAATTGTTTATAGAAATCAGGCTGGGAACTGCTTTTGGAACTGCTTCACAACTACCTGTTACTTTTCTCTCAATTGCATAGCTTCATGGCCTTTTTCTTTAAGCCATGCTTGAACTAAACTCTCCAAAATGAGTGGCTAAAATCCTGGGGAATAACAGGCTGGCTCAAGGATTTAGTCCCCTTTGGCATAATGATACTTTGTCTTCTTTTTTCAATTCTGCTTGTAGTGCCTTGCTGTGCAGAAAATAATTGAGCGTACTTTTAAATCAGTCTGTCTTGTGCAGAAACAAAACCGGGGAACTGTTGAGAGTTTTTTGCAGATTGAGGAGTTCTTGCTAGACAAGGGCCATATTCAGCCGATGCACAATCCAACCTGCTTGTACTAATGGACAATGGACACATTCACAAACAATGGATAATGGACATATTCAGAAATGGGGTTGGTATATCCTTGAGAAAAATACAAGAAGAGCCATCAGGACTCAGCAAGTTTGACAGCAAGCTTGGGAAAGAAGGAAAAAATTGAACCATGAGTGGGCCAGAAGACGACAGCAAGACGCGTGAAAAATTAGGTGATCCAATCAGCATTCTAATTTAGATGTGTAAACAGCTAGGATTAACCAATCATGTATTAGCTAGAGACACGTGGACAGTAGAGATTTATTATAAATATAGTCTTTTTAGGGATAATAAATTTGGCTTCACTGGATCATATGGGTTGTGGTGTGATATCCCTGAACCTCCGCACCCCGCACAAGGGCAGCTGGGGAGGCCCAGCCTGGGCAGCAGCAGAAAGGAATTTCCCTGGCAGGGCAGGGCTGTGGTGCAGCACGTCCCCAGCAGGAGCCTGGAGCAGCCCCAGGCTCTGTGTGGGCAGGCAGGGGCAGGCAGGAGGCAGAGCTGTCAGCAAAGGAAGGGCCCAGCCAGGTGGGGCAGCCGGGGGATGCCGACAGCCTGCAGGGACAGAGGCGCAGGGCAGGGACACCGTGGGACAGCCTGGGCTGCACAGGGCACAGGGATGGGCAGCAGCTGCAAGACAGCCCTGCCAGAGCCAACTTGGGCAGCACTTTGGCCATGGCTGCTGGCCCAGGGCCTGAGGCCACGAGGGGACAAGTGACCCTTGCAGGCCTGGAGCCTCATTGCCTCCTCGTCCCTGCTCAGCAGCCTGGCAGGGGCCGCCCCATGCTCCTGCCCTTGGCATTGCACATCCTCACATGCCAGTGCCCATCCCGGGAAGAGCCCTGAGCAAGGAGGGCGGGACAGGATCTGCCTGGCCAGGGGCTGGGGCTCAGGCCTTGGCCCTTTGAATTCCTCAAACACATCCAGGTGTGCTCAGCACAGAGATATCTTTGCCTTGCTTGTCCCCAGCTGTCATCACTGCCTCCAGTGTTCTGCTCTCCCTGGAACCTGGGGACACTTTCTCAGTCCTGTCCCTCACAGGGATCTATTTAAAGCACAAGAAACTTCAGTGTTTTAATCTCACTTTGAGCTCTTGAGAAGTTCTTTTAGCCCACTCTGAGGAACTGGGTCTGATGCAAAGAGCACCAAAGCCCCAGAGGGTCATTAAGTCCCTGTGCTGTGTCTGTGCTGCTGAGCTGGGCCGGGCTCCTGGCCCAGAGGCAGCTCCTGGCAAGGGCAGCGCTGCAGAGAGACAGCTCTGGCCAGGAGCAGCTCCTGTGCACAGCCCAGCAGGGCTGGGACGCTGCCAGGGCCCCTCAGGGACACCAGCAGGGCACAGACAGAGCTCACAGGGGCTCAGCACTGGCAGGGGCTGTGGCATGTCCCCGAGATGGCTGTGTCATAGAGGCACAGAGCAGCTGGGATGTCAGCAAGGGGCTGTGTGACAGCACAGAGTGGGCTGTGTGACAACACTGAGGGGGGAGTGACATCACAGAGCCAGCTGTGACATCCTAGAAGGTGTTTCTTTGACATCACAACGTGGGTTGTGACATAGAGTATGATATCATAAGGCAGCTGTGTGATGCCACAAAGAAGGCTGTGACATCACAGACAAGGCTGTGACATCACAGGGGAAACTGTGACATCACAAATCTGCTCTGTGACATCACATATCAGCTGAATGGCATCATATGGAATCTGTGTGACATAACAGAGTGCTTGTGTGACATCATAGGAAGCTGTGTAACATCACTGGTAGCCTGTGACATCACAGGGGCTGTGTGACCTCACAAGGATGCTGTGTGGCATCACACGGGGCAGTATGACATCACAGGGGGAGTGTGACATCACAGGGCCTGTGTGACATCACGGGGGCTGTGTGAGGGCACTGGGGAGGTCACTCTGCCCCGGCCCCCCTCACAGTTCCCCCCAGAGCAGTCCAACCCTGCTCGTGCACAGCGGGGTCCCCTGTCCCCCCGGGTCCCCCGGCCCTGCAGCCTCCCCCAGAGGATGTTCCACAAGATCGACCCCAGAGCCTGACACGGGGACGGGGGGCTGGGGCCCTGGGGGTGGCACAGGGGGACAGGGACCCTCCGGCAGCGTCCCCATGTCCCCCAGGGCCAGAGCCTGGGCCAGGGCTCCTTCACCCTGTTACAAACGAGGCCTTGAGAGCGCTGAAAAACCCCTGGCAAGGGATCAGCCAAAACCAGATTTAATATTAAGGGACAGCAGCACAAAGTTCCTTGGCAAGAGTCACTCTGTTCCTGACTGGGCACTTCAGGCACACCAAGGAAACAAAGCAACTACAAAACCAAACAGAATCCAGGCAATAAAACCAGAAATGAACCATGAACTCTCCGTGTGTGTGTGCGTGCATGTGTGTGTGACTAAAGGACAGTGTGGGCAAGGATAAAAGGAATGCAGCCAAAAAGCTAAGCTGAGCTCAAACTTAACAGACCTTGATTGATACCTTAGACTTCAGCATTTAGCAAAAGAACAGCACTTGACAGTATTTAACCTTACTTAGAACCTAGGACTTAATGATTTCACAGTGGAATAACTCTTAACAATATTCAACTTATCTTATAACTCATACTAAACTTCATTACTTAGTAAAAGAACAACTCTTAGGAGCATTTAACATAGTTTACAGCTTGTGACTCACCCTTCCTTGCAGGCCTGACTGACTCAGCTATCCAAGGCACTCAAGCCCCTCAGAGTGCAGCATTTCTGCCACATTTCCCCAGCACAGGCACTCCTGTGTGCACACAGACACAAAGAGTCAGTGCAAGGCACCTGTAAGAAATTCCCCTGAGGGCAGGAAATGCTCACTGTGGGTCCTTTGGCATCTCCCCAGCGGGTGAAGGGTTGAGCCTGGAGGAGTGGGGGGATTGGCCCAGGCTCCGTCGTTGTTCAGGATCCCCGAGTGCAGCAAACGGGAGAGTTCCCGGCTGGGAGAGGCCCCACTCAGAGGGAGTGGCTGGCCCAGGAGAGCTCCAAGGGCTCCTTTTGGAGCGCTGTTTGCAGGGCCCCAAGAGAGGGGCTTCAGTCCCAGCAATGGCTCATCCTGGCCGCACTTGGCATCAGCAGCTTTCTTTGGCAGTGTGAGAACAGGGATGTTGTGCCGCTCAGGGAACACAAACAGGTCCCAGGGCTGCTCCTACAGGAACCAGGAGCTGGTTGGGCAGCAGCAGTGTCTGGAGCAGAGAGTGTTTGTGATGAGCTGCAGAGGAGCTGAGCCTGGGGCTGTTGGCCAAGGCCGAGGCCCAGGGAGCATTTCTCAGCTGGCAGGACGGCCTGAGAAGGGGAGGGGGGAATGCAGCAGCACAGGGCCCATGGAACCAAGGGAGCATTGTGACCCTGTGGGGCCCTGTGAGACCAAGGGACCGTTGTGACACTGTGCGCCCTGTGAGACCAATGAACCACTGTCACACTGTGTGCCCTGTGAGACCAAGGGACCATTGTGACAGTGTGGGCCCCTGTGAGACCAAGGGACCATTGTGACACTGTGGGGCCCTGTGAGACCAAGAGACCATTGTGACACTGTGCGCCCTGTGAGACCAAGGGACCATTGTGACACTGTGGGGCCTCATGGAATCATGGAGAGCACTGTCACATTGCTGCGCCTCATGGAACCAGGGGAACTGTACTGATGCTGTGTGACTCCATGGAATGTAGGGGTCCTTGTGACACTGAGAGGCCCCATCAAACCAAGGGGCCCTTGTGACATTGCTGGGCCTCATGGAACCCTGAAGACCATTATGGCACTTGGGGGTGTCATGGAACCAAGGGGCCATTGTGACACTGTGAGATTCCGTGGAACCAAAGGTCCAGTGTGCCATTGCAAGGCCTCATGGAACCATGGAAAGACCATTAACTCACTTCACAGCCTCATGGAACCAGGCAGCCATTGTGACACTGAGGGGACTCATGGAATCATGGAGACCATTGTGACACTGTGGGGCCTTGTGAGAGCAAGGGACCATTGTGACACTGTGGGGCACCATGGAACCAAGAGGCCTTTGTGACACTGCAGGGCTGCATGGAACCAAGGGGCCTTTGTGACATTGCGAGGCCTTCTGTCCTCAGTGGTCCATTGTGACACTAAGAAACCAAGCAGGACCATTGTGACACGGCAGGGCTGCATGGAACCAAAGCTCCAGGGTGACACAGAGTGGCCTCCTGTCATCAGTGGTCCATTGTGACACTGTGGAGCCAAAGGAGACCATTGTGACACCACAAACCCCCATGGTCCAAAGGTCCATTGTGACAGTGCAGGCCTCACTGAACAGAGGAGTGACATGACATTGTGGGGCCTGTGGAACCACAGAGACTATTGTGACACTGCAAGGCCCTGTGGAATCCTTGGGACCATTGAGACACTGCAGGACCTTCAGGAACCTGGGGGCCATTGTGACACTGTGGGACCCCATGGAACCAAGACACCCTTGTGACACGTCAGGGCCCCACAAAACCAAGGGAACACAGAACAGCTCTGGCTGGTTTGGCCTCCCGTGGGCCACCTGACTGGTCCAGCTGACCTTGGCATGTTGAGGGTCTCTTCTCATCTGCTGCTGAAACACTGGGGCTCTGTGCTTTCCTTCCTATGGGAAAGAACTGTCCTTCTCCTCCAGGCGCCCTTGGCCAGAACTGGGATTTCACCTCCAAATTTCCTTATATCCAGGGATTGTTCCCACAGCAATATTGCCAGGACAAATCTGTCTGGCAGTGGTTTCACAAGGGTCACCTCTCATCTGTCCCCAAAACCCTGGGGAAGGCTCTGTGCTTTCCTTCCTGTGGAAAGGAACTGTCCTTCTCGGCCAGGTGCCCATGGCCAAATTTGGGTTCCATCTCCAACACTGCCTATTGTGACAAACTGGAGGAGATTGTTGGCTTGAATCATTTCATGTGTGGGGAGGAAGGGCAGGTCCAGCCTTGCCCTGCCCTGGAACCCCAGCCCTGCCCTGCCCTGCAACCCCAATCCCCCCCAGAGCCTCTATCCCAGCCCAGCAGTGTCTGCCAGTGCCTGGCACAGCACAGGCAATGCTCCACAGCCACCTCTGGAGCCCCCAGCCCAGCTCCTGAAGGACCAAATGACCCCAAGGCCCACCTGGGGGCAGGGCCCAGGAAGACCAAGGGGTATTGAAGGCTGACCACAAGGCAAGCACACATTTTGACCCTACCTCCTCTTGGAATTTCCGTCTGAACAACACTGGAATCCGGGCATAGGTGCTTCTCTATATCTTATTTTTCTTTCTCTCTTTCTGTGTCTACTTCTATTTCTTTCCCCTTGCAAAGTTTGATTAACTTAAAATTGAAAAGGCTTGGGCTCCTGAAGTTGAATGGGCCAAGTTAATGCTTTGAGAAGTGTTTGTTGATTGACTGTCATATTAAATCTTTTGCCAAAGTTTCACTGATTTTCTAAATTTCTCAGTAAAGGCTGTTTGGTTGTTTTGAGCTCCTGAGAATGTCTTGTTGGTATTTCTGCAGTACATCCAACTCAGAGGACACAACAGGTAATAAAACCTGTGCTCCTTTCCAGGCAGACATCACTTGTTCTGATGTTCTGTTCATCCAGGCAGTTCTACTTGTAGGGCCGATGTGCCCTGAGGTGCCAAGCTAAGATTGGCCCCTTGCAAGCTGATGAGTCGGCTGGAATTCCATCCTGTCCCATCCCTCAGCGTCCCTGCATTTCCCATCTGTAGCCCTGGTCTCCAGCACGGCCATGGAGGCTCTTTGGGCTCTGGACTGTTCCTGCAGCCCCCAAGGACAGCTGAGCTCTGCCTTTGGCACAGTCAGGCCTGGCCAGCGCAGGCCATGCTCAGCAATTGCTTCTGTGTGCCTGGCCTTGCTGTCAGCCCCGGTAGCGGCTGCACGGCCCCTTTGTGGCCCTGTGCTGGCCCAGCCATGGTGGCCCAGCCCCTGTGCAGGCCCAGCCCAGGCCAGGAGCATTGCGGCTGGGAACGGCCCCTGTGCCGTGGTGCCCACAGCAGCCTTGGTGCTCTGTGCCCCATGGCCTCCCTGCTGGGCAGCCTCTGCCAGCTCCTGCAGAGCCCGTGGCACCTGTGGGGCTGCACAGACAGCCCTGACCCGGGCTCTGCCGGCCCCTGGGCCAGCAAAGAGGCAACCAGGGCTGGCCATGGCCGGGAACAGGCCCTGAGCCCCGCAGGAGGATGGAGCTGGGCCACAGCCAGACTCAGCCCAGGCCAAAGCTGGGCTCATCAGCCAGGGCTGCCAAGGACTGGGCACAGAGGCTGGCGCTGACAAATGTCCTGGGCCCCTCCCTGCTCTGTCCATGCCTCCAAGGGCACAGAGCAGCCTCCTCTCTGGGCCACTTGCCTGTTTGCAATGCCTTGCACAGGCGCTGGCCTTGCCCCACAAGGCCTGGCCTGAGTCCTGCCCCTGCACGCTCAGCCAGGCTGAGATAGACATTGATGGTTTCTGGGCCAGGTTCTCTGAGCCCAGCCCAGCTCCCTGCAAGATCTGCCCGCTGCCCTGAGCTCTGGGCAGCACCAAGGGCCTCTTCCCAGCCCAGCCCAGCCGCCTCTGGCCCCACAGCTCTGCTCAGGCCAGGCTGCTCTGGGCACTGCCCCACGGCCTCAGCCCCTGGCAAGGGCACAGCAGCAGCTGCAGCTGCCACAGGACTCAGCCCCAGCCATGGGGGAAGGTGCTTGGCCAAGGCCAAAGGAGGCTCCCTGGCTGCCCTGCTCCCCTCAGGCTGAGGCGCTGAGAGCTCTGCAGCCCCTGCTGCCATCCCATCTGCCCAGGGCAGCACAAGAGCCCCGGCCTTGGGGCCCTCAAGAGCTGCTCCTGCTCCAGGCCCAGGGCCCAGGCCAAAGCTGGGGCAGCCACAAAGCTGTGCCCATTTCTGTTCATTGCTGCTCTGTTGGGGATGGATCCTCAGCCACTTGAAGGTTGCTGATGAATTTTATTACTCCACAGGCCACTTCTTTCTTGGGCTCTTCAGTTCAGGAATTCAATGAGAAAAGCTCATAAACATTTCTTCTAAACACCCAAACAAGACAAGCCCTTGGGAATAATTCAAGTCTTTAATCCTTCTGTGGTTAATTACACAGCTTTCACAACTCTATTCAATGTGAATCTACTATATTGAAAACAATGAAGAGAGAATTTTGTCCTGTTCAGTTTTGTTCTCCTGTTCATAGACTGAGATCAGCAATGTCCAATTGATATTGACCCCCAGCACCTCCTAATGCAGTTTGAACAGATATGAAAATCAAGACCCTTCATGGATGAAAATCACTCAGATGTTGTCCCTACCCCCACCCCAATATTTCTCCCATCCAAGCCCTGGGACTCAGAGCAGCTGAGGAATGGAGTCACATCCAGGGATGTCACCAGGGCTCAGGATTGGGGCTAGGTCAGTTAAATCTCTTTATTGCTGATCTGGAAAGCTGCCCTGGGCCCTTGCTCAGGGCTGGTGTCAGTGCCCAGAGCCAGAGGGGATCCCTTGCTGGGGGCTGTGCCATGGCCACCTGCCCTGTGCCGCGCTGGCCGCTCTGGCACCAGGAACCAGCAGCCACCGGCACTGCCAGGGCCAAAGGCCAGGTCAGCCAGACAGAAAGGGGCAGGGCTGGGCACTGTTTCCATGGCAACCGGCACTGGGGGGACACCTGGGTCACCTGGCCTGGCAGTTGCCATGGAAACCCCCGGCAGGGACTGAGGGCACAGCCCCTGGCACTGAGACACTGCTGGGCCGGGTGCTGAGCACAGCGCTGAGCACGCAGAGATGGTTTTGTTCTTGCTGAGCTGCAGCACAGCCAAGGCCTGTCCTGCCCCTCGTCCAGCCACGCTGGGGAGGGGCTGGGGCTGCGGGGGAGCTGGGCAGGGGACACAGCCAGGACAGGGGACCCCAACTGACCCCCGGCATAGCCCAGAGCAGAGCACATCATGCTCAGGGTATTGGCAGGGGGGAACAAGGAGGAAGGGGGGAATTTTGGAGGGAGGGCTTTTGCCTTCCCAGGGAACACTTAGGCAAGAGGGGGCCCTGTTTCTCCAGTGGGCAGGGTCACTACCAAAGACACAGACACCAAGTTAAGGAATTGTGTCATTTATATCATGCACAGCTGCAAAGATTTACAAAAGGATAAGCTCAACAAAGCACATCATTATTAGCAAAGAATTACAAAAGAAGCTCAGCAATCCATCCAGTCATGACTACCAAAGGTTGCCTGCAGTGATTAAACAAAGATCCATCAGCAGTTCCCCTCAGGCTTTACCATCACCCACACCCACACATCAGCTGGGGAAGCCAAGGACTGCAGAGCCACTCCCAGACACTGGGAACTCCTGCAGGTGCCTCCACCTTTGCAGGCAAGGAGGCTCCAACCCCACTGGGAGAGGACACAGCTTTTCCACTGTTAAACAAACAAGCTGACATCACTGCTACTTGTGGCAATATCTGGTTTCATTCTCCTCATTGGTTCCTCCCAAAGCCTGGCCAGGACTCCAGGAGGAACCAAGGCAGTTGACTTTGATCCTTCAGCCCCAAACAAGGCCAGATGGGGCCAGGTCTGGTTTCTCAACACAGAAAGATGAATCCTTGTTTTATCAAAGAACGCATACACTGATCATGTTGGTAATAACGCTTCCTTAAGGATTGGATACAAATATAACATTTGGCTGGAAGGTTCCTCTAGAGGTGAACTTTACCTCAGGGCCTGTTCAGGCCATGATCACAGCCTGCTCAGGCCTTGGTACTTTGATCAGTCCTGAGACCTACAATGAACTACAACCTTCCTAACAATTCTTTCAATAACACAGTTAAGATTGAGGTCAATAATTGTGCTACCCTGTCATGGGGTTTAATAATCCAATCTTGTTCATTATTGTTTAACAGAATTACTGTAATTTCTCCTGAATATTCTGCATCAATTCCTCCTGCCATGACAGGAACACTTTGCAAGGCCAAGCTCCAAGGGCGCAGTTACCAAAGCAAAGTGTCCTGGAGGAATCTGAATTCCTGTTCCAGTATTGATAGCTCTCATTGGCTTTGAATTTATACTAATGAATTCCAATGCATGAAGGCCCAGCCCTGCAGCCTCTGGGCTGGCCCTGCCAGGGGCCATCACAGCCAGAACAATTTCCCAGGCACCCCAAGTCTCACTGCCCATGGCTGGATTTGCAAATTGGGGACAGCCGTGCACACCCAGGGGGTTTCCATTTCCCCCGTGGGCCATTGTGAAGGGCATGGAGCACATCTAGGAGATGGGTTCTCCATGGGCAAAGGTTCCCATCTCCTCATTTTTTCAACTGCTCTTTTAACAACCCCTTGAGCCATTCAACCAATCCTGCAGCTTGTGCATAATTTGGTACGTGAAAAACCCTGCAGGCAAAATCACTGTATTTTTCACAGGAACAGACAAAGCACTCTGCATCACAGTATCAGCACACCCTGTAAAAATAGCCAATTTCCTCCCTTTCTCCTTTTTTCATTGTATACAATCTCCCAAAGTTGACCACTGACATTAGGGTCCTGGCCAATCCTGTTCTGTAGGGTATTTTGTGTTACATCCCTGAGCAGCCAAAGATACCAAATTAGTATTGTCAGCACTATTTCACATTATTCTTATTTTATATGTACATATTGATATAGAAATATAGATATAGATACATAGATATAGACATATATAGATATAAATCTATAAACATGAAGGTCTTATTATCCTCTAAATATGTATATAGTTATTTATTATATTGATATTTCACTTGCACAAGTGCATCTGAGCTCAAGATTAAAACCTTCTTCTGTGGCTCCATGTGGGAGCATTCCAACAATAATTGCTCCTTCTGAAGGTGCTGTTTCCTATGTACTCTCAACAAATTCATCTTTGTCTGCCCAAACCCACAAGGTTGTTTCCTTTTCCGTATGCAATTTTCGGATGCATTTGAAGACATCCAGGGGTGCAGCTTCTTTTACCCGACTGCCCCACTACTCCCACAGGGCTCCAACCTCAGCCCACTCCAGAGCCAGGGAACTCCAGGGAAGGGCTTCCCAGCTGGCAATTTCTGATGGGACTGATTCCTCACATTGACACTGAACAAGTGACATTTTGTTGGCATCTGGCCAGACTGTGCCAGTTTTGTTTTACCAGTGGGCAGGGTCAGCACCAGAGACACAGACTCCAGCTGAAGGAATCAGTGTCATTTCCTGCAGTTCAGAGCAGCAAAGAATCACAAAAGGAGCAGCTCAGCAATGCACCCAAGCATCCCCACCAAAGATTGCCTGCAGTGATTAACAAAGATCCAGCAGCATTTACCCTCAGCCTTTACCATCCCCCAGACCCACACAGCAGCTGGGGAAGCTGTCACAGCCAAGGGCTGCAGAGCCACTCCTGGGCACTGGGAATTCCTGCAGGTGCCTCCAGCCCCAGGTGAGGCTCCAACCCCGCTGCAAGAGGGCCCAGCTCTGACAGTGCTGAATGAACAAACTGACAGCACTGCTAGTGTGGCAACATCTGCTTTCATCCTCCTCTTGGGTCCCTCCCAAAGCCTGGCCAGGGCTCAAGGAGGAACCAAGGGAGCTGACTTTGACCATACAGCCCCAAACAAGGCCAGATGTCAGATTTCATGGCCTTGTCTGGCTTCTAAATACACAAAGGTCAATACATGTCTCACTAATGAGTGGCTACATCTATCTCAGTGCTAATGACCATGCATATTTCATCAGGGAGCAGATACAAAGATAACCTTTGCTTGGAAGGTTCATCCAGAGGCCACCTTTGGCTCAGGGCCTGCTGTCCAGGCCTCACTCAGGGCTGGTGTCCAGGCCTTGGCACTTCAGAGACGTGGTTTAGTGCTGGGCTTGGCACTGCTGGGTGACCGGCTGCACTGGGTGAGCTCAGAGGGCTTTTCCAACAGAAAGGATTCTGTGATTCCATGATTCTATCCACTGCATTCAGCTGGGGCTATTTTAGCAGCATTCCTTTGCTCCAAAAGTTCCCTCTTGCCCAGCTCCTGTGGCCTGAGGCTTCAGCTCCTGGTGCTGAGCTGCTCATGCTGAACGAGACGGCTCGGAGAGAAGAACACAGTCCATGCAATTCCTTCTGGGACACAGAGAGGGGAGGCTGTGCAAACAGGAGCATTGCTTGCTGTGGCCTCCTCTCTGCCCTTCACGCCTTTCACTGCTTTGAACCAGCCAAGAGCTTTCTCCAAGAGTGCAATGGAGCAGCTGTTCCTGCTCCCAGGCCTGGCTCTCTCCGGTCTCTGCCCTTGCCTGCTTCTGTCCCTCTTGCTGTGCCCTCTGTTCCCCCAGGGCTCGCTGGCTGCTGCCCAGGACTGTGGCACTGGCACAGATCCAGTGCTCCAGAGCCTCCTTTCTGTGCCCTTGCAGCTGCCTGGGCACAGCAGCCTTTTCCATCTGGAAGCTCCCCATGCACAGGGAGTGCCCAGCTCCGTTCCTTGCACAGCCTCCAGGAGCCCAGGGCTGCCATCTCCAGTCCCTGCTGGCCCTGGGGGCTCCCAGGTGCCTCAGGCTGCTGTGACACCGCTGCACACGGGAGGGAAGAGGGGCAGGGGCTGTGCTCAAAGTCAGCTCCATCTGCTGCTGCTGCTGCTGCTGTGGGGTCATTTGTGCAGCCCTGGCCCAGAGTCAGGGATCAGATCCTGCCAGTCTCTTCCAGCCCTGGATGCTCAGAGTTTGGGCCTTGGAGCCCCAGGTGGCCAAAGGCAGCTGCTGCTGGTCCCTCTGTGTGCCCGTGTTCAGCAGTGCTGCTCCATCAGTCTGTGCCCAGCAACGGGGAAAAGCCTCAGCCCTGCAGGGCCAGGAGCTGCCGGGCTCTGCCTGAGCAGCTCAGCCAGCAGGAAGGGAGCTGCTCCACATGGGAACCAGGAGCAAAGGACGTTCCTTTTATAGGACATGTTTTCTATTGAAAGGAAAAAAAAGGAAAAAGTAATCAAAAACTATATGAAATGTGAAAGATAAAAAAAAACCCCAAGTGTGCAGTGAAAAGTCATCTCTAACTTTGAATTAAGAGGCAACTGATCTTTTGAAAAGAAAAGTTATTTACTTTGTAAATGTGCTGATGGCATGGATCCATCTTACTGACCTCAGCAGTCTTTTTAAAAAGTTTTTGGGGATTGTTTCCAATATTGTTATTTTAAATTGTGGTCGAGGCAAGAGGAAGTTGCTTTGTGCCCTTCCAGCTCCAAGCAGGACTGGGAATGGAAACTCTTTCAAAGCCCAAATCCTTTACAAGACGACCTTCCTTCTCAGCCTGGGAATGAGCGGAACATTCCCATTGAAACTTTCAGGGATTTCTTAGAGTCACAAAGTCCCTCTGACAGCTTTTTGCTCTGGTATGGAAGTGCAGAAGGGCAATTCTCCATCCACCAGCTCCAGACTGCACTGCCTCAGGAGCACGGCCCACTCGCCAGCTTTGGCCCACTCGTGGCACTTCTAGAGGAGGAAGAAAGTGCAATTGCACAATTCCAGCCAATCAAGAAGGAAGAATGGGACAGACAAAACACCCTGTGCAGATCCAGGCGTTCAGCTGGGACTGTGGAGAGTTTGGGTCCTTGCCAGTTGGATGTGTGTCCCCAGCTGCAATCTCTGGGCCTGCAGCAGAGTCTCACTCACCTGCCAAAGCAGAAAGCTCAGGCGCTGTGCTCACAACGGGCTTGTCTGATGCAGAGCTGTCAGAGCAATGTGAGGGCAGAGCCAGCCCAGCTGGGCCCAGGGCTGAGCCCAGCTGAGCCCTGGCAGAGCCCAGAGCAGCCTCAGCACCTGCAGAGCCCGGCTGCAAGGAGAGAAAGCAGAAACCGCCCGTCAGCTGAGGGCTCCTGTGCCCTTGTGCCAAGGCCTGCGGTGCCCAGGCCATGCTGGCTGTGCCCAGAGTTGCCCATCCCTGCTGCCTTTGGCAGCAGAGCAGGAGGGCAGCACATGTGCCCAGCCTGCAGCCAGCCAGGGCACATCCAGCCCTCAGCAGCTGCCCAGAGCCAAAAAGCAGCTGGGCAGCTGACTGAAGAATTCATTTTATCTGCCCCAGCAAAGGGGGAACCTTTGGTGCCCAGCTGTGCCATGCCCATATCCGGGAGCAACCCCCTACCTATAGACTCACCTGCAAATTGGACCTGGAGCCTGGCTTTGAAGAAGGTGCCAGAATCCAAGTCCATCATCTTCAGCTGGCCAGGCCAAGGAAGAGATTATCATCCTTGAGGTTGTCCTTGGTGTCTCCAGCACCAGCCCCATTTGGAACAGCTTCTCCAGGGGCTCCTTCTCCTTCCCTGGGGTCAGACCAGGCTGTCAGGGCTCTGCCCAGGGCCCCAGCCATCCTTGAACCATACAAACAAAACCAGGGGGATGGTGGCCACCAGTGCTTGCCACACCGGGTCTCCAGCTCAGCTCCAGCCCAAGAGCTGCATGTTCCCTTCTGCTGACCCCTGCTCAGAGCTACAGGCAGGACAAAACCAGCCTGGTTTGCTTTGCCACTGATTGCCAAGAGATGTGTGGAGCTGGTACCTGCTAGGTCCCTGGATCCAACTGTGCACGTGGATTTCTTCAGTCTTCTAGGGCAGGGAAACACCCTTCACCCAAGGATGACAGAAAAGCTCTTCTAAGGATGGCCTGTCCGAGGGTTGCATGGACAAACACCTCTTAATAACATCTTGGCACTCTGGGGAGAGAAACCAGAAATCACCAGTCAGTTGGAGAAGTTGCCCTCCTGTTCCCATGCCCAGATCATGCTGGGTGTGACCAGAGCTGGGCCTAAACTTCCCCATGGATGCTCTGTTTGGAGGACAGCAGGAGAGCAGGACATGTGCAACCTCCTCAGCAGCTGCCAGAGTGGTTTGCCCATGAGCCCGCTGCTGTCTCCCAGCACTGGTATTCCCCCCGTGCCCAGAGATGAGGATCCACCTTGAGAGAGCCATCATGGGAACAAGATTCGCCCCCGGATGATCTCCTGGCCCCTCCTGAATGGGTGCTTCCCCATGACCAGGTGGCACAGCAGGAGGCCCAGGGACCAGATCGTGGCTGCCTCGCCGTGGTAGCGTTGGTGCTGGATCCACTCTGGTGGGCTGTAGGACAGGGTTCCTGTGGAACACAGACACAGCTCAGCAGGGGGCTGCTGCTGCTCCCAGAGCCCGGCCCCAGCATCCCTGGGCCTGTGGGGGCCGCCCCAGAGGCACACGGGGTGAGCGCTGCCCTCTCACCAGCACTTGGGACTTGTGCACAAACTCGCGGCTGGAAAAGAAGCCACTGGACTGGAAGAGGGCAGCACAATCCCTGGGAAAGCCCAACCATGACACACAAAGGAAAAACCCACCCAGTAGTGGAGAAAACCCACTCTCCTCCCCACCTGCATGGCCCCCAAAAATGTTAATAAGCCAAGGTGAACAAGGAGAGCGCAGCAGTCCAGCCCTTCCTTGCCTGCACACCAAACCATCCGGGGAATGGGGTCAGACCCCCCTCTCTGCTGCCTCCATGGGGGTTTGTGTCAGGCTGGCTGCCCCAGCTCCAGCCCCAGCCCAGGGCACAGTGGGTGCTGAAGGCTGTCAGCAGGGCTGGGAGCTGGCCGCCCTCACACCCCACCCAAATCAACTCGGCTCTAGCATCAATTCCATCCCGGCTGCAATAGGGGGAAGCCCCAGTGCTGCACCTAGGCTGGGCCACGAGATGCCCAGGAGCACCCCCTGCGAGGGCTCACCTGCAAATTGGGTGTAGGCTGTGTCTTGGAGGAAGGCGCCACAGCCAAAGTCGATCAGTTTCAGCTGCCCGCTGGCCAGGTCGAGCAGGACATTCTCGGGCTTGATGTCCCGGTGCAGGACCCCGCAGGCGGTGCAGTGCCGCACGGCCTCCAGCACCTGGCGGAACAGCTCCCGCGCCTCCTCCTCCGGCAGAAACCCCCGCTCCGCCAGGAAACCCGAGAGCTCCTGGCACCGCTCCGGACGCTCCAGCACCAGCAGGAAGCTGTCGGGGAACTCAAGCCACTCCAGGAGCTGAATGACACCGCCACAGCCACCGGACACCTTGGCCAGCAGCACGATCTCCAGGGGTGCGCTGGTGCCGTCGGGCTGCGGGAGGAGCACGACGCCGTCAGTGGAGCCGAGGCCGTGCGGGGCTCTGGGAGCCCTCAGCCAGCCCGGGATGCTCTGCATGCCCCGCTCAACCCACGCCCGCTCTCCCCGCAGGGCTCACGGCGGCTCCCACCGCGCCGGGCCCCGGCTCCTCCTCGCCCGGCACGGCCCGGCTGCTGCCGCTGGCTCCGCTCACTCACCAGCTCGCCCCAGTGCCGGATGCGATCCCTCGGCACGCGTTTGATGGCCACCTGCGAGCGAGGGAGAGCAGTGGGGTGAGCTCGCCGCCCGTCCCGCCGCGCCCCGACCTTCTCCTCCTCCTCCCTCCTCCTCCGCCCCCTCCGCCTGCGCCCGCCGCCGGCCCCGCCGCTCACCGGGGCGCCGTCCGAGAGCCGCGTGGCTGCGAAGACGCTGCCGAAGCCGCCGCGTCCCAGCAGCGATCCCAGCCGGTACCGCTCCTGCAGGGCCTCCTGCGCCTTCCCTGCGGGCGGGACGCGGCTGTCAGCGCTCGGCCCGGGTCCAGCAACGGCCCCCGAGCGCCCCTCACCCGCCCCGGGCCCGGCATCCCCACCCGCCCCAGGCCCCGGCGGCTCGGGGCCGGAGGCTGCACTTCCGAGTGGCGGAGCTCGGGCCGGGGAAGCCGCAGCGGAAGCGGCGGGAGCGGCCGCGCCGCGTGTGTGCTCCGCGGGCCCCGGGAGAAGCCGGGGCCGGGGTCGGGACTGGAGCCTGCGTCGAGTCCGGGGCCGGGCTCGGGCCAGGCGGAGCCGAAGGGCGGCGATGCCGCCCCCGCCCCAGGCACCGATGCCCGCCCGGCAGCGCCACCGCCAGTACACCCAGAGCCGGGCGGAGGCGAGACCGCGGCGGGACGGCCGGGGCCGGGCACGGGGCAGCCCCGCCCGGGGCCGGGGGCGGGCCGGGGGCATGGCCCGGCCCTGCAGGGGGGAGGGAGGCGGGGAGAGGAGAGGGACGCCGGACAAGGGACCCCGAGAGAAGGGTGCCCGAGAGCGGGAAAGGGAGAGAAAGAGAAATAAAGAGACAAAGAGAAAGAGAAAGAAAAATAGGGGAAAGCGTGTTTTAAATTATCTGTTTTGCTGCTCTCGCCGCTGCTGTCGCCGCTGCTGCCGCCGCTGCCGCCGCTGCAACTGAAGCACCGGGGCCGTTCGTCCCCGTGTCCGTTCCCCGCTCGCCCCACGAGCCCCACGTTCGAGCCCCGCGCGCCCCGGGGACAGCCCCTCCGTCTGCCCAAACACGGGAACTTTGCAGCCTTGAGCCCAAATGCAGAGCCCTGACTCCTGCACGCTGGCACAGCGATCCCCTCGCTCGCTGCTGGGCATTGTCCTTGCTGAGGGTCAAACACTGTCGGGACACCTTCCCTTGGGGTAAGATTCCTACCTGACCCAAGCACTGCACTTACATCTCCAGTGTTGCTTCCCTGTAAAAACAGGGGAAGGAAATTTGTGTGGCTCATGGTATTTTAGAGTGTCTAAAAATCCCTAAGTCAGCGATCCTAGAGGTGAGATGCATCTGGAATTACTGGGATGCAACATAGAAAAGGGGAGCATAGAAATAAATAGAGGAAAACACCTTGGATTGTTTCTTTTATTTCACATCTGGAAAGCTGTTTCAGTTTTCCAGGAGTCTTCTCCTGTCTGCTCTTCCCAAAAATCTCTCATGGAGAACAAGGTTGAGCTTCTGTCACAAGATTTTCCATCAGGAAATTATGCCACTGGTGAAATTTTCATTGTGACTGTTTGTGCTGGCTTAGGGCAAATTTGGGGAGGAAACCTCCAAAAGGGGTCTGTCTAAAAAGCAAGTTCAAGCGGCCCCTCCCCCTACTAGTTCAGGAAAAGACTTCCCTTGAGAAAAGTGAAAAAAATCTCAGTTTTTTTAACGAGTAAAGTATTCACAAGCACGAAAAATGAATAATATTAAATAAAACCTCTGACAGTGCTGAAGAGATGGCAAATTCAGAAAGTCCTTTTTGTGGGTTGTAGTTGACTCACTTCATCTCTTCTAAGTCCCTCTGGTGCTGGAATGCAGCGTCCCAGAGCTCGGGGGGCCACAGGTGTGAGCTGCTGCTGTCAGTGTTTGTCTGGGTTTTCAGTCCAGAGCAGGTTTAAACAGTTCCAAGAAAAAGGAAAGTCACAGTCTGAGGAACTTCTCTTCCTAAGCTAGCTAACACCAAATTGCTAGACCTGGGCTGTGAAGGCACCGGGAAATTTCCAAATCTGGGCACTGGCAGTCCCAGCAAACACCAGATCTAGGTGGAGTCATTGCCAGCAACAGAAATTTGCCAGATTTGGGCTCTGCTGGAACTGAGAAATTTCCAAATCTGGGTTCTGGTTACATGAAACACAAGATGTGGGGGTGGTGGCAGACCCAGTAGCAGGAAGCTGCCTCAGTATTACTGGGACCTGAGTGGGTCGCTGAGGGTGAGAGATGGACGGTGAATCTTGTTTCTTGATCAGAAGGCTGGATTTATTGATATATGATATATAATACATTATGACTATACTAAATAGAATAAAGAGAGAGAAGTTTTAGATGCTGTTGCTAAGCTAAGAATAGAAAGAAAGAATCTATAACAAAGTTGTGTCCAGGGACTCTGTCCCTAGCTTGTTCCTGTGATTGGCCCTTATTTATAAACATGGGAACATGAAACAATGACAGGTCAAAATAGGTGCATCCTATTGCATTTCACAGCAGCTGATAACAATTGTTTACATTCTCTTCTGAGGCCTCTGCCTTCCAGAAGAGGCAGAAATCTGAAAGAAAGGATTTATGTGAAAAAATGTCTGCGACACCTCGGCTTTTGGATTTCTGTGCCAGCAAATTGCTGCACTTGGGCTGTGCCAGAATAGGGAAATTTCCAGATTTGGGCACTGGCAGTGCCAGCAAACAGCCCATTTCAGGCTCCAGGCTCCAGGAAGGACTGGATCTGGATGCCTTCCTCTTTGTCTTCCTTCTTTCCTTCCTTATTTCTTGGGATCCTGCGGCCAACAAACTCCAGATTGGGCAGTGCTGGCAAGGGGAAATTGCCAGGTTTTAGCTTTCTTTGCCAGTAAATTCTGGATATGGGTGGTGCCAGATGAGGAAAATTTCCAGATGTGGGCACTGGCAGTGCCAGTGCACACCAGATCTGGGTGGGGAATGTGCCAGCACCGGGAAATTGCCAGATGGTAATTTTCTGTGCCAGCAAATTGCTGGAATTCTGCTGTGTGCCCAGGTGGCCAAGAAGGCCAGTGGCTCCTGGCCTGGATCAGGAATGGTGTGGCCAGCAGGACCAGGGCAGGGATTCTTCCCCTGTGCTCAGCACTGCTTGGGCAGCGCCTCAAGTGCTGTTTGCAGTTCTGGGGCCCCAATTTAGGAAGGACATGGAGAGTGTGTCCAGAGAAGGGCAATAAGGTTGATGAGGGATCTGGAACACAAGAGCTGTGAGGAGCGGCTGAGGGAGCTGCTGAGATTGTTTATCCTGGAGGAGAGGAGGCCCAGGGGAGACAAGGTGGTGTCAGGGCACGGATTGGACTTGATGATCTCCATGGCCTGTTCCACCCTTGCTGATTCTGGGATTTTCTGAAAGAATACTTGGAGCAGTTGCAGGATGAGCCCTGGGCCTCCTCTTCAGCAGCTCCAGCAGCCCAGGTCCCTCAGCTTCTCCTGCCAGCCCCAAAGCCCATCCTGTCAGTCCTGCAGAGCCTCTGCAGCTCCTCCTCACTGCCCAGAACAGGGAGCCCCAGAGCCAGACACAGCAGCCCAGATGTGCCCCCCTGGCCTGGGGTGCCTCTGGCAAGGGAGCAGCACCAGGCACTGCAGGAGCCTGCAGACAATTGATCTGAAGGCCAAAGCTCCTTAGCTCCTTCTGAAAGAGCAGGAACAGTTCCTCATTGCAGTGTGGTGGAATGCTGGGCACCGCAGCTCCGGGTGAGGACTGGACACAAGTTTGCTCCCACTGAGTGCTGGGATGGGTTCTGCAGGAGCTCTGGGCTCCTGTGCTTGCCAGGCACAATGAGGAGAGAAGGAGCCAAGTGCACTGATGTGGGAAATGGATTTGTAGAAAGTTTTTAGGGCCTAATAGAAGGCCCACACAGTATGAATCTGTATATAAATCTTGAGACAAGAAACACTAACTTAAAAATGCCATGGAATAGGACAGATATTGTTGATAGAGAAATGGAGCTGGAAAAGTTCCAAAAGATGGCCTAGCAAATAAGATTTTGGAAAAACAGAGCTATGGAAGATGCATTGTTGTGGGACCCACAAAGAGTATTTTTAAAGAATTGGCTTCAAGGCATCTACAACATGGCATGGCAAAAGGCTGATAGACCAAGAAATGCTTATAATGTATTATAATTAGGAAGTAGCTGGCTTCTGATGGTGATGGCGTGAATTATAACATCTGTATTGTCTCACCATTCTCATGAGACTGAAAATAGAATAAAAGTTTTGAAAACACCTCTCAGTTGCCCCATCTCTAGGTCAAGAAAAGAGTATTATCCAACACACTGACACACCTTTGCCTCGAGCATAGCCCAGCCTGGACCAAACACACTGAAAGGTTTCCCCTGTGGCCCATGTCTCGAAACATCAGGTCTGCTGTTTGACAGCTCAGGTTGGTTTGGTGTCAAGGAGTTCCCTCAGAAATACTGGGTTTGTCTTCCTCTGTGCCTTCCCCTCAGCAGCCTTGGGGATGCTCCTGTGTGAAGCCATCTGTCTCACACAGTTTGAGACAACTTCAAACAGGATATTGTGCAAGAAGTTGTCTCCTCTAAAGTGTGCCAACAATCCCTTTCCAGCAATGGGAAATTATTACTGATAGATGAAAGTGGAAAACCCCCAAGAGTTTATTATCAAACAGAATCCCCCATGACACGCGTTCCAAGAAGGCGCCGGGGTCTCTCTCAGAAGAACAGGAGCTGTCACGGAGCAGTTCCAGCAGCTGATGGAAGCTCGGGGACTCATCCGGTGTCGGCTTTCTCCCACGGCAGAGCTCCATGGGGCGGGCAGGGCAGTGAAGCAGCTGGGCTGGAGCCCCTCGCTGCCTTGTCTCCCCGGCGTGGCTCAGCTCACAGACTCTCGGGCTGGGAGCGGGGCCGCTCCGCTCCTGCCGGCACCGTGTCCCTGGGCTTGGACAAACAGTTTCCTGCCAGGAGAGCCCTGCACACTGCTCCACAGATCTTTCATAAAGGCCCAAACCAACTCCAAACACTCTGTCTGCAGCAGCTTTGCACAAAGGGCTGCAGCAATCCGGGACAGCTGCAAGTGAGTGTCGGAAGGCTCTTGTCTTGTTCCTGTCAGCAGAATTCTTGATGATCTGATGCAGTTTTATTCAGATGTAACATGAGAGCGGAGGTTTTTTGTTTAAATATTTCATGATGAGTAACAAGCTGTGGGAGCATGAGGTACAGGACTGACATGCCAAAGCATGAGCATATCCTCCAAAGTGGCCAGTCTAATTGTCCATTTTATTACTCTTGTAATTACTCCACACTAATAAGGAAAACCAAGCTCTGCTTGGAGGCAAAACAGGCATGGGATACACTACAGTCCCTCGCAGGCTCAGCAGGGCTGGCAGTGACAAAGCAGGCCGTCTGCTTCACTGTGAACCACTACAGAGCTGCATCCCAATCTGGTTTAAGTAGCATGGTATTATTAAGAGCTCCTTTTCTGCATGAGACATAAAAAAGAGATCCCAAATGATCTTCATGCAAGCATGCAGTAAAGAACTGCTTCTGCTATCCTAACGAAGTGTTTGCTTTGGCCATTACACTCTTCCCATTCATCTTTTGATGCAGACACGTCAGGTTTTCTCTCACACCCCTGCAAGGCTGGCAGTGTCTGTTTCCCAGTTCCTGTTCTTCCCTAGGGATGGTGCAGTGGCTGCTTTGAAAAAAAAATCCCTGAGATTGGACAGCTTGAAGGAGCATGAAATGCTAATTAAGTGCTCATATTGGTAATACCCAGGCCTGCCCTGCCCAGTGCTCTGGAGCAGCAGCAGCAGGACCATGCATCATTCCTGTTGGTGGATGTTCATGTTTTTGATGTGCAAGAGCAATGACTTTGAGGAGGGACAAAAATGCCCCTCTTCAAACAGTGGGTGTGCAAGGAGATGTGAAGTTTCACAGCCTTTTACAGGATATTTTAGAAAGATCTAAGAGAATATTGTGGCATGGAGTAGGTCCCTAATTTTGTCTCCAGAGGAATCCCCAAAGGGCACATTCACTCTGCTGCTGATGGCAACCCCATAAGCTCATGGACCAATTTTCCCTGCAACGTTCCACCCTGCCTGGGCTTTACTAGGCCGGGACTAGACCCAGAGCCAAGCAAACACAGGCAGCCAGGTGACATTGTGTAACATCAGAAGCTGGCAACTGTGGAGAGTCTGGTTCTAGCACGGCTTAAAGAAAGAGGCCATGAAGGTATACAGTTGAGGGAAAAGTAAAAGGTAGTTGTAAAGCATTTCCTAGGCTTGATTCTATAAATAGTTAGGCTCTCTCAAGCACCACTTTATAAACAATAAGATTCTCAGACAGTCTTCCCATAACAGGCAAACATTCTGTCCTTGGGCTCTCTGAGAACACTGATCCTGTTTTCAATAGACAAACCACAGGTATTGTAAACAAAAGGAGGGGTTAGAGTTTTCTCTGTAACCTATCGTGACCTTGGATTTTGCAATATGCATGAAGTTAATTAACACTGTTATATAAAGTGGCTGATTGGCTTCCTTCGCTTTCAACAGGCAACCACAAGGACTTTGCTGCCAAAAGGTTACAGTTTGCACTGGGCCCAAAAGTGTTTTCTCCTAAGGCAAAGCAAACTGAAATGTGAAGTTTAAAAGCTTCAAATGACTATGAAAGGAAACTGCAGAATAATTTCTGGAAGGGCAGCACTGTCAATGATCATGCAGCCCACCAAGAGCTGGAGCTGAATCCAGAATTGCTTCTTCAAGCTGTGCAGGAATTCATTCCATTGGCAAGCACTGGTCCACGGGAACAAATGATCCCCTAGCTCTGGGCTGAATGGCAGCCAGGCTGCAGTGCAGATTTGAGGAACCCTTGTCACTTGTTATTGGCCTCCCAGGGCACTCATCCTTCTGCAAACAAGGTGCAAACAACACAGCTGCACTGCTGTCCCGGATAAATATACATACAGGTGACTTTGCCAAAGCAGTGCATCATTTCCCAGTGAAATACATGACCTCTTCTTACCTATGGAATTGTGATTGAAGACACCTGTGAGCCAGATCAGTGGGAGATTGCAAAGGAGCAAAGCTTTGGGATTTGGGCACACTTCTCTTGGTTTCTTTGCTCAGGCCTTTGGTGAGCACAGAACACACCTAGGTAGAAAACCTTTGACTAGACAGGATCTTTTGGATCCATTGTCCCCCAAACAGGTCAATGGTGGCCCTGCTGTATTGCCAAGTAACAAAGAGCAGCACAAATGACACAAAGAAAAGATGGCCAAAGAGGAAGAGGAGAGGCCCAATGAGGAAAGGATGTGGTGAGACACTGGCACATCGAGTGAGCTGCACTCCCATAGTCTCTAGGCTAGCAGGTCCTGGTCTCACATTCTCCTTTTGTTTTTTTTCAATTTTTTTATTTATTTACGTTTTTCATCATCAAAATAAAATATATAGAATTAAAAATATGTCATCAAAACGTAAATGCAGAATCAAAAGACATTAATTCAAAACTACACCTAAAGATCAGAACATATGTACAGCTGTAACTATCAAGCCTAATGCATCAATCCTTTTCTTCAAACACTCTTCATACAGGCGGCAGGTTCTTCCTGAGCTTGGAGGAAAGAGAGCTCTTCTGGAGGGGAGGCGAGGACTTTGTGGGTGAGGGAACATCGGAAGTGTCCAGAGAAAACTTCTCGGTAAGACTGTAACCAGCCAGATCTGCAAAATGGAGACACAAAGTTTAACAGAGAGGCAAAGTTTAACAGAGGCCACAATGCAAACCTAAAGCATCTGAAGCTCTGTATTTCATGGGACACATTTCCTGGAAATGTCCAAACAGCTGCACAGGGAAACATGCTCCTGCTGGCAGACACTGAGGCAGGCCAGGGCAAACCCTGAGCCACTTGCCCAGAGCTGGCACAGGCCCAGCCTGGCCTCTGGGCTGCCCTGGGACAGCAGGGAGCCCAGAGCCCTGTGCTCCCCAGGAATGGCTCAGCTGCACATGCACCCTCCTGCTCCTCTGCCTGCCCCACAGCTCAGCAGCCCCACAGCTCCAGGGGCACTGGCAGCAGCACAGCTCATTGCAGGGGCACATGCAGGGCACAGCTGTTCCCTGGCAATGTGCACAGCCTCTCTGGGCTGCCACAAGACCCTTCCTGCCAGCAGAGATTGGCCCAGCTCCCCCCTCACCTCTGCGTGAGGCTGAGCCATGATTGCCTTCACCTTATCCTCCATCTGGAGTTGCTCCAGGCCCCCATGCCATGACTAGGAAGGGCAATGGAGAGAGTGGGGCAGATGCACACCCTTCCTTAGGATTCTGTCATTTTGGCACAGCTCAAAAGGCAAATCCAGAGGTGTCCAACTCAGCGCTTCCGCAGCCTTCTGGAGAACATCTCGCCTTCACCAGCCCAGCATTTTGGAGAGGTTTTCCCGCACATGTGGAGGCTTGCTGGCAGCACATTCCTTCAGCTGGGTGCCCATCACCTTGCAGAGGGCAGAGGCCAGCTTGGTGGCCACGGTGCGGACGCTGGCGCTCCGCACAGGCAGCGCCTTGTTCTCCAGGCAGGACCAGAGCACGGGCAGGGCGTCGCGCTGGGCAACTTCAGGGCTCCTGGCATGAACCCCCTGCACAAGCACTGCCGGGACAGAGACACAGCTCCTTACCCACCAGCCTCACTGCAACAAGGATCTGCCTCTGCTTCTGCTTCTTGCCAGCCTCTCTGGCCAAGAGCAGCAAAACAGCACCCAGAGCCCCTTGGTCCAGAAACAGGCAAAGCAGCTGAGCATCCTGGAAACAGAACCACCAACCCCTCAGCACTAATTGCTCCAACCAGAGCCTTGTCCCTGTGGCAGACTTCCTACCTTTACTAAATTATTTCACAATCTCTTTCTGCATGAGCAATGAGTGAAATGTCCAATTGCCTTTGATTTCCATTAAGAAGTTGTCTAAACCCGCACTGAAGATTTGGAAATGCACCATAGAGAGGAAATGGAGAGATTTCTAATAAAAGTAATTATTCCATTTTTGTAACTTTGATGTCAAGTGCCAAATGTCTAATCTGGCTCTTCCCTGTGCTCAGTGGCACACAGCAAAGGGCAGGGTTAGAACACACCTCAAAACTCCAGCCCACCAGAGATGGCTGCTGCCTGACAGCTGGATGAGAAACATCAGTGGCCAGCTGGGGTCTTTGGCAGAATGCTTCAGGGGCTTCCAGCAAAGACCTGTTTCAAACCTCAGGGTGTCTTAGATAATTACCCAGACCCCATTGCCTTGGCATTTGGGCATCTCCACATTTTAATGCCACTTCCCCTCCCAAAGTTAATGGCACTTTTTCTTATATGTCCACTGAAATAGGGGCATAGAGAAAGAAAAATGCTACACAGGGGACTGAAATGTAACCAAAACACGAGTGTTTTCTCATACTGTCTCTGAAATCTCTCTGCCCATTTTCTGAACTGAACTGTATCAAACACGGACAAATATTTACTACCAACAGGCTCCTTGCAACAGGCAGATTTGGCTAAGAGATGAAAACCTGAAATGCTCTGGAGACCATTCTTATTTTCTGATCGGACAAAATGTTATTTAGCAGCAATTTAGTATTCTGTGGCAGAAGAGACTTGATTTTCTCTATGCTGTTAATCCACCAGCACACATCAACATTGAAAGAGCTCCTGCAAGTACCCAAAACCAATTCTGCTAAGCAGGAAAGGGTTATGGTACCCATTTTAAAATGGGAATTCATTTGAATTAAAATGCAATTAAAGACATCAGTGACTACTGAATGTGAGGAACAGCTGTCCGGTCCTGCTAAATCTCAGAGAGAACATCTGCTTTTTCTAAAGTAGTCCTAATTTATGGTTAATTCCTTTATTTGAAAAAGAGATCAAAAGAACTGCTAAACTAAATGCCCTATTGCTGGAGATCTACTTTATTCAAAAGCTCTTTAAGGGCCTTTGACATTCCCAATTGCTGAACATGCCTTTTTGAGATTCCTAATGAAGACACAAAGTGTATTAAACCTTGCATTCAAAGATGTTGGCATATTTAGCAGTGGATTTAGCCCAGTTAAAGCAAGGCTATCAATCATCTTCTCTGCTATATATTGAGATTATCCTTTTTCCATTCCTTGGCTCTGGCTGACACAGCAAGCTCCTCTGAGGAATCAATTATCAACTGCATTTGTAGCATTTTGGGCAGCGCTGACCCAGGCAGACACTGTTTGCACACCCTGAAAGGCTCAGTCCAAGGCCCCTCTGACAGCACAGGCAGGAGCCTCAGCACTCTGCTTTTGTCCCTGTGCCCCAGAGGCTGCCTTGCACTAAACCCGTGCCTCTGGTACCTCTGTTGAGTTCTGACCTAAGCTGTGACTCCCAGGCCCTGCACGGTTCAGCCTCAAAACTTTCCAAGAGAAAAACAAGAATTCTGTGAGGACAAAACAAACGGATGCCCTGAAACAGCATTTGCCACCATTTCCCCTCAAAGATCACAGATGCCCCTGAGCTCCCCAGAGAGGAGCCAGCTGGGGCATTTT
This sequence comes from Ammospiza caudacuta, assembly GCF_027887145.1. Lineage (NCBI taxonomy): Eukaryota > Metazoa > Chordata > Aves > Passeriformes > Passerellidae > Ammospiza > Ammospiza caudacuta. The sequence continues at coordinate 7,455,636 of NC_080602.1, forward strand.
TAGCCCTCCCTTTGCTGGAGGTGGTTCTGAGATGCCCCAGTGAGAGCTCAGCCCCAGGCCGAGCGCCGCCCCCATCTCAGGTGCTGCCCAGCTCTGCAGCAGCCAGGGAAAACCTGCCAAACCCACCTGCCTTGGCCATGGGGCAGCAGGGACACGCTCAGCACCTCCTGGTTTGGAGGAGCTGCTCTGCTGTCTGCTCACAGGCATTCCCTGTAAATGCTCCCTGGGAAGAGCTCTGGGCTCAGAAGGGGAGGCCAAGCCTGTGATACGCTCGGTGACATCCAGCAGGGCTTGGCCACTCAGGTGATTCCATTGGTAGCTGAACTCTTTCAGCAGGGACACTTTATCTACAAGGGAAACACACGTTCCTGCTCACTTTGCTCAGGTCATAGGAGAAAGGGCAGGGCCAGTCCCATTTTATAAAATAAAGTACATTTCTGTGGATTTTTGAATCCTTTTCTTCTTTCCTTCCAGCCTACTTGGCAGGGTTTTAAATTCCAAAAGAAAAGCTCTCCTCTCACATTTGTAAATCCAAAGTTGTCTGCTGTAGCAGGAGCTGTGTTAAAACATTTCACATCAGGGACCTCAGGAGTTCAGTCACATGGAAGCAGTGAAAAGGTTTTGCATCCCAGAGCACAAAGGAAGAGCCCCATACTTGGGTCACAGAAAGGCACTGAGTCAGGCAGTTCCTGAATTCAGAGAGCAGCTGGGGAGGAGAAAGTGGAAGCTCCTCTTGAAGACCTGCCTCTTCAACACTCCTTTTTTCAGACATATTTCCCCAGTGCAGCATTCTCAGAGCTGACATAAATGTGTGTGGCAAAGGAGTTTAGAGCAGCCCTTGCCTATGTAGTTAATTGCTGTGGCCATCTTGCCCCATGCAAAACAACACGTGGAACAAGGCACCATTGACAGCTGGGTTTATACCTGTTTGATATAAAGAAATGAACTTGGTGAATCACAAGTTCCCCTTTGAACATAGAAGACAAAGAAGAAAAGTAGGCAGCTAATGCCTCTAATGTAGAGCCTCCCAGGTGGCTGCCCTGCAGAAGCTCTGATGGGTCAGTGTCCCTTCATGCCAACACCAAAGCTGTTCATTTGGGAAGTCAGACGGGGCCCAAGCAAACTCCAAACCCCCTTTGCCCCTGAACTGTAGCAGAGCTGTAGCCCAGGACTTGCTCTTCAGACAAGCAGCACAGAGCCAAGGGCTCCTGGGACTGTTGGGAAATGCTGATCCCATTCCAGCCAGTTGGGGATGGTGCATAAGGACTGCACCTGCACAGCCTCTGGCGGGTGTCAGCTGCAGTGTTCCCCAGACAAGAGCAGCTGTCGAGGCACTCAGCGCTCTCTTGTGCAGGAGAGACAGAGACGAAGCTGAGGAGAGTCCCTGCCAGGGCTCAGCCTGACCCAAATGAGCAATGGATTCTCCCAGTGCTTTCACAGCTGCCCCACGAACCCTGGGATCCTTTGAGTTCAGGTTCTTTGTTATTCTTTCCACCAAACCAATGATCACCGGGTTCAGGGCATCTTTCAGGGCCCCTGTGATTTCAGCCAGCACATCCAGCACCCTATGCTTCACTTTCTTGTGGCTGTCAGATATTCTCAGGACAAAATATTCAAAAATCAGCGGGCCGTGGTACCGGGGCAGCTGGAGCGCCGGGCCCAAACCCGTTGTGGTTGATGCCGTGGCCGATGCGGGTAAGGGGCAGGGCTGGAGGCCGCGGCCGCAGGAGCCACACGGCTGACGGCAAGAGGCGGACAGTGCTGGAAATGGGGAGGGGGGCACGGGGCAGGGGGCTGCGAGGGGCTCAGAGATGGTGGCTCTGGGAAAGGCTACAGTTCCGGCATTCCTCCTCCGATGCAGGCTGGCTCATCCCCAGTGTTACGGTGGTGCCGCTGCTCTTCTCAGCAGCGCTCCTGGGGCTGCGCTGCACCTTCCCCTCCCTCTACAGGTAAGGGCTGTGCCGGGGGAAGGCGGGGGGGTCCAGCACCAAGCCTGGGCACCTTGCATGGGGCATTAGGGCACCTCAAGTCTGAGGGTCAATTCGATGCCCCTTCCTGCGTAGCCAGCAACATGAAGCAGAAACTCTGGCCGCCCGTTCCTGAGCTGCACCGTGCTCTGGGCAGCTTCCTCCAGGAAAGCAGCAAACACGGCCAGGTGAGTGGGTGGGCAGGGCGACTCAGCTGCTCCCGGGGGCAGCTCGAAGGGCAGCCCCTACCCCGTCCACTCCATGTCGCCCCAGGCCATGCTTTCGACAAGCAGCCGCCGGAGGAGACCGTCCTGCCCTGCCTGCTGGAGGTGCTGCCCGGCCCGCGGCGTGAGGCGGGCCCGCCGCCAGAGCACGCTGGGGGCTGCCTGTCCAGCACCGACATCGCCAACCAGTCCTACCTGCTCATGAGCGGCTGGGAGCCGCGGGCAGCCACGACCGCCCCCACCCCGCCATAAACTCCTGTTCCCCCCGAGCCCCCGCCTGGTTCCTCCTGCGCCGCCGCGCCCCCGGCCCGGATCGCCTCACCTTAGCAAGAACGCCCCGCCCTGGTCCCGTCCCCGGTCCCGTCCCCGGTCCCGCCCCCGGTCCCGCCCCCGGTCCCGTCCCCGGTCCCGCCCCCTCACTTCACGAGCGGAGCGCTCCGCCCCGTCCCGCGGCTCAGCCAATCGCGTTGCGTCGCGCGGCCGTCGCCGGACAGTGCGCGGCCGGTGGGTGTGAAGCGGCCAAGCGCGGCCCCGTCCGCCCGCCGTTTGAAATGCTGCGGGGCGGCCGAGCGGCGGCGGCGCCGCTGAGGTGAGCGTGCCACAGGGCCGGAGAGGCGGCCTGGAGGCGCAGTCCCGAGCGGGGAGGCTGTGGTGAGGCGGGCAGGGGAAGGGAGAATGTCGCTTATCGGAGGGAGCCCCAAAGAGCGGCTGGAAGAGGTGCCGGCTGATCAAGGAGCCCCGAGGAGCGGAGGGAGGGCGTATCGGCTGACGGAGTGTCCCGAGGAGCAGCTGGGGAGAGTGGGGGTGTGCTTTGGCGGGGAGGAGCGGCCGGAGCGCTTGCACGGTCCGGTGGGGGGAGGCCGGCGGGGCTGTCGGAGTAGGCTCAGCCCGGCCGGTGGGCACGGCTAACCCCGCCCGCCCGCAGGACCACGGCGCAGTTCCTGTTGGAGGCGGACCTGCACGGGCTGCTGAAGCTGGACACGCTGATCCCGAACGCGCCGCCTGCGCGATGGCAGCGCAAGGCCAAGGAGAGCGGCCCCGGGCCCAGCCCCGTCGGCGTGTCGCCCCTGAAGCCGGCCAGTCGCTCCCACAGCTCCAGCAAGACGCCGTCCACGACAGCCGGTGAGCGCCGGCCACCGGCGGCAGAGGTTGAGTGTGGGAGCCTGGCCCAGGCTGCTTGTCCGTAGCCACGGGGCTCTGGGCTCCCTGCCACGCTGCCCTACCGGCTGCTGCTCAGGCAGGAGGAGGTGGGCTGTGCTCCTGACAGCCACCCACCTCCTTGCCAGCATGAGGGGCAGAGCTCTGAGCACTGGGGCTGGCCAGCTGCTGTTCGCCCAGCTGAGCCTTGCTGGCACAGCTGTATGCTAGGACGAGTGTGGGCAGGACTGTCAGCTGACAGCTTTACATCCTGTGAGCGTTTTTGTATCTTCCCCTTATCTCTGGACTCTGGAATTGTTGCACTAGACCCAAGGAGTTGCACCACACTGTCCCTAACCAACTTGGTGGCAGGGAGGAAAATATAAGTTAGTTGTGACTGTGTGGCATGAGACCTCAGAGTCCTACTTGTCTGGTGGGTGTGATGTGGAAGAGTGTTGGGTTTGCTCCTGTGAAAGCTCTAATACAGGCTGTTAAATAGCTGTAAGACAATATTTTCATATGTGAATGCAGGTAAATCTGGATCCAAAATTCAAAGCTACCCCACAAAGGCCAGGGGGGATCGCTACATTCCCAAACGCAGCATTATGCAGATGGAGATGGCAAATTTCCTCCTAAGCAAAGAGAATGACCCTGCTGAGGATTCCCCTACCAAGAAGGTGAGCATGTTGCTAAGTTACAATTACTTCAACAACCGCTACTCCTTCCTGCCCCTTTACAGAGCAGTGAACAATAGGTTCTATCAAGGGGGCACACGGGACTGACAAGTCCCAGCCATCACTACTTGCAGCTCTGGGCTTCAGGAGCCTAGGATGAGACTGAAGCTGTAGAGACTGCCATGCACTCTAAGCCTATGCTGCTTCTGGTAGCAAAATTTAGCTTTTGACTAATGAGGCTTTAAAATGTAGCAGGCAACACAAACACAAAGCTGTGAGCCTATGCAAAGTGAAACTGCTGGTGGTAGCTATTCTAGGACAATGTCTGCACAGGGAGCACTTCTGGAATGTTTTACACTGTCTTCTGAAATCTGTTTGTGAAGCATTTGGTCGCTTTGTGGCTGTGGCTTTTCGCACTGGCAATGACACTGAATTTGCCATTGTGTGAAAATGTGAGCAGGACGATGTATGAAAGTGTGAGGAAAAACTGCTTTGACCTGCCTCTGTGTGACTGACCCTTGCAGCACAGTCAAACATCTTCAGATTCTAAGAGAAGGGGACTTAGGTGTCTGTTTAAATTGCAGTGTGGGACTTGTTTAAATGCATTGCACTGAGGGTGATTTGTCTCTGTAGGAGCAACAGAAAGCCTGGGCAGTGAATCTGAATGGTTTTGATGTAGAAGAGGCAAAAATCCTCCACCTCAGAGGAAAACCACAGAATGCTCCAGAAGGTATGGTACAGGCTCTGTGTGAGCTGAATCAGCAGGAGAGATCAGGTCATGGGAACAGCAACACAGAGGCTCTGTGTGTGGTCACAGGAGAAATCAACTGGTTTCTGAGAGCTGTACAGGCTGGAGTCTCCTTTCTTAAGGCTCCTGAGGTCGAGGGAGGGCATAACAGTTAGAGTGAATTTATTTAGGAGAGTTGCTATGACTGCCAGTTGGTCACCTGTTACAGGGCTTGCAAGGGTCTTCAGGGTGGAGAGAGAGACGAGAATCTTGACCTCATGTTCAGAAGGTTTGATTTATTATTTTATGATATATATTACATTATTACTATACTAAAAGAAATAGAAGGAAAGTTCCCAGAAGCTAGCTAAGCTAAGAATAGAAAAAGAATGAATAAACAAAGGGCTGTGTCTCAGCAGAGAGCGAGACCTAGCTCTGCCTTGAGTGGTCAGTAAATCCAAACATCCACCCGAGACCAATCACACATCCACCTGTTGCATTCCCCAGCAGCAGATAACCATTGTTTACCTTTGGTTGCTGAGGCCACAGCTCCTCAGAAGGGGGAAAAATCCTAAAGAAAGGATTTTTATGAAAAGATGTGGGTGACATTTCACCTATACTGCAGGTTCCAAACCTTCCTGAAGTCTGTAAGAGCATCAAACCCTCTGCTGTGCACTTTCTAGCTTAAACTGCAACTAAATATAATGGGATTCAAAAACCCAAGTGTTTGTCAAATTTGTTTCCATGAATGAGGAAATTGTATCTCACCCCTGTTCAGCAGTTCATACTGCCCGTGATTTTAGTGCACTGCAGGCTTGTGAGTGTTTCTCTTAGGACTTTATTTTCACTCCAAGGGATTCCTAGTTGGGTGAGCAGCACTCAGCTGGGAGGAAACGAACTCAGGTTAACAAACCTGTTCCCCTGCACACAGGCTGTCAGAATAACCTGAAAGTGCTCTACAGTCAGAAAATGGCACCTGGATCCAGCAGGAAGAATAGCAGAAATATTCCCTCAAAGCCAGAACGGGTCATGGATGCACCAGAGATGTTCAACGACTACTGTAAGTAGGCTGCAGGGTTGAGTGCTGGGCATCCAGAACATTCTGCACTGGATTGCTGTTCCTAGGACAGTGTAACTGGGCTATCTGTATTATTTGGTGTACCCAGGCTAGCACAGACCCCTTCTGGAGTGTCCCTGTGTGGCCTTAGCGGGACACTGGTCTAGGGCACACTGTAGATGCCTTGGAGCAGGGTACCTGGCCCCAGCAGCTGGGCATAGTGACACTCAGAAGGCTGCCCCTCACCTGCACGTGTGTGTGTGCACATGTGCACCCACACCTGCTGCAGCAGCACGGGTGAAGGGCAGGGCTCTCTAGCCATCATGGTGTGACCTGCATTGCTCTTTCAAATTGTAGAACTGAATCTCATAGACTGGAGCTCCCAGAACTTCCTGGCAGTGGCTCTGGACAACACTGCTACACAGCGCTCTCATACCAGGACCTCAGTGCTGCCTCACCTGAGGATTTAGAGCTGCCTCCTGGCCTTTCCAGGCTAAGGGCAGGTGCTCAGGACTCTGAGGTTTCCTAGCTTCTTGGGAGAAGGTGTTTGCTTCATTTGGACTTCTTGGGGTTTCATTGGAGGTGCCAGGCACAGGCAAATTTCATCTCCACTGTGAGCTCTTCATTCTGCTTGTTCCCATGAAGCTCAAATGCCACCCTGAGCTCATCATTCCTCTGGTTCCCGTAGACCATCACAGCCCTTCCATGGCCTCTCCAGAGAGGAGCAGCTGCACATCTTCAGAGCTGCAGTTGCCGGCCCGCATCCCATCAGGGAGGGAAAGAGTTTCTACCCTTGCTTTCCAAGCAGGTCGTGGTTAATGACCCTTTAAAGTGTTTTCCTGCAGTGCTCTATCATGGGTAGATCTCAAGTGAGAATCAGGTAGAAAGGGTCAAGTCGCCTAGGAAGGGGGACCTTGAAAACAGAAAGATTCTCTGCCTGCTTTTCCTGTCCTTGCTGCAGATTTGGAGGGTGTTCTGGGCATTTTGCAGACAGCCTCTCTGTAGGGGTACAAGGGCAAGGTGGAAGATATTGCCTAACAAGTGGTCAGTGTTAGGTGCACTCTCCTCTTTCCTTGAATGAAGCCAAACTAGGACTCTGATAGGATATTGCAGATGTTTAAGACTGTCTGCCCTGCAAATCAAGCCGTGCCATTTGGCGCTGGCAGGGGCTATGTAGAAATCACGAGCGGGCCGGGGCTGCTGAGGAACGCGCCTCGAGCTGTTTGTTTTCCAGCATCAGTCTCATTACATGGTTATGACAATGGGAAGATGCCAGCAGCTCACATCCCAGGCAGCAGACAAAGAACTTAATGTTAAAACTTACTTTAAAAGTTTTTTGACCAATTACACAAAGTAAAAGCATATTGACAGTAGTTCTATCCAATCACTATAAGCACGGGTACCTTTGGTTAAAACAGTGCTTGTGTATTTCGAAGACAATACCTACTAGTAAGCCTTAAAACACAATGCACTGAGCTCCATTATTAAGCTTCAACATTCCCAATATCTTGCTAGATAAACTTTTCTGTAGCTTGGAGATTTATTCTAGACTAGCGTTAATACACAGACCATTGTTCTATTTGTCCTTGCTCTTCTGCAGTTTAAATAATTTTTCTGCTGACCTATCTCACGGCTGCTGCTTGGCTCTAATCACAGTTCTGCTGTATCTGAGACCTGCCTTTTGCAGCTTTCCCAAAACTCTCTAATTTTGTGGATTCCCTCAGAGGACTCAGTGTCAGAGCCTCTGGAGAAGCGTGGAGGGCAGGGCTCAGGCAGGCTGTGCCAGCGCAGGATTTGAACTCAAGGCACCAGGAAGCACCAAGGCTGCAGACAGGAACTCAACCCTTCTCATCTCCCTCCCTGCCAGAGGCAGGCTCAGAGCAGCCATCTGACCCCTCTCTAAACCAGTGGGGGCTCTGTCCTTACCAGGCTCCTCGGGCTCCTGGGGATTGTTCCCACGGCTCTCGGTGCCAGGCAAAGCTCCCTCTGCTGCAGCTCTGTCCACAGGCTCCCCTCCTGAGGACTCAGGGGCAACATTAATATTCCCCTTGAAAGAGAAACAGAAAGGAAGAAACCCTTCCCACCACTTACACAAAACACCTGGTCCAACAACTGCATGGCTCACACGCTTCATCCCTTGTTCCTAACAAGAACTCTGGGCCCCAAAGCCCTTCAACAGTCAGAAAAAATTGACTTCTCAAACACAGTCCAAAAGCTGTCAAAGCTGACAGTGACAGTGTTGAACATGGGGGTGACACTGAACACATGGAATGGCTGCTAAGGAAATCAGTTGCTGCTCTGTTCTGTAAGGTTGCATGTCTGACAGCACTAACATCAGTCCTCATGTCACTAATTGCAATGGAAGTAGCACTGTCTCCTTTCTTCAGCCAACACCCCAATCGGTGTAATGGTTTCAATGCCTCACCCAAGGCAAGTTGATGTAGAAATAAATTCAATGTACCTCATTTTGCAGGGCCCTAGGGTCTGAAATTGCTATTCCAGTTTTCTTGATAATGATGGGCAAATCTTTTTTCTCTGTGTTTTCTCTTGATGGCTTTTTTAACGATAGGTGCTATCACAGTGAGTTGTCTGATGCTACATGGGCCACTTTAATTTTTGAGGGAATGTCCTGCCAGGCTCTATCTCCACAAATGAGCCAATATTCTGCTGCTAATTGATGTGGGGACTCATCTAGGTCATCTACCCATCAGCAGTTTCACCCTTAGGGGGCACTGGGGTAGTACAATTGCACCACAAACTGGAGTATCTGTCCTCAGAATGATGGGGAGTAACATTCAACTGTGGATCTCCCTGGTACTGAAACTCAGCACAAAATTCCATCACCAATGAACCAAGAATTCCAATTCTTGAGGTTCAGAAGGTGCTTTAAGAAGATCAGGGGCCCAGTGATGTCAGCTGGTTATGGGATTGGTCTCGTTGGTAGCCTCACACCAATATTTGTCACGATTGGGTATTGGCTGCTCCTTGGCTGGCACAGGCACACCGACCAGACGGGTAGCAAAGGATTTGTCTGGGCTGAAATGGGTCAAACACACGGTGTCTGAGCCTGCTGACTTGGCTAAAGCAAGGCAAACATTCATTTTTGGTTGATCTACAGGCACGTATGCATGCAAAAGCAAGCAAGCAAAACCAACAAGTGCCAGTATATCATTTGATCAAGCTCCATGTTCCTGTTCAGCTGTTTTTTGGCAAAAGCTTCCCCATCTATTTCAGTTCTCAAGCAAATCTTTTAGCGCTTGTTTAGGGACTGGCCAACTACAGGACACTAAACTGTCCCTCTAACCTTCAATTTTTACAAATTTGGATATCTTAGAATTCTCTGGAACACAATGGACACCACGCTTTTGCTGAAAGAGCTCTATGATACAAACCATTTTCCCAGTCCAAAAATCAACATCAAACTCCAGAATTGTAGCTTTCACAGGTTGAACGTGGAACGCCTGGCATGCACCGTAGCTTCTCGTGCGGCTCACGTCTGCGTGCTCATTTCCCTGCTGGTGGAATTGTCGGTGTGCTCTTGTGTATGAGACAGTTTCACATCCTTCACCAGGACCCACTTAGGTCCAGCACCTGTGCAAATACAAGCATACCCTTTGCCCCAAGTGATTAGTGAAAATGGTCCTTCAGTTTGTCCTAACTCAAGGTTTCTGATCAAAACTGCAGGATTTTCTTTCAATTTTTCCTGTGTGCTGTTTGAAAAGTGCCTAAAAATTGGAGGATTAGTTCCTGCAAATGAGCTATTAAAAACAAAAAGACATATAAAGCTTTGCTCAACCTCATCTGGGGTGTTGCTTGGGCCACTCCCCGTTTTCTTGATGTAGAATGGTTTTAGAGTGTGGTGCGTCCTTTCAACAATTGCCTGACCTGTGTAGGAATAGGGAATTCCAAAATGTGGCGAACACCCCAGTCCATCAAAAATGTGGCCAATTTTTGAGCTGTGTATATGGGACCATTTGTCAGTTTTCATCTTGTGGGGGATCAGTTTGGCGAGCTCTGGGCCCAGTGACACTGACAAGGACAAAAGCAAAAGACGAGAGGCGCTCTCTCTTCCCGGGACCAAAGTCCCACAGCTTTAATGGAGAACAGCTCCAGGAGAGAAAGGGAGTGTCCAGGAAAGGAAAGAGGATGTCCAGGGGAGGAAAGAGAGTGTCCTCCTCGTGGCAGGAGACTGTAAATGCTCGGAGAGGGGGGCAGTAGAAATGAACTGCCATAGTTCAGCATAATAAATCACCACACTGTAGTCTTCTGCATAAATTGCTGCACTTGTTGCAAACAAAATCCTGAAATCTCCCCAAACACAACTGTGCAGTCCCAAATGACCACAATGTGTGAGAAAAATCATTCAACCCCCCTGTATACCCAAGCACCAGGTGTCACAGGGAGCACCAATCCCTGCAACTAGAAAGTCCACACACACAGGCTCACCGGGAAGGGAGCATCTCTTTATGAGGGGACAGAGAGCTCACTCTTCTCAACACGACACACACCATACACCACATTGGCATCCACCCACATCATCTTCCTCAAACATTCACACACTGAAAACACAACCACAATTACAACACACAGGAAAAACAGCAGCAGTAAAACAGGATTTGCTCAATTCACCCCCAGAATTGCTAGCAGGTCCTTATTGACACAGCAAATCCTTTCTGCCATCAGCCAGACCCAAGCCCAAACTGCACAGGCGTACGTTGTGCACAGGACATCTCTGTGTGACTTGTGAACAGCCCTTCCCCTGCATACGCCTTAGGGTTACTTTATACAGAGTTAAACGTTCCTTTCTCCACAGTGCCAGCAGTCTTGTCTGTCCCCCACGAGGAGCAGCCGAGAGCGGAGGTGCCTCCAGGAAAGGAATGTCCTGGCAGCGCCCAGAGACGTCCAGAGCCCGGATGTTCTTGCTGGAGCAGGGAAGCGTTCCTGCCGCGGTCAGCAAATGAGGTGTGGAATAGAACTCCCCACAGTTAAAGGTAGGAGGTGGTGTGTTTATTACAGCCAGGCACAGGAGGAGTTGTCTCCTAAAGACATGTGTGAAGAATCACTGGCTCTCTCTCTCATCTCTACTCATCTAAAATATCTGACACATTCATATAAATCCCAAAAAACCTGACACATATTCATTAGATAACACTGCCTACCCTCCTTTGAATTAAAATGTATTATAATTGAGTCCAAAGTTCCTTCGCATTTCTGCAGTCTTTCACTTCAAATGGGTTGGTGGGTTTTAAAGTGGGGAATGGTCTCCTTCTGATGAAGGCCAAGACGTCTTCCTCAATTTGACCTCTTTCCTTATGATCTGTTGGCAGGCTTTCACACCCCTTGGCTATAGTTGTGGTTTCGGGGCCCAGGTGCAGGCTACGGTCCTCTTCTTTGTCACAAAGAAATCCGCATCCCATCCCGCTTCTTTAAACATAGTAAAGACAGGCAAGTGATATATTACCCTAGCCTTAACTACCTTATCTGATAAAAATTAACTATCCCTTATTATTTCTACTCTTCTTGCTATGCTCTTTCCCCCTAACTAAATCTTGCTAAAATTTTAACTCTTCCAGTTCTTTTAAATCCTGGATTCATGGCCTCATCTCACACACCAGCCATGTGTGAGCCGATGCTGTAACTGGGAAATTCCACTCCTGAGCAGGAGATCCCAGGCCTGGTTCTGAGCTGGAAGGGTGAGAAGGATGAGATGCACGTGGTTTTGCTCCAGGGGATGTCCTGAAAGTGCACTGCCTACCTGCCCCTGCTGCCGAGCACCACGCTCCACCTCCTTCTCCCGCTCAGCAGATTTTTAGGAATCCAGGGCTTGGTATGTATTATTTGCTACTGCAACAAATGGAATGAATTTGCTTTGCAAGCCCAGTTTTGTCCTGGGTTATTTTCTGCATGGGTCTCCTCCTGAACCTGGGACAATGACCAGTAGGGCCCTACAGGACACTCCTCTTGTCAGTAAATTCGGAGAAGTGATTTAAGTATCAAGAAGTCAATAAGTATCAATCAGTAAATCAAATAATTTGGGGGAATATTTAGCCTGTGAGTTTCAGCAAAGTATTGAATATGTCTTAGATCCATGGATACAAACTAGTAAGTGAGATTGCTGGGTGTGCACGTGTTAGGGAAGTGATTCCCCACACACCCAGTGCTGAGATCAAGGATTGCCTCTCTTCTAACCCTGAGCTGGCAGCAGGAATTGGGCCCTGCTTGGTAACGTTCATTTTGAAGACTTCTGTTGAGCAGGTAAGAATGGTCAAAATTAAATCTTTTCCAGCTGTTTTCCTTTGGTTTACCAGTTTGAGGGTTAAAATTGTGTGCTGCAGGTGTCCAGGGTGTGTGCAGAGCAGTGCAGCCCCAGACACCACTTGGCTTGCCCACAGGTTGTCATGCCTTGCTGCCAGGTGTGCCCAGCTGTGGCAGGAGAAGGAGCCCGCAGCGCAGTGGGCACCGTGCCCTGCCCAGCCGGGGCTCTCTGGCACAGAGCAGCAGCAGCGCCAGCGCCGTTCAACCCGCTCCTGCCTTGGCTTCCCCTGGCACACAGAAGCCTCTGGAAATCAGCACCGCCAGCGGCATTCCCAGCTGGGAGCAGCTGCTGCTGGCGGGCAGATGCTGCCAGTTCGACTGCTGCCAAAGGGGAAGAGAGGCAGAGATGTACACGCACCGGAGCCCTGGGCATGTCCAATAAAGGTGCAAATATGTGGGGAGATTTGTTAGGAAACATTTCAGCTGTGATGCCAACAGTGGCTTCTCTCCTGGTTCTGTGTGTTCTGGACAAGTAATGCAATGGTTGGGTCTGACAATTAAGAAGCAGATGTTATGTGGATGTTCAAATGAGTAGTGATTATATTGTAATATATCCTCCCATAGTCCTCTTTCCCGTCCCCCTTGTAACAGCCTGGGTAGTCAGGGCATTTGGGGAGGGCTGGCTTGTGACCAGCAGGCAGCGTGTAACAACACCTGACCTCCAGTCGGGATGCAGGAAAGTAATCTCCACCAATGGGCAGCAGAGAAAGAGTTGACTGACAAAACTTTTGGAGGGGCTGAGGGTATAAAAGGCAGAGCATCCTTTTTGTAGATGAGCACATGGCTACTAATCACAGAGACTCCCAATGATGCGACTTTTCCTTATTCAGTCCTTTGTTAAGGTTTACTAAACCTTTAAAATTTTAAAAGTGAGAGTCATTTCTCACACGTGCAATGCTGTGGGCCATTGTCTTGGTCTGGTTTCCTTTGCTTGTGTCCCATCTGAGTGCTCAGTTGGGGTACAGGCTGTAGGTGCTTGGGGCAATCCTGGAGTTCCTCTTGGATCCTCTGAACAACAGGGTTTGGCCCATGAGGGGAATTTTTGCTGCTTTGTGACAGATGAGAATTTCCCAGGCTCTTTTGTGTTTTCTGTAGGGAAGGTTGGTTATTGCTTTGCATAAACTCACAGACCAACACAGAGCTATCCCTTTGTGATGTCAGGGCATGGTTGCCCCATCGTCATAGTGGCATCAGAAGGTTGCATTGTTGCACGGAAGGCCTGAGTGTCAGAGCAGCCCTAGGCCTTGCTCAGATCAGGAGAACCTTCCTGGTCAAAGCATCTGTCAGTAGGCAGCTGCCCACTGACAAGAGGCTTGTTTTTTTAGCGTTTAGAAAAATTGCAGAAATGCCAATAATTAACCATCTGGCCACTGCAGCTTTTGCTGCATATGGCATTACTTATTCCATTTATTATTTCACGAATTTTGCACGTAAGTAGAGGTTTCCCTTCTGCTTTGTTAGGGTGTAAAGTAACCTGGCTTTTGTATGTCTTCCTGCTCTTTGTTGGGGGCTGAGTTTCTGATTTTGAAACAGAAAGAGCATTAGGATGCCTCTGCTTTGGTAAAGCTCCTGTCAAGAGGTTCAGCTAAAAGGGGGTGTCTGTAGCCACAGGGGCAGCATTTGCAGGGGAACCTGCAGGGCTTCCGTTCCCTGCACGGGAGAGTCTGTGGCAGCAGAGTCTGTCATTTCCTCAGGTTGCTGGGAGAAGCAAGACACCTTTGAAAATGTAGACTGGCAGACGTTCTTTAAGGCTTTCCAAAAACTCTGCAGTTGTTCCCAGAATTCAGAGAAAGCTTCTTTCTTTTTAAATTCTGTCATGAAAGTATTTGACTAACTTGATCTTTTACTAAATGCTAAAATAGTTGTTCCCTTTGAAAGGAAGTGCTGCTGTGCTTTTCCACAATAGAACTGCGCCACCTCTGGGGGATTTTGGGGAAGCTTTTCTGGGCAACTATTTCCTGCAAGTTAATCAGAATTAGTGCATGACACTGAGTGAAAAAAAAAAAGAGTACCTGAAGGAGAAGATTTCAGAAGCTGTCTTATGTGTTTGGTAGAACAGGAGCATTAAGTGTTAAAAACACTTTGCATTTGCTTGATCATATTTGTATTCATTTCCTGGCTAAACTGGCTGCAGTGTAGGCACAACCAAGAATATTGTCCTGATCTCTTGCTGGCTGTGTGAATGAGATGTGTCTCCTGGAGGGATGTTGTGAAATGGGAAATCATCTCTGTTTGGGTTGACTTTTCTGTTGGATTCAGCAGCCCAGGCAGTTTTCTCACACCATCTGGTTCATTTTCCCTTCCCACTACAGGTCACCTGAAGTGTGTATTCAGCAGCACTGAAGATCCTGAGGTGAGTGAGAAAGGAACATTTCATGTTCCTGGTGTTTAGGAATTGTAGAGGAAGATGTGAGCTTGGCCAGTAGCAGTAGACTGAAGAGGGCCAGCTAGGAAGGCCGAAAGAAAAACCATATTCATGCCTGTAACAAAAATAATAAAGGCAGAGATAGATATTTTTAAATTTCCTTCTCAGAGTTTGAAGAACTAAAAACCTAGTTTTGAAAAGAGAAAAATGCTTGCAGACAGCAGATAGGGAAAATTTAATTAAGAGCAATTTCCTGTACAGTTGAATTAGATCACTTTAATTTAAAGAGAGGGACTTAGAATCCTATTCCTATCAAACTTTATGATATCTACTTGGAACATGAGGTGGTAGCACAGGAAGGCCATCTTGCAATGGTGCCTGCAGTATCTGAAGTGCAATGGGCACCTTTGTGGCTGGGGAGCTGCGTGGGCCCAAAGGACGCAGGGCTGGCGGCCGTGAGCAGCTGGAGATGAGGCAGCGTGGGGCCAGGGGGCCCAGAAGGCCAAGGGCACGGTGGCTGTGCCAGCAGCAGTGGGGCAGCAGGAGCAGGGCAGGGAGCGTGGCCTGTGCTGGGCAGCGCTGCGGCCACAGCTGGAGTGCTGTGTGCAGCTGTGGGCCCTGGGAAGCAGAAAGTCATGGAGGGGCTGCAGCGTGGGCACAGAGGGACAGGGGAGCTGGGCAGGGGGTGCAGCACAAGGCCAGGGAGGAGGTGCTGAGGGAGCTTTAGCCTGGACAATGGGGGCTCATGAGGGACCTTCAGGCAGACTTCCATAGATCCCTGCCTTGGATCCATAGAGCCAATGCTCAGCACGAGGGCTGTTTCCCTGCCAAACATCCCTTCACTGCATCCAAGTGCTTTAGATACTGGTGTGGGTAACACTTTCATATTTTGTTTGTTGATTTGTTTGTTTGCTAGAAGGAGAAGCCTTGTGCAATTTCTCCTTCTCCAGGGAGCTTTTTCTGAATCTCTCCTGGCCTTTTCCAGCCATGGCAGAAACTTTCAGGTTAACGGCTCCCGTGTCTTTTGGCTGCCCAGGGAATCAGTGTGTGTTGTGTTTGGGAACTGAGTAGGAAATCAATGCCCTTGCATTCCAGCTGGTGCTCAGAGATTAGAGGAGCTGGGAGGGGCTGGGCTGCATTTCTGATTCCAGCCACTTTAGCACCATCAGTGTGGGCGAGTCCAAGAGAAGAACTTGCCCGAGCACAGATGCACAAAGGGAGCCGTTCCCAGTGCAATGCTCTGGGTCTGATTGCATTCCATAAGGACCTACATGCTCCAGATTCCCCAAGAGTGTGGGTTACTGAAGCAACAGGAGAGCAAGTTCAGGATGGCTGCTGGTTGGGGCACTGCTGCCGAGTGCTGATGTGTGTAGCGACAGAAAGGACAGGATTGATTCAGGGTGACCCCCACGTGGCGAAAAATGTGCTTTCACTCTATGATTTAGAAGTTTAAACAAATGCTTTATTAAGCTATGTTATATTACACTAGTACTATATTTAAACTATACTAAAGAGATATTATACTAAAAACATACGAAAGAAAAACTTGTGACTGTCTCCACACAGCCTTTTATCTAATTATCAAATCAGTCTAGACAACTATCACTAAAATCCAATTAACAAATCACTTTCAGTAAACAATCACTATAACACATTCTTCATGTACTAAAAAACAAGAACAGCAAGGAGAGATAATAATTGTTTTCTCTCCTTCTATGAGTTTCTCACTACCTTCCCTTAAAAAAAACCTAGGAGAGAGAATTATATCTCTCTCCATTCAAAGAATGTAAATACTAGAGCACAGTAAAGAGAGATGATAAAAGTGAGATCTGTCTATCTATCTATTTTAATCTTCCTGGCTCTGCTCCAAAGCAGTGGAAGATGCAAAGCTCACCTAAAGGCATCCCTTCAGGAGAGAAGTAGAGACAAGTTCCATTGACTGATCCTGAGCAGGCAGAGATGTTTCCCCCTCCAGAGATGGTTGCTTTTTCCCGTCATGTTTTCCTACTCCAGCCTTTTCTGACCTGAAGCCTTCATTTGTCCTTTAAATTTTTGCATGTCTTAAGGGAGTGGAACTATCCCATGCTGTAGCTGGGGTCTGGTGACTCTGGTCATACATGCCATGCCATACATGACACATGGTTTCCTTCACTGGCATCCCCAGGGCTGTGTAAGTGCATTCGTTAATGGGGCCTTATGAGAAACTCTGTTACTGCTGGTCAGAATTCTCCGTTGACAAAAGAGGGAGAAGAAACACCTTGGTCCTCCTCCATATACTGAGGTGGCCATAGAGGTTCTCTGACTTCCATCAGAGATCTTTGCATGCATCCTTATCTCCTGAATGACCCGGTTTTCTAACAAGAGTGTGGATGTCAGGAAGGAGGAATGCTGGTGCGGGCCTGAAGGGAAGGTGAACTCCAGAAGTGTCTCTCACAAGGAGTGAGCTCACCCAGGAAGCCCCTGCAGAGCCAGGATGGAGCTGTGGGACAGGGCGGGGAGTCAGTCACTACTGAAAGACAAACAGGACACGGCAGAAGCAGAGGGAGGCCCTCACCAGACCCTTGAGAAATGCCACCCCTTCCCTGTCAGCTGCCTGAGAGGCTGCTGGAGCTTCAGTCCCAGATGGCCCCTGATTGTAGGGCCAGGGTCACTTTGGAATCTGTGCCTCCCCTCGGGCAGAGAACGACCCAGGAGAGCAGCAGCACAGTGCTTTGGGAACGTGTGAGCCCAGCAGTCTGTGAGTCTTGGCCCACAAAGGGCGTATGGGAAGTTGAAACCCATCTTCTCTTGCTTTCTGTGCAGGTGCTTCTAGAGAAAGAGCAGGAGCACACTGCCTCATCTGAGCTGCCATGCCAGACTCAGGGAGAGCTGTTCCCAGCCCGAGGGCAGGAAGAGCAGCTCAGGCAGCAGGTGGAAGAGCCACAGGAGAATGGCCAGGTAAGCCTGACTGGCCAGGGCACAGAGGGAAGGGCAGGAAGAGGGGCATAAACCAGAGCTCTTGGCACTGAGGAGGCCAGGAGTCCCACGGGCAATGGAGGCACAGAGCCTTGCAATCTGCAGAGATCAGCCCTGGGACAGGAGGTTTGCAATGGAGGCGGATGTGGGGAGGGAAGCAGAAAGAAGGGGCTGAATAAATGTGATTTGGAGGCTGCAAGAGGAAAAAAGCTGAGCCTGATGGCAGCTCTCAGTCCCTTGCTCTGCTTTTGTGTGTACAGAACATCAAGGCAGAGCCACAAGCAGAGCTGCCCGAAGCTCAGAGTGACATCATGGCAGTGAAGAGAAAGAACAAGGAAGACATGGGTAGAATTCAAGAGGAGAATCTCCATCAGCAGAGGGGCGATCAACAAAACCAGGTGAATGAAAGAGTGGCAGACACTCCACTCATGAAATGTCCTCTCTTTTGTTTATTAGAGAACATGAAGGAACAGCTGGATGCAGAGCTTCAGACAGCTCACAGTATGATCAAGGCAAGGCATAAGCGGCTGGAGGAAGAAATGAAAATCATCAGAGAGAAACTTAATCGCTTCCGTCAGTCTCTGCAAAACCAAGTGAGTGAAAGAGGGATGCAGCCACTGCAGTCACCAATCTGGTGGTTTCTGCCCTTCTTGCCTTTCCAGTGCAGAGCAGCAGGGAGTGGGGCCATGCCTCTGAGTGCCATGCTGCTGTAGTGTGTGTATCACAGTCCCTCTGAAGGACATTTCCTGGTGTGCTGAATCTCAACTGCTGCCCTGGACAGTGAAACTTGTCCTTTGGCCTTTTGGCCAGCAGTCATCCAAATTGATTCCTGCTGGCCAGTTCCTGCTCTCCTTTTTTCTTGAGGTGTTTTTACAGTGGAACTTGGTGACCCAGATGGAGGATTGAAACAAGCTGTTGTATCCCCTGTCAATCTGTTCTTTGCCTTTCCTCACAGTCGATGACTCCTGGCTGACAGGGACAAGCTGTAGTGTCTGACTGCTTTGTTCTGTTTGACTTGAGGTGCAAGTGTTGACATCTCACCGGGCAGCCTGCGAAGACTTGCAGGGAATGTGTGGCAATGAAGGAGCCCAAGTTAGGAGTGAGGCACAGGAGCAGTGCCCACCAGAAATGCTCCAGGTCCAGCACATCATGGGCTCTGAACCTGCTGCTGCAGCAGCATCACCTCGAGGAAGCCCTTCTGTGAAACCTGGGAACTCAGGCTCGGGCACATCCCGGGAACAGGAGACTGAGGAGGAGTACCTGGAGCTGCTGGGTACGTCTGGGGTGTTTCTTATCTGAGGGACAGTGTGTTGTGTGCAGGTGTCAGCAGAGCTGTACCAAATGCTCCTCCTGAGCTCGGTGTCACAGGGCCATTTAGGACTCCCCAGAGGCAGTGCTGTGCTCCGGGGCAGCGAGAGAGCTCTGGGTGTTCCTGCTGCCTCTGAGGGCACCTGGGACTGGCTTGGGTTTGCCTGAGCTTCCCTCTCTGCTAAAGGCTGAAGCAGGGATTGTTCTTGGATCAGCAGAAGGTGTGACCTAGCAAATGATCTAGGCAAGTCCTGTGTGCTAGTGGCCAAACTGAACAGAATTTTTAGCTTCCTAAATTCTCCTTAGACTCCTGACTTCCAACCAGTCATCACAGCAAAAAAACTTCACAGAAATAGACTGACTTTGGAGTTTTGTCCTTTTGGTTGGGGATTTTTTTGGGGGGGGGTGGGGTGGGATTGCTTTTCTGTTGTTCATTTTTGGTGGGGGTTTTTTGTTGTGTTTTTCTCCATCCTGAAGGAGCCCTTCTACCCCACGTTTTACTGATGTCATTTTTATGACTGTTCCTGTTACCACTACTACATCTGCAGTTTATTTTCATGAGAATGCTATATTTTTGTCAAGAAGAGAATGCTATCTTTTTGTCAATAAGAACTACTTTGAAAGAACATCAGGTTACAGGACAAATAGAGAGCACAAGGTATTTTCCATGTGCCCCCAAAGAAAAAACAGAGACTTTGATAACAAACTTTATTTAATCTTCTAGTTTTATGCTTATCAAGATGTGTCCAGGAGACACATCCAAGTGGCGTGATCAGATAAAACTGTACTGCAGGCATTTCTCAGGAGAGAGCCTCCAGCCCAGCCATGGTATATCCCTCAGATCCATGGCACTTTTCCATACCTGATTCCCACTCTTTCCCATAACTGTTAGAATCCTACCCATTGGCCCAGGCCCTGCTCAGATCAGTCTCTAGGAAAACACATCAAGCCCTTTGTGATTCTGCAGCACAACCCAATGAATCTGCTTCTTGCCCGTAACAGCTGCCAGTGCTGTGCTCTCAGATAAGAGACCTGGTGGGGCTGAGACCAGAGCCCAGTGGATTCTGTGTCTGCCATCACCTGTTGGGACAAAAAGGGCACTGATCTGTGCCTGGGTGTGGCTGATCTCAAAGCCCATCCTGTTGTGTCCTGAATGGGGGCAACAGCTTGTCCGGGGCTCAGGCTCACTCTGGCTTCTTCCCATCAGTGCCTGTCAGTGCTCATGCTTGGGCTTTGCCAGCCTTGTTGTGGTCAGTGCCCTGTCCCTGAGGGCTGGAGGGACTGCAGAGGCTGGAGCCTTCCTTAGCTGGGAGAGGGGCAGCTTTGAGCTCAGCCTGCTCACAAACAGGTCCTGATGCTGAAAGCCCCGTCAGGATCGGTTACAGCTTGAGCTGCTCTGGTTTACAAATGGGACGGCATTCCTTTGGCAAACTGCTGAAAGGTGGGGAAGATGTCCTCCTCTCCTGGGATTGTATGTCCCTGTGCTTTGTTTCCTGTCAAGAGAACTCTTCAAAGGACTGTACAAATCAGTCTCTGTGCTGGCCACCTGTGCTGCAGGGCTGTCTGCCTGGTTGTGGTTGTTGTTACCCAGCCGACCACAAAGGGCTCAGAGCTCCAGGCGCTGGGGCTGCCTTTTGTATCTCCTGGAAGCTGGGATCTCTGCTTTAAAGTCAGCATCTTGCATTTTGTTTCCCTCAGGGAGAATGGTGAACACCACTGAAAATCCCCTGATGAAATACACGCATCTGAATTTTATTGGCAGCGGGTGAGTCCAACAGCAGTTACTCCTGCACAGCCGTGGGCCAGGTGTTTTTGGGGTGGAATGTCTATCCAGCGTGAAGTCAGGCCAGCTGCAAAGATGATCACACGCTGGGGATAGATTGTCCCATCTCTCAATGCTGCTCAGAATTTGTGAGTGGGCTCAGAAGGCATTGTCAGAGATGCCTTGCTACCGAGGTCTTGCCTGCATCAAGGAACAGGACCTGGAAGGTCTCCTTGTCTCTCAAGTGTGGGACAGCTCTGTGTTAATTTCTTTAGCATTTTGTGTATGTCTCAAAATCATACTGGCACACTAATGAAAAGAGAAGAAACTTGCTTGCCTGAAAGATCAACCTATGCCCTATCAAAGCTGTGAGATAACAGTTCCCAGGAACAATTCTTTCCCCTGGTTTGAAGAGGGAAACACTCTGTGGTCAGGATAGGAACCACACTGTTTAGACAGTGAAACCCAAGAGGAAAGACTAAACTCCCTTTAGAAATTGAACCCCAGTGCTTCAGGAACAGGCCCAGTGCCCATGCACTTGAGAGGAAAATGCATCATCTGCCTCCTGGCAGAGCCCTCCTGCATCCTGCAGGTTTTGACACTTCCAGCAGAGATCTCCTGTGTGGGCTGGCTTTCACTGCAAGATCTAAAGAGCTTCTCCTTTCTCTGCTTCTGTTTTGTTTCTAGGACTTTTGGAGATGTTTACAGAGCACTCAACAGTGCCACAGGAGGAGAGGTAAATGTCAACATCCCCTGCAGGCTCTGCTGCACTCGAGGGCTTTCCCCTCTGGTGTGAGCTGTGGCTGGAGCTTTGGGCAGAGCTGTGCTGAAAAGGCACAAGAAGCACAGACTGGTGCCAGCCCACAGAACACATTTGGGACTTTGTCCTCCTCAGCTGCCAGAAGGAAGGCACGGAGGGCAGCGGTTCCTTTCAGAGAAGGACGCGCTCACTCGCTCTCCATTGCTAAAACAAAGGTGGTGCCTGCGAGCACCTCACTGCTCTTTGGGGCTGCAGCTTCAGAGTCCTGAATTCTCATTCCTGGCTGCCAGCAAATCCATCTGAAAGTTACTGGTAGTTCCTTAGCCACCTGCAGTGCTGCACTTGGGAACTGCACGTAGGGAGAGATCTGCAAGGCGTCCCTGAAAGCCCTAAGCCCTGCCCATATCACAAGATGTACCCACAGAGTATTAAGGCATGGATTCCTTCTTCTGAGTCCCAAACAAAGCAGCAGAGAGTGTGGTCAGCGGTTTGTGGGTGATAACTGAGACACCGCTGTTACCAAGTGGTCAAGGCCAAATGTCAGTGGCCCCACATGCCCTGTAACTGGCTCCCAAGGGAGCAGAGAAATGGGCTGTTGGAATGTCAGTTCCTGATTACTGCAGTGCCTAATCACAAGGCAGTTTGGCACAGCTCAGCTGTGTCATTGCAAAATCACTCGCTCCACGTGCCTTGTGGTCTCGTGCCACAAACCTCTCAAGTTACTGATTTTCAATGTTATTTTAGGTGGCAATAAAAAAAATAAATCTTCAAGGAGTGAGGAGGAAGGAGCTAACCTTTAATGAAATAATGATCATGAAGAGGTATAGGAGTCCCAATGTTGTGAATTATTTAGACAGGTGAGAGGTCATGGTCTTATCCCATGGATGTGTGTTTACATAAAGCAAACATGAGAGGTTCAAAACCCACTTTGGTCAGTGGCAGCAAGTAAAGCTGTTAATTTTTATTTATTCATATTTCTCTACTCATCTCCAATGGATGAGAAGAGAGTGCATCTGTCTGCATGAGTCTTCCCTGGCACACCTAATTTGATAATTACTCACAAAATTATTCAAAACCTGGATCAGCTGTATCTTCCCAACTCAATAGCCTCAAAGTTCACTGCCTCCACATTTATTTGGGATTGATTTTTTAAAGTTTCTTAAGTGCAGATGAACCATCCTACAGTGGATTTCCCTTGGATTGTTGCCCCTCTTTGCCATTGCTATGCATGCCAGGAAGACTAGGTGCTTATTTGCAGAAACACCATGCCTGACATGTTTTTTATCTGGGCTGTTTCTAAACTGCACTTTTCATTTGCTGCCCATCTAAGACATCTCCTTTTTCACAGATGTGTCTTTCTCTTTGAGACTGCTCAGATGGCAAACAATACACAGCCAAGAGGGAATGTCTATTCCTTTGATTCTGTCCTTGTCACAAAGGCATCTGGAAATAAGAAACCTGGAAGCAAAAAATCAACGTAGCCATGCATGTTCATCTCTACCCCCTTGTTTCCTTCTTTCAGCTACCTTCTGGGCGAGGAACTCTTGCTGGTTATAGAGTACATGGATGGAGGTGTCCTGAGCGACATCGTCAGCCAGACCTGCCTGTCTGAAGATGAGATAGCAGCCATCAGTCGGGAGGTCAGCAATCCCAGCTCTGTTTCCAAGGGCTTGGGCAGGATTGTCTGGGAAACAGGGGCTCAGAACAGGGGAGGTTTCCTGTGCCGAGCTTTGTTTCTGTGTTGCTGGTATGCTATGGGCAAGTAAAAGCATCTCAAGTGAAAGGCCTGCCAGTGCCCCTGCACTCCCTGTACTCAGTGCCAGTACTCTTATCTCCTGCTGTTGTATTCTCGCTCTGTCTCTTGTATTTGTATTTGCTGTTCTCCACCTTGCCTCTCTAAATGTTTGCCTGGAGTCTGTCTTCACTGCATTCCTTGCCTGTAAAAGCAAAGGTGCTGGTGGCAGGATTTGAAACAAACAGCAAAGAAAGAAGAGAGAGACTCGTTTCTCTCAGTGCTCAGCTAAAAAGGATAGAAGTGCAGAATGCTCTTTGCTTCTGAGCACATGCGCTGCAGCAGGAGTCATCCTGGCTGGTTGGCAGGGGACAGCCTACAACAGCAGGTGCTGTTGCTCTTTCAAAAGCTGACGTGCCTTTCCTCAGAAAGGTCCTGCTCTGCAAGTGTTGGAGCAGCAAGCTCTTCCTCTCAGTGGCCATTACTGTTCTGCCATTACTCCCCATTCCCCTGGAGAGGGAATCTTTTAGATTCTTTGTTTCCTTTCTTGTGTGATGAAATTACATCACTCATTTTTGCCCTTCTGTTTCTGTTTTCTCGCTCAGTGCCTGCAAGGACTGGATTTTCTTCATGCAAACGATGTGATCCATCGAGACGTGAAGAGTGACAACATCTTTCTCAGAACCGACGGTTCTGTCAAACTGGGTCAGTATATTCTTGGTCAGGTGCAGCGTTCCAGGGATGTGGGTGTGGGGCTGCTTGGCGTGACTGCCAGCTCCCCAAAAATGGTGCTGGTGGCAGTGCAGGGACCCCTGCTGCGAGCTGAGGGCACAGTTGCAACGTGCACAGAGGTAGAAGGAGCCACAAGCAGTCAAGAGTGGCCTTGCTCTGTGTGTGTCCCTTCCAGAGGGAGGGAGTTACAAGTCTAAAGTTTCCAAAGAACAAAAGCCACTGCTAGAGGCAGTGTAAAACATGGGGGGAGTTTTAAAGTCACCAATGCCAGGAGATTCAACAGAGCAATTTCAAACTTCTGCTGGGGAATTCTTTTGCTTGCTTTCCTAATTGCACAGAATTCAGATAAAACCAGTATTTTGTTTTCTCCTCAGCTGATTTTGGCCTCGCTACTCAGCTCACCCCTGAGCAGAGCAGACGGTGCTCGGTAACCGGGACTCCTTGGTGGATGGCGCCTGAAGTGGTGACAGGTCAACCATATGGCCCCAAAGTGGACATATGGTCTTTTGGAATTGTGGGAATTGAAATGATAGAACAAGAACCTCCTTACTTGGGCGAAAGTTCTGGCACGGTAAGGAGCAAATACTCACTGATCCCACTGTCTTTCTCACCTGTCCCATGTCCTGTGTGCCACTGGACAAAATCCCATTGCCATCTGCTGGAACTACTTCCACCAAGGTCCCCTCCTACAAATGTCCCTGCAACACATCAGCATCTGCTGTACTTTTGGTTGCATCAGTGGGGGAACTCAAGCCTTACCACATGCAAACAAACTCCATTCTCACTCAACACTTTCCTTTGGGTTAGTGGTTCCAGTTCTTTTGTCTGTGTAGATGGCCTTAATAACAGGAAAAAAGCATCTTAAAAGTGTTGTTATCTTTCCAGAAATGAAGGAAGGATACCCAAACCCAACAAAGTTTCTAAAACTGTGGTCTTTAGAGAGGAACCTAACCCTGTGTGCAGTTTCTTCTCACTGGGAAACATGGGCATGAGGGTGTAATGCACAGAGTCTCTTCTGCTTCTTGTGCAGTGCTGCTGAAACACTCAGTGACCGTGTTTCTCTCCTAGCCCAAGCAACATTCTGCACGTCACCAAGCCAGAGCCTGGTGATGTGGAGAGCCTGCCACAACCTCCTGTTTGTTTCCTGGCACTTTCTGGCATGGGCCTACCATTAATGCATTGACTTGAGCAGCCAAATGACTAGAGGGTGTCCATAGGGATGGAACCTCTCCTTCTTCTGACCTAGACAATTTTTCTTTTGCTGCAAAAATGGGAAGCTGAAATTTTCAGACTGCTGAGAGACAGAGCTGCAGGTGGCTCCTGTGTGCCCAAGCAGGCATTTTCATCCCAATACATTTGTGCAGGCATCTTAATGTGTCTGTGTTGAAGAGGAGATTGTAAATGTTTGTTTCCCTACCTGGCTATTAACTGATGGATTTCCTTTCTTTTCTTCCAATTCCCATTGTTTTCAAGAACAGCACAAAAAGCTTGATGAGTTTTGTTCTAGGGCACGTGCTCTTAAAGGACCAACAAGCACTGCAGAGATGCCTTTCATGTACTAACCCTTGAAATTAGTATAGCAAAGTCCCTCTTCCAAAAACCATCTCAAGCTGGCATGAATCCTCAGAGAAGCAAATGTCCTTTTGCTGATGTAGTTCCCACTAACTAGGTCAGGCAATGAAATCAGCTGCCAAGGCAAGATCTGCAGGATGGTGGAAAAGCTGTGGCTGCATCGGGGTTTGGGTCTTTGGTTGGTAAAGGAAAGTCATCTCTGGGTCTGTGCCAGGGCAGAAACTGCCACTGAAGAACAGAGGTTAAACAAAGGGATGTGGGAGAGCCTTAGAGATGTGAAAGCAGGAGGTGGAGCCTGGTGTCTCCTTTCTCTCCAGGCTACATACCTGATAGCCACAGTAGGGACTCCACAGCTGCGGCAGCCCAAGCTCCTCTCGGCTTTGCTGCGTGACTTCCTGAGCTGCTGCCTGCAGACAGACGAGGAGCAGCGCTGGTCTGCCAAGGAGCTCCTGCAGGTAAAATGTGAAGGGGCTGCAGGTGAAACAGGCTCTGAGGGATGGGCTCCTCCTCCACTCAAGCCCAAGGCAGCAGATGAGCCCCCTTCCTCCTCACCTCCACTCTTGCTGCTCTTCAAATGAAAATGGTGAGGAATCCTAGACTGGGCTGGGCTGGCAGGGCCCTGTAAATGTCCTCTGGTGCAAGTGTCCTGCAATGAGCAGGGACATCTTTAAAGAGATCAGGTTGCTCAGAGTCCTTTGCCACCGGAGCCGGAATGGTTGCAGGGATGGGGCACCTACAAGCTCTTGGGGCAAGCTGTGCCAGGGTGGCACCATGCTCCGAGTAAACAAATTCTTCCTTAGACCTACTCTGATTAGGTGCCCTTAGTGTTTAAAAATATTTGTCCATATCCTATTGTAACTGGCCCTGTTAAAAAAGATGTCCCACACTTTCTTCAAAGCCACTCTGAAGTCTTGGAAAGTGGCAATAAAGTCTCCCTGGGGCCTGTCCTTCACAAAACTGAATGACTCCAGCTCCCTCTGCATTTCCTGTGAGGAGAGGTGCTCTGTCCTCTTACTGTGTCTGTTGCCCTCTTTTGTGATTTGGTGGAGTGTTCAGTTTTATCTAATGGCAAAAGAATTGAAGTAGAGCAATGCAGGGTACAGAGACGTGAAATGGTGGTGGAGGAACCCAAGGAAGCCAGTCCCAGCCTAGGGGTCAGAGATTTGGCTGTGGGCAGGAGGGGCTGTGGGGGGCTCACTGTGAGCCTCTGAGGGGCCCTGGTTGGTGCCCCCCAGCCCACCCTCAGAGGTTTCTGCCATACAAACAGGGACAGCTGGGAGGGACTTGTCCCAGCCCCATCTGCTGCCTGGCACGCTCAAGCAGACGGGAACTGTGCCAGGGTTACTGCCAGGTTGTGTGGCAGAGAGGGAACTGCAGGGCCCAGTGCCACTGGGCTGGCCCTGCTGGGAAGGAAGGTGCCATCCAGCACACGAGGGGCAGGGCATGGAAAGGCAGACACTGCTTTCTGTCCCTGTGGGAATCAGCACAGTGCCTGTCTTTCAAAGGCAGGGACCTATGTGAGTCATTGGAGTTTCCTGAAAGGAAGAAAACCCAGGGACAGAAAGCGCCATTTCTAGAGCACTTGCAGGGCAAAAATCCCAGCATGATGAAGACATCACAATAAACAGATGAGTGAGATTCTGGGCCAGGTTTGCCTGTGATGGCAAGGTCTTGCACATTGGGGATGACTGGGAAGCAGATGGTCCCATTGCTCCTCTTTCTGGGTCTTTCCAGGAACTTGATGTATCCTGATTGAGTCCCTGAAGCAATGAGCTTGGAAAGTAATGGTTCACTGTTCTTTGTTGTATTTTTTTTCCGGTGGACAGCATCCATTTGTAACTTCAGCCAAGCCACCATTCATCCTGGCACAAGTCATCAACTCAGTGAAGAAGACGAATAACTCTAACCCTAAACTCTAAACCTAAAACCTAACCCTAACCTTAAATGCTAACCCAAACCCTAACCCTAACCCTATCCCTATTTCTATCCCTTACCCTTTCCCTTACCGTTTCCCTAACCCCAACCCTAAGCCTAAGCCAAAGCCTAAACCTAAACCCAAACCTGAACCTAAGCCTAAGCCTAAGCCTAAGCCTAAACCTAAACCTAAGCCTAACCCTAACCCTAACCCTAGGAGACGAGAACATAGCAATCATGTCAAGATGTTATCTCTCTTACCAATTTAGAGTAGGATTGTAGAGTAGGGTTGCTAAAGAGATTTGTAGCATAGAATTATAGATTAGAGTTGTAATTAATAAAGTTTCTGAAACATCAACTCAGAAGATTCTCCTCCTTCTGACCCCTTCAGAAAATTCAACATTTTTTTCTGAATTACCAATTGTTTTTTATTGGTGCTAAGTCACACATATGGCTTTTTTTGTATGGTTTCCTAAGTGAGGAGGGCTCTTCTTCATTCATCTTCTCCAGACCGCACTGCCTTTGGAATATGACCCACTGGCTGGTTATGGCACAGCTGTGGTATTTCTAGTTGAGGCAGAAAGGGCAATGGCATTTGAAGGCAAAACCAAAGGAAGAATGAGGCAGCCCAAACATCTTGTGCAGATGCAGGCCTTCAGCTGTGACTGGAGAGCAATGGGGTTCCTGCCACTTGGATTTGTATCCCTAAATGCAATAATCTCTTTGGCTGGAGGAGAGCCTTGCTCAAGTGAGAAAGCAGAAAGATCAGAGAGGGTGCTCGGGAAGGTCTCCTGTGGTGCAGAGCTGTCAGCGCCTGTGAGGTGAGAGCGGGCCCGGCCTTGCCCGGGCTGGAGCCCCAGCAGAGCCCCGGCAGAGGCCGGAGCAGCCTGAGCCCCAGCAGAGGCAGGCTGGAAGGAGGCCCTTGGAGCTGCAAGAGGCAGCAGCCAGGCCCTGGGTGCCTCTTGCTGGGAGCGGGCGAATCCTCCGCTCTCAGGGCCCAGGTGGCAGCTGGCTGCTGCCGAGGGGAAGCGCAGCCGTGCTGGGCACAGCCCGGCCTGGAGGCCATGGCCGTCTGGAGTATGCCCAGGAGCAGAGAAAGGCCAAGGGCAGCCGCGGGCTGCTGGGCTGGCTGAGGATTCCTCCTCTTCTGCCGGCTGCCCTGCAACTCCTGGCAAAGGCCAGCAGTGTGTGCAGCACTCTGGGCACCGGGGCAGGGAGCCGGGCTGCTCGGCAGGCTGGAGCACAGGGCAGCTCCTTCAGGCCCGGCACTTGTGCCAGGGAAGCGAGGCCAGCGTGAGGCAGGGACAGCTTGGCAGGGCCCATCTGCAGGAGCCAGCGCCTCACGCAGCTCTGGGAGGAAGCGCCTGCAATCCTGCAGTTCTGCACTGAGCCAGAGCAAAGGTGTGAGATGCAGAGTGTTTGGCAGAAATATTCAGGCCCACCAGGCCAGCCTGCTTTGTGCTCTCTGGCACACAGCAAGCACTGTGCAATACAGCTCTGAGCTGCTGGGAGAGAGGCAGTCGAGGTTGTGCCTGAGGTGAGTCAAGGGATTAGCTGAAAATGTCATTAGGATAATTGAAAAGTGCAGATGAGTTGAGGGGCCAGCTGGGGATAGAATTGGGATAGTAGGAGATTGCATATTTTAGTTAAGATTTTAAAATGAGGTAAGAAGCTAAGTTAGTAATACACTAGCAGAAATCACGTCCCTTAGTTAAAGAGTACCAAATATGTTAGGAACATAAAGCTAGGAGTGACAGGGATAGAGGAAGCAATTGTGAAGAAGCAGAGACCATAGAAATACCTTGCCTTAAGAATAATTGAATAGTTAGGAGAGGCTTGGACCATGAGCAGCAGGTCACAAGGTCTTGCCAACCGGCCATGGGAGGAGAGTTCACCATGGGGAAGACGGCTTTATTCCTCCCATACAACCACTCCCTCATTTCAAAATCCCACCGACCCAGTTAAGGGAGTACAATTGCGCAGCTGTAATAGATATTCAGCTGATAAAAATGTGAAGCAGGCAGGAAATAATTATGTATTATGGGTCCTTAGAAACCTAATGTAAAACCTTTTCTGTAGAAATAGAGAGCAGGAGTCTGCAACTCCTTGCACGTGTCTTTGGAAACTAGTTCACAGGTGACCATGGCTGCAATAAATACCCTTCTTTTCTACTATAATTAGTTGAAGAGTTGTCTGTCCGTGCTTCAAGGGTTATGCTGGAGTAGTAAACTGATTTGGAAGGGAGCAGAAGAGTTTCAGCAGGCAGTTTTTGGAAGAGATGGAAGCCTCTTGTGACTGAAGGGAAAGCCATTTGGAATGGAGTAATGATCCCAAAGTCCATACAATTGTGTTTTTGTGTCTGAATTTAAATCAGAATGATTATAGATAGCTTCATGCAATTTGTCTAAAAATTTATCAAAGTCTTCATTCTTTCTTTGACAAATCTGTGTAAAAGACATAATGTGTAACTTATCTGGAAGTGCAAGAAATGCATTACATGCCAGCTGTTGGCTCATCTGTAAGACTTGATCAATGCTCCTAGCCTGGGCAGTGGCAGTAGCCCAGGGCCCCTTGCCAAGTAACTGTTGTGCTGTTAAACCATACAGAGGATCACCCTGCACTCTAGGTCTTGCTGCTTCTTGAGCACACTTTTCCTCCCAGCTTTTATGAAACATCACCTGCTGATAGGGTGGCATTCAAAGTCTTTTTAGGGTATGCATACCAGCAGGAATTAATGTGTTAGATGCAAAAATATACTGCAGAAGTGACTGTGAAAGTTGGGATTTTCAACTAAATTGTGAAATTGCAGCTCTCAATTTTTCTAAAATCTTCCAACTGAAAGGTTCTCAAACTCTACTTGCAGCATTAGTTACTACAGGAAAAGCCTCTACATCATTTGAGAGAAAAGTCCCTTCTACAATAGCTTCTGGAATAACTTTTTTCTACTGTAGTTTCTGAGCTGCTTCTATTTCAGGGTCACATTCCAACTCTAATTCCACATTCTTTACAGTGTGAGAGGGAGGATTTTGTTTAACCGGTTCGAATGATGGCTCAGAGACAGAATGGAGGAGTTTTTGCAAGACAAGGGCCATATTCAGCCAATGTACAATCCAGCCTGCTTGTAATAATGGACAATGAACACCTTCACAAAGAATGAATTATGGACATATTCAGAAATGAGCTCGGTTTATCCTTGAAAAAGACACATGAAGAAGAGTCATCAAGACTCGGCAAATTTGTCAGCAAGTTTGGGAAAGTGAGCCATGGGTGGGCCAGACAACCACAGCAAGATGCATAAAAAATTAGTTGATCCAATCAGCATTCTATTTTAGACATGTAAACAGCTAGGATTAACCAATCATATATTAGCTAGAGACACGTGGACAGTAGAGATTTATTATAAATAGAGTCTTTTTAGGAATAATAAATTTAGCTTCACTGGATCATATTGGTTATGTTGTGATGTCCATGAACCTCCACACCACGCACTTAAGGGTGGGTTGGTGTTGCCCATGAAATGTACACATCTGGGGAAGTGCCCTTGGAAGAGAGGGGCTTGATTCCCAAGGAAACTGCTTCCCCAAGAGCCCCCAGATAGACAGTGCAAGTGTCTCCATTTGACTCCCTGTGTTTCCTTCAGTCCTTGAGGCCCCTTGCACTTTGCAGAGGGGCATGCAAAGGGAGAAGGCTGTGAAGAAATACGAATTATGTTTCTTGATGCAGAGTGTGATTTTATACACTCTCTCCTATGGTCCAGATGCTCTTCATTTCTACTGTGTTGATTATCCTTATCAATACATATTTTCATTTGCTCTGGCATTCTTCCCATAGAAAAGATTTCCTTGTGTATTTGATTTATGTCTGCAAATGTTGATACGTAACTTTAGGTACCTGAATTTAGCCCATTTCTCCTCTCGCTTTAATTTCAGAAAATGCCAGAATTACAGATGTACACACTGACGTATCCAAGATTTCTGTGCAACAGAAAGATGAGTAAACACTAGTACAGCCCAATCTACATTACCTTTAGCAGTTACCAAAGCCAGTAGATATTTAGAAAAGTGTGCCTTCTTTCAGCAATATTACAAATAGATGGTTATATACAAATTATAATATTATAATATTGGCTTTACACAAATTATAAAATGGATTCTATATGTGTGATGTTAATTAAACTTAGAGAGCTCCCAAGGCCTTGAACATACTTGAGACTGATTTTGCAATAAACTATCTTTTAAAACTCTGTTTGGAAACAGAAGGTAGGAACATCAGTCATCTGTTATGTTTGACTTTATTGTTATTTGACACTGTAGTAAATACTGAGCATGAGCTGGGATGCAGATTGTAATTGCTCATCTTTCCAAAGATAGATATGGATACTATTAACATGTGCCCTGTTTATTGTTCCTAACTGACTAATTTACTGCAGTAGTTTTATAGTGCATTTTTATTGTTGTAATATCTAAATGTAGTGGGAGAATATATATTTGACTTGGGGTAGTTTGGCTTTTGTTTTTTGAATAATAAAACCACTCTCTTCAGCCTGGTGAAGAAGAAATCTGCCTCTGTCCTTGTGTACAGCTATGGGTTTGTTTACATAGCTTCTCCTTCCCTTTTCTGCCTAGGCTTTCTCACCTGCAGTTTTCAGTAGAAAAGCAACAAACCTTTGAAAGGCTGAACCTCAACATAACTGTGACCCTCAGTCAATACTTCCTTCTTCCAATTTCTAAAGATCTCTTTGTCCTGGGCACTCAGTATGGCCTTTTTCCTCAAAGTTCTTTGGCTGTCTTGAATGCTTACAGCGTAAAAGGTAATCCCTGATCTATTTTCAACTCCCTGCTCAGATGCAGACTGCTGGAAGGGAGCTAGGACTGGTACTGGAGACCTGGCAGCTTGCCCAGGAAGCAAAATTTTTGAAATAATGGTAATGTGGAGAAGCATGCAAGTCCACGTGGTGAACTCATATATGCAAGTACTTGCAGTTTCCTGACAGGACTTTACAGTTCAAGGGTATGTTCTCTTCTTATTTCTGTCCCTTAATGCTCGATCCTTGCCACATTTCTTCAACTTCTTTTGCATTGTCATCTTCCATGTTTTCTTCCTCTCTTCTTCTCTCTGTGACTTTCTATGCAGGAAGGATAACCTGTCATACACTGTCAGCTTGCTCAGTGACCGAGTAGTGATATGACGGTGTAGAAATTCTAGGCGCACAGTAGGCAAACGTGTCATGCTTCTGTGTGCCCTCTGCAGGCAGACCTGCTTCCCAAACCTTCAGTCAGACTTGGAAAAAAGGCTTGTCACTGCTACTTTGTTGTGGTTTATGCATTGATGAAGAAACACTTCCATCTCAGCCCGCTTAAGCCACTGCAGAGCAAGAATTGTTGCTTTGGTAGCAGATGTGCTGTCAGGGTCCTTACAGCTCCACAAGATGTGCCTCTCCTAGAACAGATTTTTGCATTTTTGTACAATAAAAACTATGTTTTAAATCGCACCAATGTAAGTCATACACTCCTGTAGATGTGTTTTCAGACAGAGATATTTATATATATGCCTAGTGAATGGCCTCCTGGGGAGCAGGAACAAATGAGGAAGGAAACTGGGCTGATAAAACATGCTTCTGATTCAAGAAAAACCCCCCAGTCTTCCCTTTCCAGAGAAGGCTATAAACCTTTTCTTGATTGGCCTAAAGAGGATAAACAAGTCCCTCCATGTCCTGATCTTTTACTAGTCTCAAATTATTCAGAAAAGTTTTAATTTTTTTTTTTTTTTTTTTTTGTGGGGG
Source organism: Ammospiza caudacuta (assembly GCF_027887145.1). Lineage (NCBI taxonomy): Eukaryota > Metazoa > Chordata > Aves > Passeriformes > Passerellidae > Ammospiza > Ammospiza caudacuta. The sequence goes on from NC_080602.1 coordinate 7,488,619, forward strand.
GCTGGTGGTGTTCGGGTCTGTACTTCAGACCTGTTCTCCCAGCAGCCAGGGACCTACAGCTGCTGTGGGTGGGGCAGGTGCTCAGGTAATTACCAGGTGCTTGGTGATTGCTAACAGCAGTTGAGGTGAGAAGTTGGCTTGTGCCTGGCTGAGGGCTTGAGGACTGTGATGAGAGAAGGGATAGGGAGTGGAGTGGAAAATATTAGTTACACAAGCAAATCTGAGGTGTAGGTGGGATTTAACTGGATTAGGTACTGCATTTCATGGTCTTAATCACAATTTATGAAGAACTGAACATTTAACTATGAGATAGGAGTATTTAGTTGTTATTCTAGATGCTGCATTTACTAATATGTAATGTAGTTTCTTTGTATTTTGCTCAGAAGCTGTCTCAAAAACATTGAAGTCCAACTGAAGTCTTCATAAACACAAGTTAATAGCTTACTTTTTGTTAAAAAGAGAAGCTGAAAGGGTCAATGGCTCTTGCATTCAGTAATTCACACATTTTAAAAGTGGCTCTCTCCTCTTCCTGTGGCTAGCTTGTCTCTTCAGGCTAGAAAACATTTCTGGGAGCATTTCCTTGCTGCTCCTATATCTCTATGCCCTTGGAATCTGATGCTAATACTATATTTTTCTAAAATTAGAAAATTTTAAATTTCTGTAGGCCCTTTCATTTTGTAATTTGCACCTTTCACTCGGGGGCCCGGGGGGGGGAAAGTCTGATAAGATTTTTTTCTTGTAGGCCTCTCAAATTGCCGCCCATTGCATTTAGCTGCAAAATCCCAGGTCATGCTAACAGGATGCCTGAAACGGACACTGGTGGAGGGTAAAAGTATTGCCTGATACAGATGCTATCAACTATTTTTAGTTCCTGACAGTCCAGTATTTCCCTTACCTAAGGGATACCTGTTCATATTTCTTTCTCTTTTTCTTGCAGCTCTCAGTTCTGTGATGACTGAGAAACAAAAATACAAAGTAAGGGTGTACAGAGGAGATGGGCTTTATGAGAATTAGGGGGCAATTTGACTATACACTGATCTGTATGATTGCCTTCTTCTGTGAGATTGTAGTGATGTTGTAATATATGTTGGGAAATAATTCATGCTATAAAAGCATGTATTTCATGAAGATTGCAAAATCCAAACAAGTCTCTGACCACAAGCAGCCTGAGAGGCAGGCGTCTATTCAAATTCCGAAATTCCTGAAGGTGGCCAGATAACAATCTGCACTTTAGCCCATGAATAGACACACAGAGTGCGATGATCACCATTATCCTGAGACATCGTCATGTCATTGGAAGACACCTAAGAGTGATCATTGCCCTGTTGATAACATCGATCAAGATAGCCAAAGTCGCCAGAAAGATACCTGTGAATACGTGACTTCCCTGAATCCCATCAGTGCTGGCTATCAACAAGGAAATGGCAATTGTCCAGCTCTGCACACTGAAAGAACCAACTATGAATATGCAGAGTTACAAAAGAAACTGGGACTTCTTCGTTCAGGCATAATAAACTGTATAAAGCATCCCTGCAAGAAGCAGCTCTCGTGAATGGTGGAGGGTCCGATGCAATAGAGGTGGGATCCAGGTTCACCCAGCACCAACCCCGGGCTCAACACTGTCTCTTTGGCTGTGGTGGTTTTGAAGACCATATTTTAGTAGCGGAAAATGATAAAGAAATCTTTTCAGATTTTTTATAATTTGGCTTTCGATTGATCATTCATAACAGTTCCATATAGATGATTCCACATTTGGTGTCTTGCTGCGTAAATCAAGAGCACAATCAGTTAATGATAAGCACCAGTACAAGCTGGACTTCCCAGAGCAGCCAACTGAAAGAATTTGAAAAGAAGAAATGCAAGAAATGCCTTGGTAAACCTTGCCTGGAATATGGGTGACATTTTTTCAGTAATCTATAATCCATTCCGTTGTTAAGAAAGCCAAGCTTTCTTAACAAAGCCATTTGCATCCCAGATACCCCATGAAGTGCGAAGCCTGAGCTTGTGGAAGTGGCTGAAAGATGCCCTGTTTCTATGCAGGGACATTCAACTTGAACAGGAGCCAGAGCACTGTCTGGGAAAGCCTCCTCCGAGCTGGAATTTGTGCCGTGCTGGGAGAGGAGGAGGAGGGGGAGAAGGCTGGCGCTGTGTGGCAGGAGCAGGAGGTTTGGGCCGCAGGACATTCTGTCTGCGCCGCTGCCCCGCAATGGTGGCTGTGCCCGGGGCTCTGGGCCTGGCCCCGCATGCGCTGAGCTCCCTGGGCTGGGGTCAGGTTAACGTTGGGACTGGGCTCAAACTGGGGGCAGCAGCAGTGCAAAACACCTCTGGGCATCTGCGTTTCCTGCTTCTGGGAAGGAGCAATGAAGCGAGTTTAGAAGTTCTGGTTTCTGCTTCTCCTGGTTGATTTTTTAATTTAACTCCACACTGCGGAGGTGAATTCTGTGACAGCCTCTGTCAGCTTATTCTGTTTCATCAGTGCCAGCAACAGGGCTCCGTTTGAGCCCTGCAAATGTGGCCTGTGAAGCTTTAATTCCCCTCATCTTAGTGTTCAGGTGCTGGTGAGCATTCCAGTATCTGCTGATCTTTATGCCTGAGACAAAAATACTGACTTCACTGTCATGAAAGCACCGTGGGTAGCACCAACTGAAAGAGGCACTTGCATTTTTATGGATAAAATTCAGGTTGCAAGCAGAAGAGGGCCAAGAGCAGCCATGATCTGCAATTCCCAAGGCAGAGGCACCAGCAGCCTCCTCCTGTCACCTCAGGGTGAGTAAAACAGAGCTGGAAACAGTGCTGGAACCCGATCCTTTCTTCCTCTGAGGGCTGGCTCGGGGCAGCACAGGCGGGCCCTGAGCAGTCAGGGCTGTGTGTGGGTGCTGGTTGCTCTGCTCCAGAACTGAGCTGGAAAAAGCCCTTGGGAGCCGAGGCAGGAGCAGGCGGGAAGGGGCCGGCGCTGCTGCTGCTCCTGGCCGGGAGCCCCGGCTGGGCCGGGCCGGCGCCCCCTGTGCTGCGGCTGCTGCTGCTGCCAGAGCCGGGCAGGACTCGGGGACAGGGAATGGACACGGGGGGACAGCAAAGGCCTGGCGGCTGCAGGGATGGTGGCGCTGGGGCCGGGGCCAGCACAGAGCTTCAGCCCGCAGTTAACCCCGAGGGAAACGCTGGGGAAAGGCTCCATTTCAGCCTTTCTTCACTTGCAGCTGTGAAGGGACTGAAATTAAAGCAGAACAAGTAGGGCCCAACCTGCTCTCCTGCCTTGGGTGGAGCCCCGGCCCTGAGGCTGAGAGGGGCTGTGAGGGGATTTGAGGGGCCATCAGTCATGAGGTGCCATGAAGGGCCTTGAGAGGCCATGAGGGGCCATGGGGAACTCGGAGAGGCCTTACGGGTTCATGAGGGGCTGTGGGAAGCCAGGCACCTCATGGAACCAAGGGTCCCTCATGTCCCAGCAGGGCCTTGTGTAACCAAAGGGACCCTGGTGACACTATGGAGCCTCACAGTACCACAGGTCCATTGTTACACAGCAGCCACAGCAGGGCTGCAGAATCAAGGAGATCGTTGTGACACTGCACAACTGTGCAAACCTGTGAGCCTACCAGGGAAAAGGCAGTAGCAATGCCCTGGAAAGGCATACCACAGGCTCTGGGCACTCCTCACAGCTCAGGGTGAGAAAAGAGACTTCCCCATGGTGTTCTGCAGCACTATGTAAATTTTTCCCAGTTCTGTGCTCTCCATTGGCCTTCTCTACCCCTTTTACACTCATATGTTCATGTTCTGGTGAGTTCTCCCTTCCCATTGGTGTGTAACCCTGTCCATCTACCCTGGCATTCCCTACTGGTCCCTTACCAGTGTACCACCCCTGAGCCCTCAGACCATTGGATCTCTGGTGCTCTCCATTGCACCCTCTTTCCCTCCATTTATACCCTGGACAATCCTTTCTCTTTGGCCTCTGGACACTTTCAGCATTTCTCTGTGTGTGTGTGTGTGTGTGTGTGTGTGTATGTGTATGTGTGTCTGTATGTCTGTGTTTGTGTCTGTGTTTGTGTCTGTGTGCTGGTGCTCTCATGGTTCCTACCCATTGGCACAAGACACTCTCGGGGAAGATTGTATCCAGACCACCTAAGACTGCAGCAATAACTCATTTTTTTCATTTACTCTGTGGTGTAAATGAACCATTCCGTCTAATCACGATCAGAAAAAATCAGAGCTGTATTTATAGAAATTTATCGGGTATTCTATGATTAATCCTGTGGGACAAATAGCATTTAAGTTCAATTCATATGTCCAATCTTTTACACCTTTGACAAAGACTGGAGCTTGGATTGGATACAGCCGTTCCCAGTCTCCTCTCATAGAAGGAATTTTAGACGTCTAGGGGCCCTGCATGAGTTTGAGGATCCATGGTGGCTGTTTCGTGGAATATCTGCACCTCACGTATCAGGAGGAGTTTCTCCAATAAAGAAATAAAGCTTTTGCCTGAAGCTCCCTTTGTGCCCATGAGAGGATCCCCTTTGAGTGTCTGGGACATCCTGGCTCTTTGGCAGCCTGGGGACTCCTGGGATGTCACCATGGAGCGCCCGTGAGTGCCTGTGACAGATCGGTGACTTTGCAGCCCAAGGTCCCCTGGGATGTAACCATGGAATGGCTGTGACTGCCTCTGAGCACACGGCTCTTTACCATCCCCAGAAAGCCCTGGGAGGTCTCTATAGAGCCCCTGTCTCTGCCTGTGACATTCCAGCTCTGGAACAGCCTGAAGACTCCAGGAAAGTCCCCATGGAACCTCTCTGAGGACCTGTGACAAATCTGATCCTTAGCAGGCAAACATCACCAGGCCCTGTTGCTATGGTCAGTTTCCATGGCAACCATCAGCAGCCCCCTGTTGCTATGGTCAGTCCCTCGGCAGCTCCATGGAGACCCCATGATGGGGTGGTTGCCATGGACACCAGCTCAGGCCTGCAGCCAGAGCCCGTTGCCATGGCAACCATTTGCAGCCCCATCCCCAGGCTCACGGGATCCCAGAACCACAGAATTGGCTGAGCTGGGAGGGACCCATCAGGATCCTCCAGTCCAACTGCTGGCCCTGCACAGGACACCCCAACAATGCCAGCCTGGGCCTGGCAGCGCTGTCCAAACGCTGCTGGAGCTCAGAGAGCCCTGGAGCTGGGACCCTTCCCTGGGGAGCCTGGGCAGGGCCCCAGCAGCCTCTGGACAAAAACCTTTTCCTGACATCCAACCTGAGCCTGCCCCAACACAGCTGCAGCCACTCCCTCCACTCCTGTCCCTGGGCACCAGAGGGAAGAGGTTCCCACAGCCCCAGCCAGGGACCCGCTCCCAAGGCTGTTGCCATGGCCACCAGGGCTGGGACCAGCTGGGACGCTCGGTTTCCACGGCCGGGGTTCAGGAATGTGATTCCCCAATTTCCTGCTCCCGCTAAAACCATAATGCCCTCGCTGCCCTCCCGCCTCCCATGGAAAGCACAAAAGGCAAAGGTCCCAGGCTGGGATAAGAACAATTTATTTGGAACAGCAACGAGATAAGTAACAAATGGAACAGAAAAACTATGGATCAGAGAAGGGATAAATAAAACTGTTTACAGGGAAAACTAAATCACAACTGGATGGCTCTTCCCAGCAACATATTTCCCCCACCTGGAAAGGTCACCCTTCTTCTCAGGGAGAGAGTCCCTTTCCTGCCCCTGGCAATAACCTGAGGTGAGAGTGAATGTAATGACAGGGCCATGGAAAGACCCTCATGTTCTTCAGTTCTACACCATGTCATTGACAGGAGAAGGTATTGGGGCAGTTGTCTTCCCAGCATGGATCATAGGGAACATGGATCACCCGCGCTCTTCCCAACGTTAGACCTGCATTGGGGATGAAGCTGGAGCAGTTCACAAAGCTCCTCCTGCAGCTGGGGCACTCACAGGGCTTCCCTTAGTGGAACCCCGTTGGTGTTTTGTCATGTTAGAGCTGCTGGTGAAGCTCTTCCCACACTGGGGACACTCGTAGGGCCTCTCCCTGGTGTGGATGCGTTGGTGGGTGATGAGATGGGAGTTTTGCTTGAAGCCCTTCATGCACTCAGGGCAGCGGAAGGGCCTCTCATCCGTGTGAATCCGCTCATGCAGGAGGAGATTGGAGCTGCTCTGAAACCTCTTCCCACAGGTGGGGCACTGGTAGGGCCTCTCCCCAGTGTGGGTGCGCCGGTGCCTGTTGAGGTGGGAGTTGTTCTTGAAGCCCTTCCTACACTCAGGGCAGCGGAAAAGGCCTCTGCTCTGTGTGAATCTGCTGGTGTTGGAGGAGACTGGAGCTGGTCCAAAACCTCTTCTGACACTGGGGACACTCGTAGGCCCATTCCCCAGTGTGGATCATCTGGTGGCGGATCAGGGTGCTGCTCTGCCTGAAGCTCTTCCCACACTCCAAGCACTTGTAGCACTTCTCCCCATCATTAAGCTGCTCATGGACCACCAGCTCTGAGCTCTGTCTGAAGCTCTGTCAACCTTCCTGGCTCAGGGAGGGTCTTTCCTCCTCAGAGCACCCTGGGCTGGGTTTGCAGCCCCTCCTCCTGTGGGATCTCTGGGGATTTTCCTCCCCGTTGGATTCCTGTGCTCTGGAGTCACTCATAACGGCCTCTTCCTCCAGGTTCTTCCACAGGGAATTTTCCTCCCTGGTCTCCATCCTCATCTTCTTGTCTGAGGGAGAAAGGACAAGGAGAGGATGGGATTTGCCTCCGTGCCAGAGGGAAGGGGAAGGAGATCCCCCCAGTGCATCCCCGGTATGATGGTGTTGGCAGCAGGGTTGTCCTGCAGTCAGGGGCCATGCTGGGCTGGGAGATGGAACAGGAGAGAGGGGGAAAGGGGCACTGACTTCCTCCTCACCTGCCTGGGTGTCCTGGGGATTCTTCTTGTTCATCACAGCCTCCTTTTCCATCTGGCAAAGGTTTGGGGATGGGAAATCCTGTTTTGGGAGGAAAACAAGGAATGAGTACATTGCACTGGGTTTAAGGCAAACCTGGGGAGGGTCTAAACCAGAATTACAATTTAAAAGAAAACTAAGATCAAGGCAACAATATAGAAACACTGCCTTAAACTGACAAAGTCAGGATATAACCTGACACCCTGTTGGTCAGGGTGTTGGCTTCAGTCCCATTAAATGGTGGCTGCAGTCCTGTTGGAGTGATGAACGTGATTCTGTCAAAGCAGTGATCCTGTAGAAGGGTCTGGTCTTCCTCTAGAGGTCCAGTAGTGGTTATAGAGCTCTTGTCCTCTGGGAATCCAGTAGGCAAGGCAAGCTGCTCCTGGTTGTAGCAAGCCTCAGCTTATATCCAGGTAGGAATGCTTGGTCCCTCCCCCTGGGCAGAGCATCCCACAATGGGATGATGGAATTTTATCAGTCCTGCAGTGACACTCAATGGCCCATTCACAGAAGATACCTCCCCTGGAGGGCGTTATCAGGGGTGAGTCATGGAAGAGATAAAGAACACTGACCCACCTGTTTTTAACAGTTTATGGAGATGGTGATTGAAAACATGCATTTGGTTACATCTTGCATTGCAACCTGAAACAGTGGGGTAATCCCTGATCAGGGGCTGAACACCACCCCCCTTACCCAAACTGGCTCAGCTGTAAAACCCCCACACACAGAGGACAATATCACACTTGCCCTGCTCCAGGAGAGGTCTCTTTCCCTTGTCACTCATCTTTTCTCTTTCTTTCCATCTCTCTACCTCACATTTACTGTTCAATAAAATCCATTTTGGATTTGGTATCGTTAACATCTTAATTGGGGCAGAGGAATCTCTCTAACAATTTGCACAACCAGACTGTGACATTAGTGTTGCACAGTGTGTTTAGGCTCTGTTCTCTGACCCCAAGTGCCTTTGACAACAGCATGGCTCCCTCCACTGACGAGGTTGTGGTTCTTTCTGGAAGAACTCTTGGAAACTTGGACACAGTCCCTCCTTCCTCCTGGGGAGCTTATGGAGCTTATAAAAGTTTTATTTCTTTATGGGAGAAATTATGAGGAAAATGGGTTTTATGGGTGGCCAGTGTAAAGAAAATAATTTGCTGTCTTTCCTTATAAAGTTGTTAAAATCTCTGGAGGAAACAGAGCAAATGTTACCAGTGAGACTGACAAGGTTCAGTCACCCCATGGTGAGGAATGCGAGGTGGCTAAAAGTCCCACAAGAAGCCCAGCTTAAGTAGATAAATTTCCAAATAAGTCCTCAATTCCCAGGCTTGGGGGCTTTACCAAATGTGACAATCATTTTTCTCTTTATCCCTGTCACCTTTGTGACTGCTACACAGAGCTTTCCCTTCCTTTTAATAATCTGTATTGGGCCAAATTTCCACTTTCCTTTTATTGGAACCTGCCAGCAGCTGAGCTGGAGCTGTGCAGGAAGCAATGAATATTGGAATTGCCACATCACTGCTTGGATTGTCAGTTTATTCATGTTTGGGATTTGTTTGCGCTTTCATCACCAGTTACTTGTGGGAAGATCATATATTCTTCAAAGTGATTTTTCAGAGTCAAGTTTGATTTCTGCCAAGTTTATTTTGTCCAGTGTCCAGAGGATGCTCAAGGGGTCTCTGTGCCTCTCACACTGGAGGATGGTTGGGAGGCGTTTGGGGGGGTTTTTCCTGTCCCTGTCACCCCAGGCTGTTCCCCAGGGGGTGCCCCTGTCCCTCTCATACCAGGCCATTCCCCAGGGGGTGTCCCTGCCCCTGTCCCTGTCACCCCAGGGCATTCCCCAGGGGGTCTCCATCATTTTCACCCAGGAAATGCCTGGGGGGTCTCCCTCCCTCTCACCCCTGTGTGGAGGGCGTAGCTCAGGGCAGTCTCTGTCCCTCTCAGCCCAGGGGATGCTCAGGGGGTCTCCATCCCTCTGGCCTCAGGCAATGCCTGTGCAGGGCTGGGCACCAGGGGCTCTGTGTCCCTCTCACCGCTGAGGGTGCTCGAGGCTGGGGGGGCTCTCCGACCTTCTCACACCTGGGGAGGCCGGGGGGTCTCTGTCCCTCTCAGCCCTGCTGTGACCCCACCCAAACATCATCGGGGTCAGAGGGACAGAGACACCCGCAAACCCCCAGAACGGCAGAACCTGGGATTTGGTTTGGGGCTGAGGATTTAGGAAGGGGCTGGAATTGGGGCTGGGCTTGGAGTTGGGGCTGAGATTCGGATTAGAGCTGGGATTGGGGTTAAGGCTGGACATGGGATTGTCTTGAGGGCTGGGGTTGGGATTGGGTCTGGGGCTAGACAAGTCTGGCACTGGGATGAGATTACATACAGAATTGTGAGTGTGTCTAAACATGGAATGAGACTGAGACCAGGATCAGGGTCAGGTTTGGGACTGAGTTCACCCAGAGCGGGACAGAGGGAATGTCACTGCAGGATGTCCCTGGCATCATCCCAGCCCTCCTCAGGCACCTCCAAACATGAGGGGCAGCTGGGTGCCCCAAGATCCAGGTGCTCCCACGCTGCCCCTCAATACCAGGCAAGCATTCCCTGAGGGCAGCCCTGACTGTGACCCTTAGGGCTCTGGGATCAGCCCTCACATCCCTGTGGGAGCAGCTGCAGACAGGATGAGAGATTTCCCCCCCCTCTTCCCTGTGGAAAGATGAAGCCCAGCTGCCCTTTCCTTCTGGTGCCTCCTCCTCTCCTCAGCTGAGGATGTCAAACTTCCCAGGAGCAGGAAAATCCCCATTCCCTGTTTCCTTGTGGCTGCAGCTTGGAACACCCACTCAGAATTAAGGACTTTCTGACAGCCCTGCTGAATGACACTGGGAGGAGATTTGTGAGAAAGGGAGGAAATTGTATTTCAGTAGTAAATAAAAGGTGCAAAATTATTTCTTTCTGTCACATTTGTTTTCAGTCAGTTGCACTTCTGGTCCCAGGCCAGAGAAAAGGGTGGGGCTGGGGGCTGGGAGAGGCGGGGGGCTGGGAAAAGGTTGCGTTGGTGCTCGATGAAGAGATGCAGGGGGGTCTGGGTTCTCAGCAATGGGGGTGCCAGGGGGCTCTCAGAGTCATGGGAATGGGGAGGGTGGGCAGGGATGTGGAGAGGTAGAAGGGAGTTCCAGGGGTTCCTTGAGCCCAGGAAAGGGGAGTCCAGGGTTTCCCAAAAAGGGGGGACCAGAGTGGGGACACCCGGGATGTTCGGGAAGGGGCAGTTCAGGCTGTCTCTGCTTTTGCAGAAAGGTGTGCCTGGGAAAGGCAGGAATGGGAGACCAAGGCGTTCCAGGTTGTCCCAGAGTCAGGCCTACGCCAAGTCTGGAGGCTGGGAGCCATGGGATGGCCGGGAAAAGGGGAGCAGCGGGACCTGATGTTCAGAACAGGGGGATTCAGGGGGTCCCTGTGCAGACTAAGGAGAGCAGGGGGGTCCCGGTGCTGGCAGTGGCGGTTCAGGGTCCCCGTGCCGGGGGTCCCACTCGCCCCTGGCCCCCCAGGAGCGCCCTCAGCCCCAGCGCTGGAGCCATCGCGCTGCTCCTCCTCACTGCCAGTGTGATCCCAGGATGATCCCAGTAGAACTCAGTCACCCAGGAGCTGCTCCCAGGATGATCCCAGTACAGCCCAGTCACTCCCAGTCCTGGCATCCCCCCAGGCCTCTCTGCGTTCGGACCTGTCCCGGCTCCATCCCCGCCCCTGCCGGGGGCTGCAAGGGCTGCGGGAGCGGAGGAGGACGAGGAGGAGGGAGGGAGGAAGAGGCGGAGCGGGGGAGGAGAGGGGGAGCCAGGCGGCTCCGGCGCTGCCTGAACTTGCAGCAGCCGCTTGGCCCCTCCTGTCAGGGAGTTGTGCAGAGCCAGAAGGTCCCCCCTGAGCCTCCTTTTCTCCAGGCTGAGCCCCCTTCCCTGCTGCCTCAGCCCCTCCTGCTGTTCCAGCCAGGGTCGGATACTAGTGCTGCAAAGAGCAATGTACAGACCTGGCATAGGTGCCTTTGTCACCACATTTTAACCTTTCATTGGTTACAGAAAGACTCTTGGGAAGCCCCAAACTGCAGTCAGTCGCTGCAGTGCCAATGTCCTTGGCAAAGCCCTGCGGCCCGGCCCGGCCCCGCACTCGGCGCCGCGGTTGCCCGGTAACCGCGCCCGGGCCCTCAGCGCCTGTGACAGCGGCGCGGCCTCAGCTGCCTGAGAGCGCGGCCCTGGCTGGGTGTGCGCAGCCTGGGCTCCTGCAGGCGGCTGCACCGGGCCATTCGCCGGGTGAATTGTCGGCGTAGAGAATTGCTAAAGGTGCAGAGCATTGGCCTCTGCGAAAAGCCCAGCAGCGTGCAGAACACTGGTGTCTGCTAGGGAGTCCTGAATTTCACTTGAAGGTAAAGACCGACTAAAGTTGAACTTTTTGGTTTTGTTTCATCTGTGCTCTGAAAGAGAATGCCAAAGGGAAATAGAGGATGTGATCATGCCAGTCTTCTGGCGCAGCAGTTCAGTGACATGTTGTGGTGGTTTGACCAGGAAGAAGTGGGAACATTTTCTAAAGATAGTAGTATATACATTTTTTTCCTATAGTAACTGCTTAAACTGCTTAAAGGTGAATGAGTTCTGTTCAAGTTTCAGTAGGTTTTTATCATCTGGGTTTTAAAATTTTTAGGGAGTTGCCTCTGTATTGAGGTGCAAAGGAGACCATATGCCAAAGTCAATGGTCTGGATTTTATGGAACAGTAAATGTGAGGGAGAAAGAGAGAGAAAGAAAAGAAAAAGTGGGAGGGGGCTGGAGGTTGGCAAGGGGGGGAGGAGAAAGAGAGTGACAGAGAGAGGTTTAGTAGAAAATATCACCATTCCATGGCTCCCATTGGCCTACCATTAAATCCTCTTCTGGTCTTCTCTGTGGTGAGGTCTGGCAAAATGTAAGACTTCAATGGATTAATGCAGATTTGGGCAAGGGGATACCTTGCCCAGGTACCTCCCAGGAGTGGGGCAAGTTGGACTGTCTCTTGCTACTTTCAAATAATATAAAATTTTTAGCACCCATATATCCTTTGAGTCTGCCATGAGTTGGGTTCTGGATTTTCAGATTTGCTGTGTTACTTTGCATGCCCTGCAGTCGTCTGGTGCGAGGCCTCAGGAATGGGTCTGGAGGCACTGTGGAGGTCTTTGCTGGGAGGTTTGTGTGCAAACCTGGCCTCAGCAGAAGAGTCTGTGGCTCTGACTTCCCCAGCCTGAACCCAGACAGAGCTGATTTTCAGGACAGCTGCTGGGTTTGGCTTTGTTGTGGATAGGTTTTACTCCTCAGCCTTGTTTACTTGTCCCCAGACCTGAGCTAATGGGACAATAGTGTCACCTTGATCTTGTCTCAAGTTCCCTTAGGCAGCTTAACTCACAGTGCCAAGTTCCAGTCAGGAGGCATTTTCAGGGAGGGGTGGGCTTGGGTGTTCGCAGCTTCTTTATAGAGTTTTGTCACAATGGGCAGAAAGTCCTTTATAATGATATTTAAGCCATTAGCCATAACATTCCAGTCTCTCATTAGTCTCTCAGCTGTGAGGAGCAGCTGAGAGAGCAAGGGTGCTTTAGCCTAAAGAAGAGGAGGCCCACTCTAGCAATTTTTGAGTAATATTTAAGCTACAGCTTTGTCTGTTCGAACTGCTTTTAATGTTCAGATTTTTAGCTCCAGGTTTCAGTATGATCTAACTTTGAATTGCACAAGGTAGCCATAGAGTTCAAATAAAGTCCAACTGGATGCCTAATTATACTAGCTACTTACACCAAACAAGCACTTAGCTACTTTCAAGTAATGTAAGATTTTTAGCACCAGAATATGCCTTGAATCTGCCATGAATTGGGTTGTGGATTTTCAGAGTTCCATTGTTGCTCCTTCCAGTTTTGTTGAGGCACTGTCGCTCACCTGCGACACCGTCCCTTGGAAATGGCGTCTGGATTGCCAAAGAAGACACCGACCCCTCGTCTTTTGTCCAGGGAAGGGCTGAAGCCTAATACTGTGAGTACCCCCTGGGGCTGTGTTAAGGCTGGCACTGCCCTGGTGTCCCTGCTCTCCCTGCCCCTGTTGTCCAGCAGTGCTGTGAAGCTGCAGAGCCCCTGCCCAGCCCTTTGTGCTGTGCTGCTGTTGCTGGGGCTGTCCTGGTGCAATAGGGAACACTGTGGGTTGCTTCAGCTGTGTCTTGCCTGGCTGTGCCAGCAGAGCCAAGTGAAACCAATGTACAGCTGAAGGCCTGAGCATGTGTTCTGTCCCTTTCCCTGTGCCACAGGAATTCCTTCTGTCAGGCTGGGCACCACTCACCGGTGCTGCTCTGACCATGCTGCCCTTGGGCACCTGGGCGTGTTGGTGGGGGGAAGCTCAAACTCTGCCCAAAGCCCTGAGAGCCACGGCTGGTCCCAGCTGGAAGAGCTTCCAAAGCAGCTGCTCTCTCCCAGCCACTGTGTGGGCACAGATGCAGGCCTGCAGGCAGTGCTGGAGCCAGGGCCGCAAAGGTCCCTTGCTGTCTGCAGCTCACTTGGCTGAAGATGCCCCACTGCTGAGGCTCTGTCAAGGAGATGCCTCTGTTTTCTTCTGTGGAGGGCTCTGTCAGCCCAGACAGAGAAAACAATCAACAGGGAGAACTAAAACCTAGAGACATTGCTGTGCACCTCACTCTTGGTACAGCGTTCCTTTCTTGCATCTCTTGGACTCATCCAGCAGCGATATCTCCTTGCTGTGAGTTCTGAGCGTTGTGCAGGGATGGAGTTCAGGCAGTTCTGAGAGCTCCTCCCCATTCCCTGGAAAGGTCACTGCCTCAATCCAATGAAACGTAAGAGGAAACAAATGCCCAAAGAGCAGAAATCCCCAACCATGTCCCATCCAGTCATGGAGAAGCCAATGGGACAGAGCCATATGGCTGGAGTATGTGTGTTCCACTCTGTATTATTAATTCACTGATGCTAAGTATTTCAGCTGGAAACTCCCAGGGCTTCCAGGAATGTCCTAGTGGCTGTGATCACAAGTTATTCACCAGTGCCACTTGTTCGAGAAAAGCCTTTCTGAACAGGCACAACTCTGAGGCTCTAGCTGGTTTACTTTTGCCTTTCAGCTGCTTCCCTCTAAGTTCCAGAGGGAGAAGTTTCTCAGCAGGAAGAAGGAGGCCAGCACTGGGGGGAGTATTCTGCCCAGAATTGGCCCATTTCTAGACAGGAGTGAGACTCGCCCAAAGGTAGCCTTTTCCTGCTCTTTTCCTTTCTGTTTCACATGAAGTTTGAAGAGGGTGTGTGCTTGTGACAGGCTTGCCTCCAGCAAAATGCCTCAGTGTCCAGGTCCTGCTGTCATTGCAAGGTGCTGGGAGTGGTGGACTGGGAGTCCTGATCTGCACTAAGCCAACACAAATACCCTCTGCTGAAGCTGCTGGGGTGTGCTGGAGTGCAGCTGCCATTGCTAAAACAATGGGAGGAAGGCTGGGGACACAGAGGCCCAAAATTGCCCTTTGCCATTCTCCTGCTGAAGGAGCCACCTCTTGCTTTGGTGTGGTCACCATCAAATGCTCGGGGTCACAGGATTCCCTGCAGAGTGGCAGCGTTGGCCTTTGAAGGCCAAGGATCTGCAGGAATTCCTTCAGATGGAACACAACAAATTGCATTACTGCTTTGGGCTGGAACAATGTGTTGGAGCCTGACGGGGTGTTAGATTTTGCAGGCTGCCAGATGTACAGGGGACTGGCCCTAGGCAGAGGGGAGTGGATGTGCTTTGTCTGGATCAGTGCCTACTCAGAGGTGTGTTTAAAGCTGCTTTTCTGGCAGGACTAGCTCGGTATAAAGCACAGTCCAAACGGGTAGGTGACTGAGGTGGGCTGTTGAGCAGGAAATTGGCAGCAAGAGACACGGAACACAATCCAGGTTAAGGATTGTCCTGGAGAGGGGCCTTGGGAACACCTCAGGAAAGGGCACAGCTAAGGGACAGTGTGCTGCAGCCACTCCCTTGAGCGGAATGTGTCTGCTGTGAAGTCACAGAGGAGACCTGCTTGTGTCTCTGCGGTGACAGCAGTGTGGCTGGAGAAGGCAGACAAAGCAGGGCAGAGTTTTCTCCAAGCAATGTCTCTGCTCCAGAAGCATTTGCTGTTGTTGTGTCATTCCAGACGTGCCTCTACAATGGCATGAAATAAGGTTGCAGTAATGACAGGAAAGCACCCATTTAAAGGCCATTGAAAAAGGAGATACCAACTCTACTTTTACCCAAGTTGCTGAGAAAATAACTGAAACTTATCCTCATTCAGCATCCACCTTACTTGTCTTTTTATTTTCAGCTCATTTGTCTTTTTATTTTTGCCTTTTCCTCTCTTTGGAACACACTAACTTTTAAATACAATGAAAAGGAACAAAATGATCAAAGCAAAAGAAAAGTGTTTCTTAGTAAGGATTCAGCTGAGCTGGGGATGTCTCCCTCCCTGAGAGCCAAGGGCACACACACACCCTCTGAGAAAATGGCAATCTTTGTATCCCCTTTGTACCCGGCTGGGGCGGTCCCTGTGCCCTTTGCCATTGGATGGGTACTCAGGAGCTTCCATTCTCTACTGAGCACCAACTTTTCTGTCCGCTCCCTGCTCGTCCTCCTTCCTTTTGGTCAGGTCTTCAACCCTGTCCCTCTATTTGTGACACTCAACAAACCAACCTGAACAAATGCAAACCACAAATAACACACAGAGCCAACAAATTCCATTCTTTTGCTTAATAACCTTTTGGCTTCAGCCAAATGTCACCTCATCTCTCACACCTGCTCTGGTCCTGTGCTCTTCTTACTGAAGTCTAAGTTCTAGAGCAAAAAAGATATTTGCAGTTGTGTGGGCCTCGGTTTCCCTGTCTCAGAGTAAAAGACATCCCAAATCCTTTCCCATGGAGTCTCCTGTAAATTCATGGGTTTTACTTACTCCATGAGTGCTCAGTCAGTGCCCCAGAGCTCTGTGACCGCATGGGCACAGGGCTGTGTTTTAGGAACGTGCTGCCTGGCATTCTGGAGAAAGAAACCTGGAGAAATCCATGCCAAAAGAGCAGCTTGGCTTGAGCCTGCTCTGTGTGGCCCAGCAGCTGTGGATGAGCTCAGAGCAGAGGTGGGTGAGCCACTGTTTGCCCAGTGTGGGCTGGGCAGACGTGCTCCCTCAGAGTCTGTACTTCACTGGGGATCAGTGGAAGATTCTCCTGCATGAACCTTCCTCACAGCAGCTGAAGCTCTCCCTGCTCTCTCTCCTCTCCAGCTGCCGTCAGCTGCCCCGAAACAGAGCTGGTTTGGGGTTTCCCCACCAGAGCTGGTATTTCAGAACTTCGTCGCTCGGCAGGTGTCGGAAATGGTGCTGTCTCTCATGAATAAGGACAAGGTAAGTGCTGGCACGCAGAGCTTTAACGCTGTGCTGGAAGAGGAGAGTGCTCTCATTCCCTCAGTGTACAGCAAAGCAAGTTATCTGCTGCAGCACATGCAGAAGAAAATGTCTCAGCACCTTCTTCTGCAAGATGGTGGAAATCTTCCTGTGCTGGGAATTGTCCCCAGATTTTGGCCAGGCGTTGATGGTGTCTATCCCAAAGGAGTTTCCTTCTCTTGAAAGCTCTGGATTGACAGGAATGTTGAGGGCTGTACAGTTCTTACCTGCTCTCATGCTTTGCCTTGGGTCTATAGCACATCCTGTGTGTCCTTGGTTAATCTTGGCTCCTGGTAGGAATCTCTGCCTCTCTCAGCCAGTTTGGCTCCCTTTGTGCAGCTCACAGGCAAAGCTCCGGGGCTGAGCCTTCTGCACTTTATGCTGGAATCACTTCTCATTAATGGCATTGGCCCTGCAGGAACCGTGTTCTGCAAGAGCCCTGCAATCAGAGTGATGGAGCAGAAGCAGTGAGAGGCCTTCAGGTTCCACTTGAGGCTCCTGCTCAGCTTCATCCAGCTCTGCTCAACTTTTCCAGAAGCAACACGGTGCTCTGCTTTCCCTTTGCAGAAGCACAGCACATCCAAAGCCATGTGCTCCTGGAGGTTTCCACCTTCACCTGAAGAAATTGGCATTGTTTTGCAGTTTCCCAAGAGAGCTGAGAGGGAAAAAGTTTAAAAATGTCAATTGTGTTCCACTGTAAAGAGGAAAACTTGAGACCATTTGAATTTCAGTCAGGGAAACATTTTCTCAAGTGAGGCTTGTGCCAAGAGTGGGCTGGTGGGAGGAGACAGGAGGGAGTCCAAATCATCTGGTTTAGACTTTTGGAGAGCATTTTGGTGCTCAGGGGTTGATGATATCTTTGTGCTAGAAAATGCATGTGTGCTGTGCATGTGTACCCCAGAGGGCCGAACCTGGCCTGCTGGCTGCAGGCAGGAATGCCCAGCAGCCCAGCTTGCCTGCACAGGCAGCAGGAAGCCCTGGAGAGCCAAGATTGGCTTTTCATACTGGAACCACACTGTCAGACAGTGCTGGCCCTGTTTCTCCAGGCAGAAAATGCCTCTGAAGCCCCATGGTCAATAGACACCGCCTGTCTGTGTTTCTGTCACTTTTGGCAAGCTGGTTGCTCTCATGGTTTTATGATTCTTGCTTGCTGCTTTGCTGCCCATTTAAATTCTCTTTGCCATCTCCTTGTTTTAGGGATTGTCTTGCTGTGTTCATTCCTTCTTTTGCTTTTCAGGTTTGCTTTTATTCCCAGTAAGACCACAGTGTTTGGTCTCCTGTCTTGCTGCTCTGCCTGCCTGACTGTATCCCCAGAAGTTCCCTACCCAAACCTGATCTGCTGGAAGGGAATTTCTTCCTTCCCCCACAGAAATGGGCTGGTTTGCTTTTAGGTAGCACATTCCCCCTCTGGAACATGACCACTTCATGGCTGTGTGCAGGCAGAAGCCAGCAGGTTTTTTGGCCTTGTTGAACATGCAGGTGACTTGGTTCAGGTGCTGTGTCTCCATCCTGCTGGTGCTGACCTGCTCGGCCCTTCCTTCCCAGCAGGCGCTGCCCTACTGGCCCTGGCCAAAATGCTGGAGCCAGAGAGAAGGGATTCAAGTTCAGCCTTGTGAATGATGTGCCTGTGCCTGCTCAGCTGGAAGTGCTTTGGAAAAGGGGCAGGGGAGGGATGTTAGCAGGGCATGGACAGGTCTCCCCTCGTCCTGTTTCCACAAGTGGCAAAATCATAATTTCATGTCTTTGCTGCAGTTTCTTCACGTGGTGAAGGTCTCCATGGAGAGCTCACCTTACTTCCAGCTGGTGAGCTCCAGCGATGCGTACCGTGCCGTGCCGCCGGGCGCCTCTGCCCCTGTGCGCATCCGCTTCACCCCCAGCAAGAACAAGGTGAGGCTGGAGGAGCCAAAGCACACAATGATCTCCACAGCCATTGTTTTCCCTGCACTCTGGCTCCAGCCCATTGCATGCTGTGAGCTGGGCTCCAGGCGTGGGCAGGCAGCCTGCAGCCAGTCACACCTTGGCACTGCTGGCAGGCACTGCAGCCAGGCCTGACAGGCTCTGCTTGCCCTCCCTGCACACTGCTGAGCATTGCCAAGGGAAGATGCACGGGAAACAGGATGAAAATGACAGAGGGCTCTTGATAGATGTTGGGCCATCTCTAGGTCCAGTGGAATGGGTTTCATTCTGATGGAAAACACCAGAGGAACAAAGAGGTCAGAGAGCTTTCCTCCTTCCTGGACTGCCAACAGCTTCCCTGCCTGCCCCTGGGCTGGAGCACAGCCGGTGCTTTTTCACCCCCTCTGTTGTGCAGCCTGTCAGCTGTGCTGTCCCAGAGCACAAGTGAGCATGGCACAGCTGCAGGGCCAGGGCAGAGGATGTGCTGTGCCCGTGAGCCCGGCCTGGCACAGGCACACTGGGCCCTGGGTGCCCTTGGTCAGCAGGAGGTTGCTGAGCTGCAGGGCACTTGGACACCTGCCTGAAGGAGCTGGTGTAGGGCAGGTACAAGCTGCAGGCAGAGCTGTGAGCCCAGAGCCCGTGGCAGTGACACTGCTGGGGCTCTGTCTTCATGCCTGTCCCTGTGCTTGCTCTGTCAGCTGGCACCCATTCCGTGCCAAAGGTGCTTTTGCGGGGAGCTTTGAACAGCAGTGCTGAGGCCCTGGCAAGTCTGATCTCAGTGCTGGGTGCAGGCCAGAGGTGCAGGATGTCTTTGGGTGCAGCTGTTTTCTCCTCTTCCTTTTGCTGCTCAGAGTCAGTTGAACACTTTGTCCTATTCTCAGACAGTGGGAACATAGAACTGTAAAGAGCAATGTCCTGTGTTCCCCAGCTCCATGTTGCTTAGAAAGGGGCTTAGGAATTCTTTAACATCATTAAAGTTTAGAGTAAAAATGATGGTGGCCTAGGGCTGTTATCTGTATGACCCAAGTGACACAAGAGCTGAATGCCACTGAGACGGATTTTGCAAAGTGCGCAGGTGCCTTTAAAACGTGACATAGCAGTAGAACTTAGTGTTCATGTGAGGGTGCAATAGGTAAATGGATGCCCTTGAAGGGGTATAGGAAATGGTTTTTCTTCTGCCATGGGGATGGCACTAAATGTCCTGTGCTGAGCCAGTTTCTTTTCCTGCAGGATTATTGCCACGAGCTGGTGTGCCTCACTGCAAGGGAAAGGATCGTTGTGCCAATTCGGGCCATTGGTGCCCGAGCTGTGCTGGACTTCCCTGCCCAGCTGGACTTCTCCAAGTGTCCAGTCAAGGTCAGCACCCAGCAGACTCTGCTGGTGCGCAATGTCGGTGCCCGGGCAGCTCGGTACCAGCTGAGCACGCAGAGGTGAGGCAGCTCATCTGTCCCTGTGCAAAAACCTTTGGGTGAGAGCAGAGTTGGGAAAGAGCTACAGAAGGAACCAAGCACCGGATCTGCTGCCCTGCAGCCTGGCTGGAAGTGAGCAGGATGGAAGGCATCTGCTCTTGCTTTCAGTGGCCTTGGAGCTTTCTGTGTCCCAGATTTCCTGGAGGCTGCTGGAACATGTTGGGAGCTGGCTTGCACCCTGCTGAGCACAAGCAGCTTCAGAAATGCTTCCTCAGCACTGTCAGCCAAAGAGAGCCATTCTCTGGGAGGCCACAGGCACGTGGCTTTGCAGTGATCCTGGAGGGGACCTCTGGAAATCATCTGAGCAAAGACACTGCTCAAAGCAAGAGCAGTGTCTGGGGGTTGCAAGGTGCCATTGGGAGACATGGAACTGTCTTTAGATGCCTTACAAGAAAACAAACATGTCAATGGACCTAGTTATAAAAGCAGAAGAAAACAACCTTTTAAAACCCCCTCCATACCTTATCTTTTCTGCCTGTCAGGTGCAGTAGTGATTCATTGAGAGGATGGATCTAACAGGATGAGAAGTGTCTTAAGGAGCAGCTGACAATTAACAGAGAAAAGCCCAAAATTTAGCTTTCCAGGCCCATCTCTTGACAGCGATTTTAATTTGGTTCTTACAGTGTCAGGGATGTCTCCTTCACAGCTCTTCTAGCTGTGGGCTCAGGGAACAGTTTAGTGGTGTTGGCCGAAATTCAGAGGAGTTAAGTTTAGCTGTGGAGCTTGTGTCTTTGGGTCTTGGGGAGCCAGGTGTGTGTGAGAGATGACTGCTAGAGCAGGGACAGAGGAGTCTGGTGGGTAGAGCCCAGGGATGGAGGCGATGCGGGGGCTGATTTGCACTCAGTTTTTCAGTCCTGACAGCTGAGTCCTGAACTTGGCTGGATCCTCTTCTCCTGATAATTTGAAAAGAAGAAGACACCTTCTTTCTCAGGCAAGCCCTGAAGTCATCCCTGGAATGTTATTCCCATCCTGCCACCTGAAGGCAGGAGCATGTAAGATGGGGCAGGAGTGGGAAGGGAATGGAATGGAAGGCAGTGCTGAAGCCTGGCCAGGGATTCCCCTAACTGGCAGCTTCTCTATTGCGGTGAAATTTCTGGCCAAAGACTAAGAACAGAATGCTGTGCCTTGCCCCCAGCAGGCCCTGATCCCCCCAGCCCCAGCAGAGCTGCAGCAGTGCTGGCATCAGCCCCGGGGCAGATGCAGGAGCACGAGCACTGATCTGGCTCTGGGGCTGCTGGGGCCTTGTCTTTCCTCCCCTCCCTCCAAAGTCTCACGTCCAGCACATGAACATTGCTGGCCCAAGGCTTCTCCATCAGCCAGCAGTGATGTCCTCACCAGTGGCAATGGGAACAGGTCAGCCCATAATTACAGCAAGAGGTCCTGAATGAGCAGAACCTGAAGCGAGTTCATCAGCTGTTACTACTGACATGAACAAAGTTCAGCTTGCCAAATGTTCTCTTTGTTTTTGTGTGTGATGCATTCATCAGCAAAGTCCCCAGAACACATTTGAAGTGACAGATTGACCAGCAACAAAGCACCAAGGCCAGGAACTTTTGTTTCCTCACTGGGGCTGTAGAAGGGCACAAAGCCCAGCAGCTGCTGGGCAGAAGCACATTTCCCCTGAGCTGTCCCTGAGCATCAAAGCACAGAGTCTTGTGTTTGTCAGGCAAGAGCTGTTTACCTGGTGACTAAATCCTGATTGCTCCTGTTAAATCCAAAGTGCACCAACGCATCTGCATCATTATTTCCAACACATTGCACAGAGTTTCTCTGCTGGGCCAAGCAAACAGTTACCAGCCTGCATGACAGCCCAGAGTCCCAGACTGCATTGCTGGCAAACACACAGAAACCTCCGGTTCTGCTTCCTTGATGTGCTCCTGCTCATGGTGCTTCATTTAGCTGGGATTGGACCCTTCAGACTGTAAATGGCATCGTCCTTTTGGGTTTCCATGTCACTGTATTGCTCTAGTCTGCATTTGCACTCTTTCAGAGTTTTGATTACTCCTCTTCTTAGAGCAGCTTTCATTGAAATGCCTTTAAAAGTTGCCCTTTTTAGGCTAAATCACGATGATTTCAAGGTAAAATAAACCAAAGAAGCACACTGCAAATTCAACAGGAACTATTCCTTGGTCTTCAGGGAAAAGTTCCTTCTCCCTGTCTGATTCCTAGGCTGTAATCTCCCAGGACAGGGAGTGCCCTACCATTTGCATCTCTTGAGATGGGATTTGTAGGCAGCAGGAAAAGAGAAATTCCTGAGGCAGTCAGTGTCAAGTTGTGCATGCAAATAGCTCTGAACCCTCTCTGTGCTTTTCACAAACCATTCTCTGATGGGATTGCTGGCAGTGGGAGCCTTGAGGCTCATTGCAGAGAGCTGGATGCAGAGAATGGGGAGCTGAGGCCCTGTTACCCCCAGGGTCTTGTGAGGGCTGGATCTTGTCAGCAGTGGCTCAGTGGCTGTTTGTGATCCTGTCTGTTCTGTCTCTTGTGCTGCCTGTGCTTGGTTTGCTCCCTGCTTGGCCAAGGGAGCTGCAGGGAGCTGCAGTGCAGCAGGAATCTCATGGCCAGGCGTCCCCAGGCCTGACCCCTCTCTCTGTGTTGCAGTCCTTTCTCCGTGGTGCCGGCCACAGGAGCTCTGGGCGCTGGTGACACCGTGCAGGTGACAGTGGCATTTCACCCGCTGGCCAGAGCGGTGCCCATTGCGGCTCCCTGGCCGTGTGCTGCAGCTCAGGTGAGTGCTGGGCCCTGCAGGGCACAGGACAGTTCTGCACATGGCTCCCTGCTGTCCATCCCCTGCATTGCCTCCAGAGGTGCCTCCCCTGTTCAGCCTTACCCCAAAGCAAACTGAGAACTCCTTGGTGTTTAGGGGCTTGAGAAAGGCAAAGATTTTTGACTGCTGTTTTGCTGGGACTTGCTGAGTGGAGGAAGGAGGAACTCTGATTCTCCACTACCATGTGGCTATGCCTGGGTGAAGTTTTATTTGATTCCTGGGCAGTGCTGTAGGTGAGGTCTCCATCAGACTGTCTCCAATGCAATGGATTTCTTGCACACCTCTGTCCCATATGCTGCTTCTCCATTGGCTTGTCACAGGCCCTTTTTCTGTGTGGCCCTTACACATAGATGTAGTTTCTGTCTAACAACATTTTCAGGCCTTTAAGTTCCTTTTTTGTGACAAATCAAAACAATTTTTTCCCTGTCCCCATTTCCCAGGCTGTTGAAGCTGTTGCAAACCTCTCACATCTATCTCCCATTTGATTTCTAGACTGAGGGATCCCATTCAGTCTTAATGTAGAAACTGCTCTGTACTCACTGATCTTTCCTTTGTCCCTTTCTTCTTTGATTTGCAATGCTCCAGCTTGGTTTTTCAGATCAGAACAGTATAAAATATTTAAAGACTGATGTGGCTGTGGGTTTGGACAAGGAGATGATTTTCACGGTGCTCATTCTGTAGTGGTTTGTCACATTGCAGAGCCAGGCTGGTTGTGTTTCCTCACCTGTGTCCCCTCCTGCTGTGGGCTGTCACTTCACTTGTTCCTCTGGGCCTCCTTTTGCTGCCCAGCTGCCCCCAGGCATATTTGCTGGTCAGCAAGAAGGGATCCAAGGGATCAGGAGTCTCCTGGGATGCCCAGGGAGAGCCTGGGCAAGGCAGGACTGAGCAGGGCTCCTCAGCCCTGTCACCTGAAGGACTTGGATGCAGAAATCCTGGTGATCTGAGTGGGTCACCGGAGCACATGGACCAATCTCCCTGTCCATCCTGTCCCCTTGGGGCCAAATCTCTACAAACACCCTCAGAAATAAGGTGTTTTAGGAGGTGCCCAGGACATCCTCACGCTGTACACACAGAGCTGAAGGATGTGATCAATGGGGTGGTCCACAGAAGTGCTCCTTCAGCGCAAAACTGGGACACTTTCTTCTGTGCCCTGTGCTTTGCTCTGTCCCTTGTGCTTCCATCAGCCAGTGAGCTGAGCAAAGACTCCCCTTTGCTTTGTTCCAGGTGAAGAAAGAATCCACACAAAGCTCCAGGGAGAAGCTGTAGATGTCAACATTGGGCTGAGCCCAAATTCCGTGGAGCTTGACAAGACTTTCACCAGCATGTCAAGCCACAGAACCCTGTTCATTGAAAACAGGAGTAACATCACAGCCCACTTCCAGTGGAAGGCTTTTGCTACTGAGGAAGAAGAGAATGAAGCGAAGAGGAGGTTGGTTTGAAAGATGCATTTCAGTGAGATACAGGCCCAAGACTGAAACTAACGTGTGGCCTCAGGGGATGTTGGTGCTTTTGAATGGTTTAGGCCAAGTGAACCATGCCCGGCACTGGGGTGTGTGTCCCTGGGCTTCAGGAGCTCAGCACTCAGCATTCCAGGTCATTTATACTCCAACCAGGGATGGCATTTTGGGAAGGAAAGGTTGATTGGGATGACTGGATTTCCTCAGGTTCTAATTGGGCTCTTGTCTCTCTTCTCTTCTTTCTACATGACCTGGCAACATCCTTAAGCATTTCCTGAGTTGCCAGTCCCTCTTTCCAAAGGTGATACAGCCTCTTTTTTCCCTTTAGTTCCTTCAAAATCTCCTTGCCCATGCGGGCTGGTAGTGTGTCCCTGTGCTGCTGTCAGAGAGGTTTTGTGCTCTCAGAGCAGAGAGGATTTTTTGTGAGAGAAGATAGTGCAGGATCCTTTCCCTCTCAGGACATTCTAGTGCCATGCACTGGGATGGGATCCAAAAAGCTCTGGCTCATGGAAAGGTCTCTCCAGGAGTTTGCTGTCTCCCTCCCGCACAACAAAGTTCCTTCCCCTCTCAGAGCCTCTGTTTTCATGCATATTGCATATGAAAACTTGAATGTCCCTGAAGGGATTCGGTGCCTGAATTCATCAATTTCCTGTGGAAGTGCTCTGGGATGCTCTTGTGAAAGGCAGAGTAGGGAACGGGGCAGGTCCAAACTGGAAGAAACAAAGAGTGATGCTGGTAACACGTAGCTGCAAGCCAGCTTTGTCTCCCCTTGCCAGGGAAATGCTGCAGTGGGTGCTCTGTGATCTTTCTGTGCCCCCCCGAGCAGCTCAGTGGGAGGAAAAGCCACTTGAAATGGCTGGTTGATTCTCCCTCAGCTGTGGCAGAGGCTTTGAGGCAGGAGGCTCTCTGGAGGGATGCTGGCTTTGCAAACCTCTGCTGAGCTTGCAAGGATGGAGTGAAACTCCCTGCTGGGCCAGGGAACAGCAAGTTGTCCTCTGATCCCTGTGGGACCCTCGTGGCTTGGGCTCAGCCTTTGCTGGGGAGCTGCTGCTGCTGCTCCTCAAGTGCTTTGCTCTCCTGTGCTCACACTTCTTTCTGCAAATCTGTGGCTCATGAAACCATCTGCTGGCCTTGTCTCTCCCTGGGGCTGCAGGCAGTGCTTGCTGCGGCCGCCCAAAGAGGTGTCTCAGGAAAACTTCCCAGAGGAGAAAGAAACAGAGAAGGTGAAGGGCTTTTGTGGAGATCACAGTGCCCTCCTGAGCAGCATGGACAAGGAGAAGATGGTAAAGGTGCAAGAAGACCCCATGCTGTTCTCTGATGACATTTTTTTCCTTGAGCCAATGGTAAGTGATAGCTGAGAACATTCTCTTCCTCCTCCTCCTCCTCCTCCCACCCACCCTACTCCCTACACCCACCCCTTCCCCGGCTGCGGTCACTGGGCAGATCCTCAGCTGGCTCCATGTGCTGGCAGGGAGGACATGGAGTTTCTGGTGAGGCTGCAGGGCTCGCTGCTGAAAGCATTTGTGCCCTGCAGGCTCCAGGCAGGGCTGGGAGCCTGACAAAGCCCAGCTCTGCTGCCAGGCTCGAGCTCAGGGCACTGCCTGCGTGTCCTTGCAGTGTCCCAGGGAGCAGTTCTTGTAGGCAGGGGCTCCCCTGACACGTGGGGCTCAGCAGAGGCTGTTGGAGCACTGCCAGCTCACACACTGACCTGAAGCTTGCAATTGTTCCCTAGCAAAAGGAGGCCAAATTCAGCCCAAGGTTAATGACAGAAATGCCAATCCCCTCCTGTAACCATGCCTTGCACTATTTCTGAGTGTCCCTTCCAGCGTCATCTGTGAGCCTGGACACCAGGGTGGAAGGTTAAAATGGGCCTTTGGAGTTGTCCTGCACACAGGGACAGAAAACCTTTTCCTTTTCTGGTGGTGCAAGCAAACTGCCACATGCTCCCATCAACCAGAGCCTTGATTCTGAGTACTGGCATTGTGAGAGATGATGAATGCCTGGTGTGTGCACAGTGGAACACCCTTCTCATCTTGGAGTAAACCCTAGAATAATCCCAACCTCTGCTTTCTTTCAGTAGAGGTTAAACTAATATTTTTATTTCCAAGGAAGGGGATCATGTTCTCTTCTTGGTTACAGCTATGGCCCATCTAAGGCCAAGAGCCAGCAGGGCACAGTGGCAGTTGCATCCCACTGTAGCTGACAGCAGCATGATGTGCCCAAGAGCTTGTGTCAGAGCAGCAGGAATATTGTGGAGAGTGGGAGCTGACCAGCTGAGCATTGAGAGCTGTGTTGGGCTGGGTTTGGAGTGTTTCCTTGGCCCCTTGTGTTGTTCACTCATCACTGATGCTCTAAACAAAGGCTTACAGGAGGGTGGTGAAAACAAGAATGTGAAGTTTGCAGACCAATCTTTTGCTGTCCCTTTCTGGTGTAGGAGGGAGAAATCGGGCCGAATTGTTCAGCTGAAATCAAGGTGACCTTCAAACCCCTGGAAGCACTGGAGTATGGAAGTGTGGCTTACTGCAGCATCTCAGGTGCAGCTCCTTTGCCCTGCCTCTCTCCCCCTCAGTGAAGCCCTGGTGCCAGCCTGAGCCCACTGGGCTCCCATGGAAGTGCTGGGAAGGGTCCCTGGTCAGCAGGGCAGTGCTGGCACATCCCCCCTGGCCCTGCAGCTCCCAGGGAGTCTCCCGTGCCAGGCCAGGGCTCAGAATGCTGTGTGTGCCTGACTGATCCCAGAACAGCCCAGGCAGTGCAGGGAGAGGTTTTCATGCCGTGGCTTTGCCAGCATTCCCTCAAAGGCCAGAGAGCTCCAGAGCAGAACAGCTTCAGTGAACAAGGACTCAGCCCCTGCAGGACCCTGGCCTCCAGGATGGCTCCATTTGCCATGGATCCATCATCAGGGAGCAGGAGCTGAGTTAGAAATGGGCTCCCTGAGCCTGGACCACCTCCCAGTGCCCAGACAGCAGCAGAGCAGAGGGGGCTGAGCCCCACTGAGCCCGGGCTGTTGGTAGAGGGAGCAGCCTTGGCCAGCAGCTGCTTCTCTCCCTGTGTGGCAGTTGTCACCTTGCAGCTCTCAGTCTGTGGCAATAGAACACAGTGCTGAGTGTCACAAGGGGAGCACCTGGGCAACAAAGTCCTGTGCTCCTGGGCCAGGGAGTTTGGCAATTGCCAAACCCTGTTGGAGCTTTGTGCCTGCACTGAATGGATTTCAAAGCTCCTATAGGTGCAGGGGAAGGAAACCACAGAATCACAGTATGGTAAGGATGGAATGGACCTTAGAGATCATCTAGTCCCAAGGCCCCTACCATGGGCAGGAACACCTCCCCATAGAGCAGGGAGCTCCAAGCCCCATCCAGCCTGGGTTGGAACACTTGCAGGGCTGGAACCTCCACAACATCCCTGGGGAACCTGCTCCAGTGCCTCACCACCCTCACAGGGAAAATTTCTTCCCGAATATCTCACCTAAATCTCCTTTCTCTCCATTTCTACCCATACCTCCATGGCCTGTCACTACAGGAACCAGAGATGTTTTAAACTCAGCAAACTGGTGGCTCAAATTGGAAAGCAGCCCAGGGAATGGGTTAGAAATTGCAAGTCAGCCTCAGGGGATATGTCCTGAGGGAAGAGAAGGGTCCATATCTTCTCCTGCAGCATCAGGAGCTGGTTGCATCCAGCTCAGAGTTGGGGACTAGCACTGAGGCAGCCTGGAAAATCCAGTGGAGCAGAGGGAATGATTGTACTGCAATGGACATCTCTCCCCAGGCTGTGAGAGCAGGCTGCCCCTGCAGCTCAGAGGGGAAGGCCAAGGACCCTTGGTTGAACTCAGCTCTCATACTCTGAACCTTGGGAACGTTTTCGTCAACACCCCCCATGTCTATGAGGTGAGCAGCAGGGCTTGGGATGGATCCTGATGGCTCCTGAGGCAGCAGCAAGCCTGGTGCAGCTGTGGACTTGCTGCCAACCTGGGAAGCTGTGAGCAGGGAATATTTGATGGACTGCTCAAATCTGGGGGGACACAAAGGTGTGTCAGTTGTTCCTGAAGCCCCAGTCCCTGCCTTTGGGCAGCCTTCCTTAGGGATCAGCTGGGAGGCTTCCTACAAAACAACTCCTTGGCCCATGAAACCAAGCCTGGGTCAAAAAGCTGCATGTTCAGAGGCTTTTGTGGCAGTGCCAGACACAAGGCACCTTTGGACTGGGCTCTGCAGAAGCAGCTGCACCAAAGTGGCTGCCTTTGAGCTTCAGCCCACTGCCAACAGCTGCCAGCCAAGTGTCTTCTGCTTATTGCTGCAATCACAGGAAATCCTTGGGAGTTCTCTCCCTTGCTGACCAGTCCCTCACAGCACTTCAACCTTGGTGCATCTCTGGCTCTAGAAAGAGAAAAGTGTTCCTGGGAATAAAGCAAAGGGTTTTTCTACCTATTTGTCTCCCCCCCAGTAGAGTCAAGCTTGCAAAAACTTCATGAGGCACTGCATCATGGCAGACACTTTCAAAATCTTGGCTGTGGATGGGAAAGACACGCTGAGATTTGTTACAAACGATGGTGCTCTCTGTACGTTTTGACGCTGATGCCTCATTCTCAATGTATTGTTTTCATGGTCTGGGAAAAGGTGAATGAGCAGATGGTGCTGTTGGAGCTGTGCTCACTGGGGCAGCAGCAGCTCTGGGGTGATTCCCTAGGCAGCTGCAATCAGCCCACGTTGCTCTCAGCGCCAGCTCTCAATGCGCTTGGTGCTGCTGGGCAGAGGGGCACTGCTCTGTGTCCATGGGATAAGCCCAGGGTGACTGCAGTTCTGTGGAGTTGCCACTGCTCTGCATGAAAACCCAAAGGCAGAAGTTGTCCTGTTGAATCTTTGGACTTCTGCCATTCAGCAGCACAAAGCATCTTCTGCCTTTTCTGGGTGTTCATTGCATCATTAGACAATAACTCACAAGAAGGGGAGATTCCACACGTATTTCCATTTTGCTCTCTTGCTGCTGCAGGTGAAACTGATGAACCAAGGAGCTATTGATGCTCCCTTCACCTGTCTCCCTTCAGCCACCAACCTGGGCTTGTGTTTCAAGTTTGCCCCCGAGGAGGGCATCATTGCAGCAGGTGGGAGCCAGAGTGTGCAGATCTCCTTCAGTGCCACCGTGCTGGGGAGCTTTGAGGAGGAGTTCCAGTTCAGTGTGGCTGGATCTCCTACGCCTGCCATCCTGACCATCAAGTAAGGACCCTGGGAGCTGGGTGGGCACATCTGTAGCTGTCTCTGGGACATCCCCCACCTGCCTCCTTTTGGGGTGGAGCAGAGGAGAAAGGTGTTTCCTGAGGTCTGAATCTCTGCTCTGCCGCTGGCATTGCTTTGGTGTCAGGCTGCCTCCTGCCCTGTGTGGTGGCTGGGAGCTGGAATGACTCGTCCCTGCAGGGATCTCCCTGTGCCTTGGGCCATGGCAGGCAGTGGGATGGATCAGCTTTGGGCAGCAGCTGCTCTGGGATGTCCCACCTGAACACCCAGCAAGGCCCCCAGGGCTTTGCAGATGGGCCAGCCTGGCTGATTCTGCAGCAGCAGCAGCAGTGTTTGTAAAACCTTGTGTGAATAATCCATGCCAGATGGGCAGCAGCAGCCTCAGCTCACCTCTCATGGCCATGCTGTGGGGCACAAGCTGTGCCCCCAGCTCCTGTGCCCAGAGGGCTCTGGTGCCTCCTTTGCACAGCCAGCAAAGCGCTGATGTGGGAGTCAGGAACTGTGCCAAGGACTTGGGCACCATCCCGTGGGCTGGTGCCATGGCAAGAGACAATCCTGGCCCAGCCACAGGGAGAAGGGCGGATCATAGGGGAGGCAGAGCTCAGTGCTCAGCACCACAGCAGCGTGAGGCCTTGTCCCTGCCAGCCTGAGCCATGTGCTGCAGGATAATGGAGTGGAAGCAGGAGAGCTGATGCTGGCTGCTCTGCAGCTTTGGAGCTGGGCTGCTGCTCTTGGGCAGCACTGGCTCAAGGCAGTGAAGAAATGAAAGCAATCTGCACCTGATGGTACCAATGAGATAAGGGAGATGGGTAAAGAAGAACAAGGAAGTTATTCCTTAGCAAGAGAAAAGTGGTGAGCAGGTCTGCCCATAGTGCAGAAACAAATCTGCTGCCTTTGTTTTTGGAGGAAAAGTGCTGCTTTTTTCATTTGGAAATCAAGAGGGAACCTTTCACCATCAAATAATTGATTCTCCTCTGTCCCTCCCCCAAAATGGCCATGGGGTGTTTGTGCATAAGCAGCTTTCTCCTTGAGCAGGGGCAGGTGTCTCTTGTTGAGATGTGCAGAGCAGAGCCAGGGGCAGTCCTGTGAGTACAATAGAGGACACAGCTGACTGGTTCTTGATTTTGAACCAAAAGGCAGAGTGGGCACTGATTGGCATCAACCATGAAATCAACTGGTGAATGTTGTGCAGCTTCAAGTGCTGATTTCAGTGGATGTTGGTGGCTTTTGGAGTGTGCCTGCTGAGTTCAAGGGAAGGTGAGGTTCTGTGCTAGATTCAGGACAGCCAAGTTTGGTTGTTGAAGCTCTTGCTCTTGGCTGTGCCAGCTGGTGCACTGCTGACAAGCTGGTCCTTTCCTCTAGGATTCATCTGTGCCCTGGGTAGAACTGTTGCTGCCCTTTTCAGAGGATGTTTGGGAATGCCCTGGATTCGTGTCTCAGAACAGTGTCTGTAATGATTGTGTGGGTCAAACTCTCTTGAGAAAGCTCCTCCATGGGAACAGCAGTTGCAGCTCAGAAGGAGCAAAGCAGGGAAGCTGTGGCTGGAAGGGCTGCTTACAGAAGTTAGTGGGGACACCTTGATGTCCATGCCATTGCAGATGGGGAAACTGAGGCACGGAGCCATGTCTGGGTGTGTGTTCAGGGTCCTTCATGGGACCCCCAGCAACCCGGGGGCTTCTCCTGCCTGCCCTGTGCCCAGAGCCCATCAGGGGCTGTTGGCTGCTGCCCCTTGGCTGGAGCTGCCTCCTGTGCCCAGGGCCCTGTGCTGAGCACACGGGGCTGTGTTGGTTGGAAACCCCGGGTGCCCTGAGCCCGGGTTTTGTGCCCCCGAGCCACGACAGCCGGAGCTTTGCAATGCCTTTAACCGAGCCATTGCCTGCTCTGTCCTCGGCCTGCAGGGGCAGCGTCACTGCACCGAGTTTACACTTCGACCTCGCTGAGCTCGACTTCGGGGACATCTCCTTTGGTGAGTGTTCCCTGGGCTGGGACACAGCCTCAGGGATGTGTGCCTTCCAACAGAAAAGCATCCCTCACTCCTGCTCTGCCCCAGCAGCCTCTTCAGGCTGTGAACTGCAGAGCTGCTGCTGCTGCTGCTGCCTCAGGGGGCATTTTGCCATTGTGAGATCCAGTGGAAGCAAGGAATAGAAAGGCAGAATTTTCTGGTGTCTCTGTGCTGCTTTAAAAGACAGATGTCTGCCAAGGAAGGTGGGAATCTTGCTGCAATGGAAAGATGAGCCCCTCCCTCCAAATGATTATCCCTTTGAAATGACAGGGCTCCCAGGCAAAAGTGTGGGAAAAGGAATAACAGTTCTTTGCTAGACTGTCTCAGGAGAGCACAGACAAGAAGGCAAGAACAGACATTTCCCAGTCCTGTTTTTCCCCTTTGGTGGAGTTCTGGTGACAGCAGGAGGAGCTGTGGGCTCTGGCAGGCCAGGGATCCCCCCCAGCCGGTGCGGGAAGGGAAGGGAAGGAGGAAATGCTCCTTTTGCAAAGCCCCAGAGGGCAGGGGGATGCGGGCAGTGCCCAGCAGCAGCAGCAGCAGCAGCGGGGCAGGCAGGCAGGGTCGGTGCCAGCGCTGAGCTGCAGCCAGGGCAGCCCCGGGCCAAGCACAAACCTCCCGCAGCAGCAGCGGCCGAGCTGCGACCCCCGAGCGGGAGGAAGGGAAGCTCCGCTCCCTGCCCAGCCTCAGCTCCCACTGCACAGCCGCCCACGGCATCACGCCACAACTCCCAAGAACCCCCCAGGGAAAAGCCCAGCCCAGGGCCAAAACCCCCCAAAACCCCCCAGAACCCCTGTCCCCCTTCCCAGACCCAGGGCAACGTTCACTGCCAAGCCTAAAGCCAGAACAATGAAGTTCATGAACTTCTGAAGGAAACTCATTGCCTTTCTTGAGCTTCTTCTTCCCCAGCCTGCATCACCACAGAGGCGCTTGTCAAGTTGACTTTGGAAGGAATGAAACACGAAAGGAAAGAGATGGAAATATGGTTCTGAAGCAGGAGATTGATCCTGCTGAATCAATTTTCATTCCTAAGGGCTCTTCGGCTGAAGGCAGCTGTTGTATTTTTGCTTCTTTGTAACTCTTGACTGTTGTCTGCATGTGCTGGCCTCAGTCTCCTTGGAGGTTTTGACATCTGGGTTTGTCCTTTTTGTGCCTCTCTTGCCTCCCTGCTGGAGTCCCTGCTGGAGCTGGCAGTGGTCACTTGGATGGGCACAGAGAAGCTCTGGGCTGCAGCTGCAGTTGTTTTTCCTCCCCATCTGTGTCCCATTGACTCTTGGTGAGCAGGCCTGGGGAGAAGTCTCCTCCCCACAGAGCTGGCCAGCCCAGCCAGATGTGCAGTGCAGAGCAGGCTGTGGCTGCTCTGCGCGCTCTGCAGGACATCCCCACCATGAGTGGCTGTATCTCTGGCTTTGCAGGATGGAAAGCAAATCTCAGAGCCAAAGTGGGGTAAACCCTTGCAGGCAGCACTCTCAGTGAGCAGCACGGCTGTGATGTCCCTGTTTGTGGGCTGAGGTGGGACCTGGTTCCTGATTGCTAATCTCAAAGCAAGGCTCGGCTGTGCCCCCAGCTGAGTGGGCTCTGAGCTGTCACGTGCTCAGTCTGTTTGGCCCAAAGCAAGAGATGCCTTAAGGATCCTGCAGAGAGAAGCTGCATTAGGGTTCTTTGCCTCACGTTCTAGTTGCGGATTCCATCCTCACTTTCTTTTGCTGTAGCTTCTTCTCACTGACAACTCACTCTTTATATGTCTTGAAAAAGGTGGGAGTGTTGGCAGGCTGAGCAGGGAATTGGACAGCTTGAATTCTCAGAGTAAATGCTGGGTCTGGGTGCACACTCATCACTGAGAGAGAACTGGTGCTGGTTTGGGGCAGGTGAGGGAGCTTGGCCCCATCACAAAGAGAGAAGCTTGCAGTGTTCAGCAGGGCTAGGAGTGGACATTTTCAAGGCTGCAGTCTGGAATCTGTGTCAAAGGGAGCTAAGTGATGATTAATTCCTCACGCAGCTTCTGGGTGAGCTGTAGTTCAGATCATAGAGAGCTCCACTCCAATGCCACTTTGATCCTGCCAGGATCTTGCCCCCAGGATCATGGCCTGCTGGGTGCCTGAATGGATATTTGTGTCCTTGCCCAGGCTTTCCCTACACGCAGCGCTGCCGCCTCACCAACAGCTCCGCGGTGCCCCTGACGTTCCAGCTCCGCATGTCGGACGATGGCACGCAGCCGGCTGTGGACAGCGTGGATCAGATCCGCAGGGACACCGACCCGGCCTGGAGCAAGGGAATCCATTTCCATGTGGAGCCCAGGGAGTTCACCATCAATCCCAGCGGAGGCACCATCCTCCCCCAGGGACACCGGGACATCGAGGTACGGCAAGAGCCCAGCCACAGCCGCTGCAGCACCAGGGCTGGAGCTGCACTGCAGGGTGGGAGGGCTTTAGCTCTGGTGCCAGCTTGGAGCATGCTGGCACTGAGATATCTGCACTGCTGGGACGCCTCTGCTGGCTGGCTTACTCGGGATGTTCCTCAAAGAGCACTGTTTGCTTTCCAAAATCATATGCCTGAGTTCACAGACCTTATGGTCAAGGCCTGAAGCCATTCTTGTGTTTTTGAGAGCGATTGATTTGATTGCAATGGGGCAGAGCAAGGATGAGGGCAGAAGGTGGCTGTTAGAGAGATGTCATTGTATCAAGCAGTGAGCTTTTCTTTGTGGTGTCATTTCCCCCCTCCTGGGCAGCAGAATGATTTGTGTTCACTGCAGGAAGCTCCAGTGGAGACAAAAAACTCTGCAGCCATGTGTAGCGGTTCAAATTTATTGTATTGATTCCTTGTTAAGTGGTTTGTTCTGTGGTACCCCGTGTTCTCCCTGAGTTGGTTTACCCCTGGGTTTTAGCCTCCCTCAAAGCTGTCCCTCATGCCATTCCCTGCCCCTTGTTCCAGCTCTTTCCCTGCCTGTCAAACCCAGCCCCTTTTGTTCCCCAACCTTCTTTGCCAATTTAACCTGGAGCCAATCCCTGTCTGCAATGCCCCTTTGGAATTCCCCTATTCCTGGAGGCCCCATTGGCCCAAGTGAGCCATCCTCCCCACCCTCCTACCCAAAGTGGCCCCAGACACTTGATGTAATCCCCTCAGTGCTCCCCTGAGGATTCCCTTTTGGCTTGCTGTTTGTATTCACCCTCTGATTTGTATCTGTACAAAAGCCCTTGCACGGGAGTGTCCAGGGCTCTTTTGGCTTTGACCCTTTTGCTTGGAATAAACCCTTCCTTGTGGAACTTCAAGACAGAGATCCTCCTCCTTTCTCCTCTGCCTGGTCCCGTTGGTGGCTTGTCTCTTGCGGCGTAGAGCAAGAGGCTCTGAGGGTTCTGCCTGTGGTCAATGCCCAGCCTGGGGCAGTTCTGAGGGTTCTGCCTGTGGTCAATGCCCAGCCTGGGGCAGTTCTGAGGGTTCTGCCTCTGGTCAGTGCTCACCCTGGGGCAGTTCTGAGGGTTCTGCCTCTGGTCATTGCCCAGCCCGGGGCAGTTCCCCACTCCTGGCGTGGGGCCGGAGTTCTCAGAGCCAGCCTGGGGTCAGGGTCCAAGGGCAGCCATGAACTGCCCAGCACCTGCTGGGCCACACTTTGCCCTCAGCCTCCTGCTGTAAAGCTGAACTCGTTGTGGTCGAGTCAGATTTCCTCGGCATGGATGTCTTTGTAGTCAGATGAGAAATTGGCCCCTTAATTTGAATGCAGTGTTGCATGGAGCTGTAGTCTAATGTTTTAACGTAGCTGACCTGACATAGGAAGGGGACCAGGACACCAGGTGGTTCATCACAGGTCCAGTTTATTGAAGAAAGCTTCAAACACTTATACAGCAAATAATAAGCTTATGAATATTCTGTAAGCCAAGCAATCTATTGGTTAAACTATACCATTAACTCTTCCTCATTCCTTAGGGGTTACATCTCTCTTTTCTCATGTCTCTCTCACTATTTGTTATCCTACTACAGCTAGGCCCAAGGACACGCTATCTCACAGGTGCAGGACTTGGAATTAGCCACAGTCTTGTACTTTTCCATTCTCTAGTCTCCTAAATTTCCCAACACTGACCTGTGCCCTTATAGCAAGGTGTGTTTAACAAATGTGGTATTGCCAGAAGGCTTTTGTTACTCTGAGACTGTGCTCTACACATGGAGCAGCAGAAGAATGAAGGGCAAATCCTCCCTCAGGAACTGGAGGTTATCACCCGTGGGTAATGAGCTTTTGTAAGGAAGCATTAACTGTTCTTCTCTTCCACCAGGTGACCCTGTGCTCCAACACGGTGATGGAGTTCTACCGGAGATTGCTGGTGGACCTGGAGGGTATTGGCAAGGGAGTGGCATCCCTGATCATCACAGCCAGGTACCAGCCCTTGCCTGGCCTCCCCCAGGCACTGCCTTGCCCAGGCTGTGCTGGCTGCAGCTGCCAAGGAGAAGTGCTGCTGAATGTCCTCATGTTGTGCCAGCTGGACACGAGAACAGCAGTGCTTGGGCAGCAGCCCGTGGTGAAAAGCACGTTTGCTCACAGCCCAGCATGGTCCTGGGCCCTCTTCTAAAGGCACCAGGAATGATATCATTGATTGGCCTTGTTTTTGGTGCTTGAGGTGGAACAAATTTCCTGAGGGCCTCCTCTCCTTCAGGCTGCAAGAGGTGGAGTTGTGCTGGCTGTGAGCACGGTGCACTGGTTTGGGCCACACCAAGCAGCTGCTGAGAGTCAGGCTCTGCCTCTGTCCATGAGGGCACATGGCAGGGGAGAAGTGGCTCCCAGCAAGAGTGGGGAGGGCAAGGTGTGACAAGGGGAAAGCAGCCCTTGATGTGGCAGGTCAGCTCCAGTTTTTGTCCTTCCCTCTGCTTCCCGTTTTGAGCTTTAATGTTGTCAGAGTTGAGAGCAAAAGTCGTTGTTGCTGCAGCAGAATTCCATGCTGCTGTGCTGCTGTGGGTGTCAGTGTGATGCCCAGAGGGATGCAGCTCCCTGGTGCTGTTCCCTGTGCCAGGCAGAGCCATCCAGGCAGTGCCTGGGCTGCCACTGTGTACAGCAGGTGGAGCTGGGGCCAGGCATTGCCTGGAGCTGTGCAGTGAAGGAGCCAGGGAGCTGCAGGGCCTGGCAGGGGCTGATCAGCCCCTCTGTGGGGCAGCTGCTGTCTCGTGCCCTCCAGGGCTGGGGCAAAGAGCTGAGTTCTCAGGCAGGGCAACAGCACAATGGCAGAGAAGGGAGTCAGTTTTACTGAGACCCTGGAGCTGTGTGTTCCTTGAGCCTTAGGGAGCACTGATCCTTGTTGGGAAGGCTTCCCCAGAGCTCGTGGGTCACTGGCACTGTTGCAGGAGTCCTTGCAAGCCTTCTTGGGTAAAGGAGGGGCTGAGGCAGCTGTGGGGCAAAGTGCTCTGCCTGGGGCACTTGGCAGCCTCTGGGTGCTGCCTCTCAGGGTTTGCCCCTCCTTGACAAGACATGTGGGAGTGGGAAGAGGTAGAAGGCAATTTATCCCTGTAGGGCTCTTCAATGTGCATTTGACAGTGACCAATGGGTTCTGCTCCATTTCACAGTCTTTGGGGGTAGGCATTCTCCATTCTCTCAGTATCTCTGATTGTCCTGGGGTCATCTCTTTGCCCAGATGTCTCGTTCCTGAGCTCCAAGTGTCCTCCCCAGTGCTGCTGTGTGATGAGTGCCACCTGAAGGTGCCCTACGAGAGAAAGATCCTCATTAGGAATCCCAGCCACCTTCCTGGCTGCTACGGGCTTATTCCCCAGGTTTGGCATCACATCCACCTCCTCCTGTCAAATATTCCTGAGGAGATTATTAGGGGAACAAAGGGTTTGGATAAGACCTTGCTGCTTTCTATTCAGTCTTAAAGATCTGCTGAGAGCAGGATCCTACCAAACTGTAAACTTTAGGAGGCAGTTTAAGCTCCTGAGGAAACAGTTGATGCTCTAGTCCTCAGGGTGTTTTCCTGTGGGAGATCTTAGAGGGTTGTGAAAAGCTGCTGCACCCACAGACACCAGTGCCTGTGCTGGCAGCCTCCTTGCAGGATCCCCTGGGAGTGCTAACCCTACAATTCTTGCATCTTGTTTGTGCCTTTGACCTTTGTCCTGGGGAGCTTTAAAGGTGTGTGTAAGTTTCTGTTGTGGTGGATGTTAAGGAGCCTACAGTTTCTTGAGAGGTCCCTCTGAATCTGCGTTTCATTGTGTCCCTTCCAGAAGCGCAAGGAGGACTCTGCTGTGCTCTACTCCAGCCCCAAGCCCTGTGGGATTGTGCAGCCCCAGAGCACAGCAGAGATCCCAGTTGTGGTGGCAGTGCAGGCCCTGGGCACTCATCGCACCAACGTTCTCATCGGCGTGTTCGGGGATGAGAGAAACCCCCTGGTGAGGGCAAGGGGAGATGTGAGCCTGTGTGCAGCTGCTCCTGGCAGGGTGCACAGGGACAGGGATTCTGCCGGGGAAAACAGGCACAGGCTGCTGGGGAGAAGGACAGGAGGGACGGGGGCACAAACAGCTCCTGCCTTAGAGGGGGGAATCTCAGTGTCTGACACAGAATGGAGTTGGGCTCAGCTGGAATCCAGGGGGCATTTGAGGTCATTATTCTTTCAAATGCTGGTAACTTTGGAAACATCTGTTTGAAAATGTCATCTCTCTGAGCGCAAGAGAGGATGTCAGAAGACTTGTGGGAACCTTGAGCTTTCTGTAAAAGAAAGGAAAGCTGGCATTTGAAGAGTGGTTGCAAGGACTGAAACTTCGATTAAAACATATGGAAATGGCAATGCCAAATTCCCCGGATGGCACCAAACATCTGAACCCGGGCCGTCGTGGCACTGCCTGTAAATCAGTGAACAGGAAGGAAAGGCAATGCAGGCTGTGCCAGGGAGCCTGAAGTTTGAGCAAACAGGTGCTTTTAACTATCAGGCTGCTTCCCTTAAAGAGGAGGGTTTCTCCCCACCAGAAGAACCAGTTGTTTAACCGTCAGGCTGGTCTTACCTAGAGATTTCTTGCAAAGATAAAACCTTTCGGACAGTAACTTTTAGTTTGAAAGGTTCTCTTAGCTTAATCCTTTTCAATTTGGAGGTGAACATGTAATTTTCTTTTTCCCCAAAAGCCCAGCATTTCAGCTGGAGAGTGGTAGCTGTCCCTAAAGAAATGACTTGAGCAGGGTTGAGCTGTTGAAGGTTTTTTAGGTTTCTCTGTTGTGGTTTGTTTTGGGTTTTTTAAAATCTTTCTTGCTTGCTTCCTGGAACAGAGAGCACAATTACGGAGCTCAGGACGGCTGGCAGAAATCTCCCCAAGCCCAAGGCTGGCAGAGCTTGGCAGGATCCCAGCACCACAGCCTGTGTATGTATGGATGGAAGGAAGGATGGATGGGGAATGCGACCTGAGTCACCTGGGAGTGTTGTAAAATGTCAACCAACCCCCCAGCGGTGTCAGGGGAACATTCCTGATAAATCCCTGGTGGAGCTGCAGAGTTTCTGGCCTTGGGCACTGGGTGGGCTGTGCTGGCTGGGCACTGGCTGGGTCTGCCCCTCGGTGTCTCAAATCTCACCTTTTTGCTGCCTTCTCTGTCTTTTCCTCTCCCACTGTGCTTTTTGCATCCCCACCAGGTGTAAATGCCTGTCCTCTGTAATTGCTCAATGCGAGCAGTTGCAGCTGCTGCAGCACCTCAGTGCCATCCCTGGGCTGCCTTTAGAACAGACCTGCCCCAGCCTGGATTGGGAAGGGCTGGATCAAACCATTTCTCAGTCCAACGAGCCAGCACCCAGCCAGGGGCTGCATCCTGGCCAGGAGCTGCTCGTGCAGGTGTCCCTCCCTCCCTCTCTCCCACTGCAGGTCCCTGTTCATAGTTATTTATTTTCCAGAGATGAGCTCCACCCACCTAAATTCAAACCCCAGCCACCGAAGGAGAGGAGAACCAGTCTGGATTGTGCGGCAACTCGATGGAGGCACTTCAGGACTGGACAGGAGGAGGCAGCCAGAGCCCTGAAAGAAGTGCAGGATTTTACCCACTCTTCAGGAGCAGAGGTAGATTTTCTTGTACACCGACTGCTTGCTTTGCCTCCCCAGCCTGCCAGCACCAAGTCCTGCTCATGCTGAGCTCCCTTTTTGCTGCCCTGCTGTGCTGTGCCCTGACAGTGGGCTGGGCAGCAGGGCACGTGGCTGGACATGGGCTGAGGGGGAGGGAGAAATAGGAGAGTTTTCCTTGGAGAAGCTGGCTCAGATCCTACAGGCCTGTGCTGAGTGTGGGATTTTTTTGCCTTGTTTCCTTCCCAGTGTAAGATGAGGCTTTTCTCTGCATCATCATGGTAACACCTCCAGCTTCCCTCACAGAGCAAGCTGGGATTATGCTGATCTCCATGGACCCTCTTCCCAAGGCAGCCAGACTCCCTGTTTGCAGGGCTCTGCTTTCACCCAGAGCTGCTATTGCACTGCTGGCCCTGGAGCTGTCTGACAAAGGCAGACTTTGCAGAGGGGCTGTCTCTTCCTCCCAGCACAGAAAATGGCTTGTTTTTTGGGTGCCAGCACCAAGTCCTGAGCACCCTCACCTGCCTCGAGGCTTGGAGGGATTCAGGTGCTCCCTGGACGTGGCGCACACTGCCCTGGGAGCAGAGAAGGCAAGAGGGAATCTGACTCCCTTGCCCATTGTCAGTATGGCAAGCAGGGCTGGAGCTGCCAGTGCCACTGGGGGCCCTCAGCATTGGCCACAGAGGGGCCTCCCATCCCTGCAGGCCATCGCAAAGTGCTGCTGGAGCAGCTGCTTGTTGGAGAGGCCGTGCAGGACACGTTGCAGGGCTGCCCAAGGATGCTGTGCGGCACCTGTGGAGGGCACTGCTCCCCCTGGAACTCCTCAAGTGCTCCACAGGAAATTGTTGCAGGAGCTTTTGCTGTAGCACCTTGAGAAAGAAGCATTTAAATCAGAGAGAGAGGGGAAGAGCCTCAGGAGTCAGATGAGCTGGACTGGACTCCTTCCCTCAGCTCCAAGAGCTCTCACTCTGAGTCTCCTCCTTTTCTAAAAGCAGGAGGTTTTGAAACTTTGTAATGGCAAATTGTGCATCAGAGAGAATTTCTACTGCCAGGAGACATCCTAGTTCACTTTCATGTAATGTACTAATTAATGCATTGTGCTGTGAGTATGGGAGAAGATTTTCCCCATGGTCCCTGCACTGGTCAATGGCATGGATGCAGGATGAGGTGAGGGTGATTCTGGCAGTGTTTGGGGAATAGGCCCCTCTGGCTACAGCTCCAAGATGCTCTTCTGCATCCATTTCCATGCTCAACACCTCAATCTCACTTGTCTTCCATCCAGTCTTTCAATATCCTGCCACTGCCAGGTGTGCTGCAGCCAGGAGAGAGCCAGCAGGTCACCTCCACCTTCTCTGGCCACCTCAACACCACCTGCAATGTCCCGGAGCTGTGCCACATGGAGGGAGGCTCCACCTCTGAGGTGCTGGTGCCCAGGGCGGCCTCACGTGTCAGCTCCTCCCTGAGCCCCCAGGAGATCAACTGTGGCTCTCAGGCCTCTCTCAGGGACAGGTGAGTCAGCCTTCCATGGGTTCCTGCTCTGCCACGGGTTATTGTCCCTGCAGGGCTTCCCTGCTCCAAGGCCTCTGAGCTCAGAGGAGCTGCAGAGCAAAGGCCAGCAGCAACATAGGGATGGCCACTCTGAGCTCCCTGGCTGCCAAGAGAGGAAGGACCTTCTTCTGTTGAGACAGAACATCATCTTCTCTATTTGAGTGCTGAGCCCTCCTGGCTTAGCTGCTCTCTGCGGGGAGCTGGGCTCTGGGCCTGCCTTGGCACCGCATTTAGAGGTGTCTTGAAGTCCATGGTGTTGAGTGGCATCTTCTTCATCATCTGCCTTCTTCACCAGAACAGTGGGATTGTGGTATGGGCAGGCGTGGGGCACAGAGCAAACCTTGCTTTGGGTCCTGCTCCTGCCACAGATGAAGTCCTTGCACTGCTGATCTGCCAGGGTTCTCCTTATGGTGGCATAGCAGCCAGAAAAACTCCTGTGCTTTAGGCTCCCCTGCAGCTGCAGCCGTAGGCAAGCACAGGAGAAGCTCAGCTCCAGCAAGGCAGCCCAGCTCAGGACACACAGGCCAAGTGTGGAGCTGGGAGTGGAGGTGCTTAAAGCAAGCCTGTGCATCAGGACTTCTTCAGGCCAGGCTGAAGTTGGTTTCATGGGGAGGAGACGGACGAGGCTGCTTCCAGTGGTTTCCATGGCAGCCAGCACTGGTTTGCTTGGTCCCAGCTGGGTTCCAGCAGGAAATCTGCCCGACAAGAGCCTGTCTTGCAGGAGAGGAGTTCCTGCAGCCTTTGCTTTCTGACTGATAGGATTGTTCTCATGAAGGAGCAGGCTAGGAGTCGTTAAAACCGAAGATCACGGGCAGAGACTCTCTAACTAATTAAAGTTAGACAGTGGGATGTTTATTAACACCGGCGGGCGGCACCAGAGCCGTCCCTAAAAGGCGTGACCGCGCTGTCCAAGGTTCTTTGCCCTCTCTTTATTTCCCAAGATCTTACACACAATACATCTGCACAACCCCAGCACCTCCCATCCCTGCTCTGTATTCAAATGAGGTCATTGGTCCTTCACTCCTGTGCAATTCTTCCCTTGAATTGGGTTGGTGTCTCGAATTGGGTCAGTGGTCTTAGGGGATGAAGTCAGGAATGTCTTCATCAGGTCTCTGTGACCCTCTGGCACCATCCAAGGTCCCCTGCTTAGTGATTGATTGACATCAAGCCCAGGTGCTAACCATTGTTCTACTGGTTTCAAGATGTTCTTATAACAGTTCACTTCCTCCACTTCCCTCTCCTAATGGTAAACAATAGAACAATCTGCTCCAGCTTAAGCATCTCATAATCATTAACCTATGGTCTGCCTATCTAACCTACATCCTGATCAATGGGAATTGCTTCTAACCCTCAGCTGAAATCTGAACTCTTTAAAATCATGCTTCAGCTATGCCCAGGGAGAAGGGGGCTGAATGAGCTGAGTAAGAACTGTAGGAGAGCTAAGCAGATGTCAGCAATCTGTGCTCTGCTTTAAACTGGGAAGCCAAGAGACAAAGGGCGTTTCCAGGCACCAGTGCAGAGAGCTGCTGGATCAGCCTTTGGCAGGGGCTGGAGGGGTCTGGCTGTGCCTTCAGAGGGAGCTTGCACAGTCAAGACCTTATGATGGCAAAGCTCAGGTTTGGCCGGTCCTGGAGGTCCCCTTCCACCCATGCCCTCACTTGGGATGTTCCCAACCTCTGTGGGTTGAGGAGAATTCACGGAAATGGCCTCAGGGTCAAGGAATGAAGTGCAGGGCCAGCCAGGACGAGGGAGCCCAAGGTTCTGGTGGGACTCTCAGCCATATTTTCTGTTTTGTCTGCAGAAGGGAGCTGAAGGAGCCAGCTCAAAAGGTCGAGGAGGAGGCAAAAGCCTTAGAGGAGGAAGAGAGGAGGAAGGAGGAAGAGAGGCAGAAGAAGGGAAAGAAGAGTGTCTCTGTTGGCAAGCAACCTCCAATACCAGCAAAGGGGAAAACCAAGACCCGAGAGAATAAGGAAACCAAAATTCCAAAAAAAGAAACCAAAATCCCAGAGAGGAAGGAAAGCAAAGCATCAGAAGGGAAGAAAATCAAAGCATCAGAGAAGAAGGACACCAAAGCATCAGAGAGGAAGGAAACCAAGATCCCAGAGAAGAAGGAAGACAAAGACCCAAAGAAGGCGGAACCCAAAGCTCCAAAGAAGGGAGAACCCAAAGCCATCAAGAAGGGGGGAACTGAAATCCCATAGGACTAAGCTAAGATGGAGAAGAACTCTTTATTCTTTATTCATACAACTCATTTTACACAGTTTAACAGACCTTGTGTGCACCTTTAGTTCATTCAAAGGTTTCTTATCAGTTAGTCGATTATTGGTTAATAAAATAGATTTTACTTGTGCATCAAATCTCTCTATTGTTTACCTCTTCACTGATTCTCATCGGACAAATTACTTGTTATTGCAGGTGCATTTGTTTTTCACCCTCAGAATAGAATGGTCACAAAGTCTCATTCTCAAAATAGCTTCACATGGGAACTTGTAACTGCTTAGTTGCACACAGAAGAGATGATAGGCCAGCTATTGATGTGGCTGAACAAGGCTTCATTTCAAAAGGCTTTTCTGTCGCAGACATTTTTTCACAGAA
The DNA here is from genome assembly GCF_027887145.1 of Ammospiza caudacuta. Lineage (NCBI taxonomy): Eukaryota > Metazoa > Chordata > Aves > Passeriformes > Passerellidae > Ammospiza > Ammospiza caudacuta. Next base: position 7,531,884 of record NC_080602.1, read on the forward strand.
ATCCTTTCTTTCAGTTTTCTGTGTCTTCTGGAAGGCTGAGGCCTCAGAGGAGAACATAAACAATTATTATCAGCTTCTGGGGAATGCAACAGGGGCACCTATTTTGATTGGTGATTGGTTCATGTTCCCATGTTTATAATTAAGGGCCAATCACAAAGTGTAAGCCAGGGGACTGAGTCCTTGGCCACAGCTTTGTTGGGATTCTTTTCTATCTCTTCCTAGCTAGCCTAGCTGCTCTGCAAACCTCTCTCCTTATTCTTTCTAGTATAACTATAATGTATTATATCTTATATTAATAAATTCAGCTTTCTGATTCAAGAAACAAGATTCACCGTCTCTCTATCACCAGCAGCGCCCACTCAGGCGCGGTAATATCTGGTGACCCGACGTGTCAGAGCAAAAATTAATTTAATAAGACCAGAGGAGCAAAATTGCTGCACTGGGTAAAATCCTGTATGTGTGGCATTTGATGGTTGCTTTGAAGTGACCAAAGAAAGTGGATTCAAGCCAGGAGCTGAAGAACTGAAGATCCTGATTTGGACAGAGTTCACAGCCAAGGCTGACCACAACAGAACCTTCTTCTGGAAAACCATCAGGAAAGATGATGGAAAAGGGCAGCAGACCTGTGGAGCTGGCCAGAGCAAGCTGGACTCTTTTAGAAGGTACTGTGGGCTTTTCTATCCCTGATGAACCAGCCCTTCATAGCTTGTGGCTGTTCGTTTGGCAGACACATGCCTTGCCAGAAGACATTCAGTTCTCCGCTTCAGAGGAAAAGCTTATTGCCCTCTGGAAATATTGGTGCAGAGAAGATGGTTGCTTTTTGTCAGAAACAGATATCTATGGGTTCTTTCGATGGGCAAAGCTTTTTGGGTTTTTTACTGATGTCCTGTACGCTTTAGATGTTTTCGTCTGGGAGTGCATGGACTCAATTATCCAGTGCGTCTACAGTCAGGGACGCGTGTTGCCTTCTATCTACCCAGCATTTATAAAGCTTTTCCCAGTCCTGAAGCGCAGAGCAGCTTGTTTTCAATGGATCTCTAACTGTTATGGACAAGCTCCGTTTCCACCGCCCTTGGCAGAAGACCCCATGGGTGATGACTTTGGGCTTTTCGCCCCCCCCGCTTCGCGGCGCGGGGGGCTGAAACTTCGCGGCGCGAAGAAGTTTTTTTTACTCTTGCTCCGGAGCATGCTCAGATGGAGTGTTGTCCTCCCCCCCCTTCTCTCTTTCCGGGGGGATGGGAGTGGCCGCTCAAGCCAGCGCCGGCCTCTCAGACTCCGCCTCCTTCACACATCGGAGCGGCACCGGTCTCCGAGGCTTCCTCCACGCCCCTGCTAGAGCCGTCACTCCAGGAGGTCCCGCCCGCGGTTTCACCGGCCTCCCCGCCCCCGCCAGAGCCTGTGTCGGAGAAGGCAGAAGAGAACAGCACTTTCGGCGATTGACCTGTTGCTAAGCAACAGCGATGCCCCGCCGCTTCTCCCGGCTCCGCTGCTGCCTGTTTGCGCTCTGAAGGAGACTGCGACTGCGCCTCTGCAGCAGACCCCGGAGTCAGCGGCGGGGCACGGCGCCGGCCCCGTGTCGTGCCTGCCGCTGCTTTCAGGGCTGGGGGACGCGGCGGAGGTGGGTTCTCGCGCATCCCCGCCGCTTCAAGCCGAGACAGTCCCAGAGTCAGCGGCAGAAAACGGCGCTGAACCTGCGGGACTCTCGGAGCAGCCCGCGGCTGATCCCACGATCAGCGTGATTCCCTCCTCGGCCGGCTCCTCCGTGGCCAGAGTCACTGCCGCGTTCCAGGCCAGCCCCAGCGTCATCCACAGCCCCGTGGGCCCCCACCCTGGCCCAGCGCCCCCCATGGCCGGCCCGCCAGCCCCGGGCCCGCTCCAGGAAGCGGCCCCGGAGGCTGGTCTCTCCTTCAGTGGAGCGGGGGCTGCCCGCCAGCTGACTCTTGCGGCAGTCCAGCTGCCGGCTTTCAAGCTCGGCGGTTTGGGGGGTGGTGTTTCGGTTGCTGTCCCATGGAGGCTGCCATCTCTGCCGCCCATCTTGTGCCCTAGCGGCGAGGGGGAGGGGGCTCCCGAAATTTCTGCCTCTGGTCCCCAGCCCGGTGGGGGTGGTGACATGTTGCTGTGGGAAACAAACATTCCCAGACCCAAGATGAAGATTCTCGGGGCAGCTTCTATTTCCCTGCTGCTGGCATGCCTCAGTGGTTTAGGGGAAAGGAAGCGTCTCACTACCCGTGCTGCCATTGTGCTGGCAACAAGGTTCAGGCCTGCAGGAATGCAGAGCCTTCCTCATGGGTTTGGCCTGGGCCGTTGGGCTCAAAAAATTCCTGGGCTGGTCCCACTGCGTGGCCTCCTTATGTTTTTGGGGACTCTGGTTTCTCCTACCGGTCCTGGTCCCCCTTTGTGAGCCAGTTTTGGGGTTCCTGGTCCAGTATGGGACAGAGCCCCCAGGGCCTTTCCTTGTCTGGCACTGCTCTGCTCGGGTGCTGCTCTTTTGTTTTTCAATAAAAAAAAAAAAATTAAAATTAAATAAAAAAGATTGAAAACAGCGGGCAGCAGCTCTGAAGCATTGAAGGGCCAGAAAGGACATTCCACAAACTGTTTAAAAATTGTGTTATGACTGTCAATGGTTTTTTGATAACTATTGATGGGATTCCTTTTGCAGCAAGTTGTTTTCAGGACCAAAAAGGACTCTCAGATATTCCAAGGGAAACAACTTTGGCTCTTGGACTGTTCCTGAAACTCAGCTGCATGGACTCAAATTCTCTTTGCATTGTATTTTGCATTTTTCTTATATTGTAGCATTGTTCTAGTGATTTGTTAGTTATTGTATATTCTACAGGTAAAGAAATTTCCTGTTCATTCCACATCAGCATTTTTTTTTATTTTATACAATTTAGAAAGGTGAGATGTCGCAGACATTTTTTCACAGAAATCCTTTATTTCAGATTTCTGTGTCTTCTTGAAGGCTGAAGCCTCAGAGGAGAACATAAACAATTATTATCAGCTGCTGGTGAATGCAACAGGGGCACCTATTTTGATTGGTGATTGGTTCATGTTCCCATGTTTATAATTAAGGGCCAATCACAAAGTATAAGCCAGAGGACTGAGTCCTTGGCCACAGCTTTGTTGGGATTCTTTTCTATCTCTTCCTATCTAGCCTAGCTGCTCTGCAAACCTCTCTCTATATTCTTATTAGTATAGTCATAATGTATTATATATAATATCTTAATAAATCAAGCCTTCTGATTCAAGAAACAAGATTCACCGTCTCTCTATCACCAGCAGCGCCCACTCAGGCGCGGTAATACTTTTCTTCTATCATTATTCTACCTATGACATCCCCCGGTGTGTCCTTGGACCCACATTGTCACAACTGACCCACGGTTCCATGAGGTTCCCCTGTGTCACCATGGTCACTGTCAGAAGCTGGATGAGATCAATGTCCTGAGACACTGTGGGATGAGCTGTCAATCAGTCACACAGTGGGTACAGTGCTAACCCAGCCCTGATTGCCTGTGTGATCAGAAATCCCACCTGGGGGAGGCTCACAAGGGCCCGGGGGCTTAAAATATAGAGCACAAGGTGAGCCCCTGGTATGGACTCTGCCCTCTCCTGGGGTTTGTGTCTCACCCACACTGGAACCCTAGGAGCTGTTAGTCATATATGTGTCTTTCTATAGAGCTTCTGTCTTTCTGTCTCTCTCTCTTTCTTCTTGTTCTAATGCTCTTTATATGGAACATTTTTGGATACCCTAACAGCTTACGTGTTTTAATGTTTCCAGGATAAATGGGCTAAGTTAATGAAGTTACTGCTATGATTAGTGTTTTATGTGTAATTTGATGTTGCGTTAAATCCTATTCCAAAGTTCTTGATTTTTTGCACTTTGCCAGTAGAATTTTGTGTCATTTTGACCTCTTACAAATATCTGGCTGGTGTTTTTCCTGTGCACCAAATTTGAGTAAAGGTGGCAGATGAATTGGTGAGTTGGCACGCAAGCCCTGAATGGAGCTCCGGGTGCGTGGAGGATCGGGGCAGTGTGAGTCGCGCACAATCCCTGCAGTAGGAGGACACGGGTCCCTAGCGGCGTTTAGGGTGCCCCGAGTACAGCGGCAGCACTGAGTAGAGCCAAGAGGGCCCCAGTGCCCAGGGTGGAACGGCGGTGCTGGGGGTTCAGGGTGCCGCCCTTCAGGTAGAAACCGTAAACCCACTGAAGGCCCCTGAGGGGATTGGGGTCACAGGGCAGGGCAGGGCTGGGCTTACAGGGCAGGGCAAGGCTGGACCTGCCCCTTCCTCCCCCACACACAAAATGTTTAGAGCCAACAATCTCCTCCAGTCTGTCAAAACAGGCAGTGTTGGAGGTGAAATCCCAATTGTGGCCATGGGCACCTGGCTGAGAAGGACAGTTCTTTTCCATGGGAAGGAAAGCACAGAGCCTCAAGGTTTGGAAGGCAAGTGAGAGCCTCAGCAGGCCACGGCCAGCTAGATTGTCAGTAATTGCAGAGTTTGGATTTAGGGAATTTTGGAGGTGGAAACCCAATCTCAGCCATGGGCACCTGGAGAAGCAGACAGTTCTTTCCTTAGGAAGGAGAGCATGGAGCCTTTCCCAATGTTTTGGGGACGGATGAGAGGTGACCCTTGTGAAACCACTGCCAGACAGACTTGTCCTGGCAATATTCCTATTGGAAGAATCCCTGGATATAAGGACCTTTGGAGGTGAAATCCCAATTCTGGCCATGGGTGCCTAGAGCAGGAGGACAGTTCTTTTCCATTGGGAAGGAAAGCACAGAGCCTCAGTGTTTCAGCAGCAGATGAGAAGTGACACTCAACATGCAAAGGTCAGTTGGACCAGTCAGGCAGTCTATGGGAGGCCAAAGCAGCCAGACTTGTTTTGTGTTCCCTTGGTTTTGTGGGGCTCCATATTGTCACAATGGTTCCTTGGATCCATGGGGCCCCGCAGTGTCAGAATGGTGACTTGATTCCATGGGTTCCAGCAGTGTCACAATGGCCCCTTGATTACAAGAAGACCTGCAGTGTCACAACGGCCTCTTGGTTTCACGAGGCCCCACAATATCACAATGGTCCTCCCAGGATCACAATGGTCTCACTGATTCCATGAGGCCTCACAGCGTCACAATGGTCTCTGCGTTTCCATGAGTCCCTTGAGTGTCACAATGGTCTCTGTGTTTCCATGGTGCCCCTCAGTGTCACCATGGCCCCTTGGTTCCATAACACCCCAAAGTGTCCGAATGGTCTCCATGGTTCCATGCAGACCCACGCTGTCACAATGGCCCCTTGTTTTGATGAGGCCTCTCAGTGTCACAATGATCCCTACATTCCATGGAGCCACACAGCGTCAGTACAGTCCCCATGGATCCATGAGGCCCAGCAACGTCACAGTGCTCTCCATGATTCCATGAGGCCCCACAGTGTCACAATGGTCCCTTGTTGTCACAGGGTCCCACAGTGTCACAATGGTCTCTTGGTCTCACAGGGCCCCACAGTGTCACAATGGTCTCTTGGTCTCACAGGGCCCCACAGGGTCACAATGGTCCCTTGGTTCCATGGGCCTGTGCTGCTGCATTCCCCCCTCCCCTTCTCAGGCCGCCCTGCCAGCTGAGAAATGCTCCCTGGGCCTCAGCCTTGGCCAACAGCCCCAGGCTCAGCTCCTCTGCAGCTCATCACAAACACTGTCTGCTCCAGGCACTGCTGCTGCCCAACCAGCTCCTGGTTCCTATAGGAGCAGTCCTGGGACCTGTTTGTGTTCCCTGAGCGGCACAACATCCCTGTTCTCACACTGCCAAAGAAAGCTGCTGATGCCAGGTGCGGCCAGGATGAACCATTGCTGGGACTGAAGGCCCTCTCTTGGGGCCCTGCAAACAGCGCTCCAAAAGGAGCCCTTGGAGCTCTCCTGGGCCAGCCACTCCCTCTGAGTGGGGCCTCTCCCAGCCGGGAACTCTCCCGTTTGCTGCACTTGGGGATCCTGAACAACGACGGAGCCTGGGCCGATCCCCCCACTCCTCCAGGCTCAACCCTTCACCCGCTGGGGAGATGCCAAAGGACCCACAGTGAGCATTTCCTGCCCTCAGGGGAATTGCTCACAGGTGCCTTGCACTGACTCTTTGTGTCTGTGTGCACACAGGAGTGCCTGTGCTGGAGAAATGTGGCAGAAATGCTGCACTCTGAGGGGCTTGAGTGCCTTGGATAGCTGAGTCAGTCAGGCCTGTAGGGAAGGTTAAATCACAAGGCCTAAGTGAAGTTAAATGCTGCTGAGAGGTTTTCTTTTGCTAAGCAGTTACCTTTAGTATAAGTTTTATGTTAAGTTCAATATTGTTAAGTGTTATTCCTCTGTTAAATTGCGAAGTCATAGGTTTAAGTTAGGTTACATGCTGTTATACTCTGCTCTTTTGCTAAACTGTGAGGTTGAAAGTATCAGTTAAGGTTAATGTATAAGTAAAGTCCTGTTAAGTTTGAGCTCTGTTAAGCTTTCAGGCCATGTTCCTTTTATCCTTGCCCTTGCTGTCCTTGTGTCACTCACACATGCACACACAGGGACAGTTCCAGGTTAATTTCTGGTTTTATTGCCTGGATTCTGTTTGGTTTTGTAGTTGCTTTGTTTCCTTGGTGTGCCTGAAGTGTCCAGTCAGGAGCAGAGTGACTCTTGCCAAGGAACTTTGTGCTGCTGTCCCTTAATATTAAATCTGGTTTTGGCTGATCCCTTGCCGGGGGTTTTTCAGCGCTCTCAAGGCCTCGTTTGTAACAGGGTGAAGGAGCCCTGGCCCAGGCTCTGGCCCTGGGGGACACGGGGACGCTGCCGGGAAGTCCCTGTCCCCCTGTGCCACCCCCAGGGCCCCGTCCCCCCGTCCCCGTGTCAGGCTCTGGGGTCGATCTTGTGGAACATCCTCTGGGGGAGGCTGCGGGGCTGGGGGACCCGGGGGGACAGGGGACCCCGCTGTGCACGAGCAGGGTTGGACTGCTCTGGGGGGAACTGTGAGGGGGGCCGGGGCAGAGTGACCTCCCCAGTGCCCTCACACAGCCCCCGTGATGTCACATTGCCCCTGTGATGTCATGCTGCCCCCATGATGTCACACAGCCCCTGTGATGTCACACAGCCCCTGTGATGTCACACTGACCCTGTGATGTTACAGAGCCAACTCTGTGTCATCCTGTGATTTCATACAGCAGTGCTGTGACATCGCAGAAGACTGATGTCACAAAGTCACCCTGTGATGTCACAATCTGGTCTGTGATGTCACAGCCTCCTCTATGATGTTACACAGCCACCAGGTGAGGTCACAACCTACTCTCTGATGCCTCAGAGCCACCCTCTATGAGAGCAGACACTGCTCTATAGCCTCACACCCTGCTCTGTGATGTCACAGCAAGCTCTGTGATGTCAAAGCCAGCTTTGTGATGTCACACAACCCTCAAGAACCCTTAAGAACTCAGTTCTATTGAAACACTGAAGTTTCTTGTATTTTGAAGAGATCCCTGTCAGGGACACCACAGGGAAAGTGTCCCCAGGCCCCAGGCAGAGCAGAGAACTGGAGGCAGTGATGACAGGTGGGGACAAAGAGAAGCCAAGTCTTGGTGCCCTGGGGCACAGCAGGGTCTGTGCCACCAAGGGCTGTGAGGAGACACCTTGTCCTGAGGCACGGGGGCCTCCTGGCACAGCCCCAGCCAGGCTGGGCACTGTCAGCCCCTTGTCCTGCCCTCAGCATCCTCCCCTAGCCCACATCCCATGGCCTCAAGGATCTGCTGGAAGGAGTCCCTGCGGAGCCTTGCTCAGGAATGGTCCTGGGGGCTCCTTCATGCTTCCAGGGACTGCAGGTTTTTCAAAGGACTTTGGGTTTTGCTTTTGCCTTGGAGTCTCTGAGAGCTTTGTGCAATCATGGCCTCTAATTATGTGTTGCAATTAGTCCTTAGAGAGGCTTTGTCAGTAACACCACTCAGTGGGGCTCATAAATGCTTCAAGGTACTTCAGTTCTTTTAAGGTATTTGGTGTTTCCCTTGGGATAGACTCTGGGAGATATTTGTCCAATCATGGCCCCAATTATCTGCGTTAATTAGTCCCTGGAGAGCTTTGTACTGACACGAAATGGGGCTCATTAATGCTTTGAGACACTCAAGGTGTTGAAGGTACTTTAGATTTTCTTTTCCACACTGTCTGAGAGGTTTTTGTGCCATCCTGGCCACAAATTCTCTCCTCCAAGGAGTCCATGAGGAGCCTGTGTTGGAGAGGGACCTCAGAGGGAGCCATGAATGCCTGGAGACACTTGGGGTGTTTCCTCTGCCTTTGACTCCTGGCAAGGTTTGTGCAATCTCCTCCCAGGCCCTGAGGTTCAAGGGCTCACTCCAAATGCACAGTGAGGCTCATGAGGATCAAGCAAGTCCTGACAAACCCTGGCTCTGCCTTGATTTCCCTCTGCTCCAGTGTAGTTCATTAGGAGGTTTTCCTTTGACAGTTATGGAGAAATAGTTCAAAGAGCTTCCAGGAAATATGTAGTCCTATTTTAAAGGGTGTCTTTTTATTGCTGTTCTTATTACACAAGAGGTGATTGCAGCATTCAGTGACTGATATTGATCCAGGGACTCTCCTAAGGAGCCCTGGCCTGCTCAGAGAAGTGGTGCCTTGAGCTCTGAGCCAGTGTGGACAACCTTGCTTCATATTCCCCAAGCCCATGGTCTCTCTCCTCACTCACCTGGAACCTGCTTTGCTTGGAGAAGTGGCTGCACACAGCCAAAGAGGGATTTTCCTTCATTTGTTTTTGAAGCAATCTAAAACTCCTGAGTTTCCCCACTGAAAACAGACATCCTCCTCAACTGTGTGCCAAGCCCAAGCTGCCACCAGAAGCACTCCAGACCTGCCCTGGGCCAGCTGTGAGGGTGCATCATCATCCCAACATGCAGTGGTGCCATTGCAAGGGACTGTTGCCATGGACACTGCAAGGACCCCACTGCTGGGTTTGGGTGCCATGGCAACCCCCATCAGTTCAGGTTTCCTTGGAAACCAGCCCAAGGAGCCATTTCTGCAGCCAGGTTCCATGGCCACTTGCCTGCAGAGCTGTTGCTGCCCTTGGCTGCCATGGCAACCCTGGGACAAAGCAGTGCCAGGGCTGTTCCAGGTACAATTGCAGTGACACTCGTTGGTGCCACCAGGTGCCATGGCAACGGCCACGGGGACCCGTTCCTTGGTTTGGTGCAATGGCAACCAATGCCCGGACCCGTTGTGATGGTTGGTGGCCATGGAAAGCTGCCCTGGGCCCTTGCTCAGGGCTGGTGTCAGTGCCCAGAGCCAGAGGGGATCCCTTGCTGGGGGCTGTGCCATGGCCACCTGCCCTGTGCCGCGCTGGCCGCTCTGGCACCAGGAACCAGCAGCCACCGGCACTGCCAGGGCCAAAGGCCAGGTCAGCCAGACAGAAAGGGGCAGGGCTGGGCACTGTTTCCATGGCAACCGGCACTGGGGGGACACCTGGGTCACCTGGCCTGGCAGTTGCCATGGAAACCCCCGGCAGGGACTGAGGGCACAGCCCCTGGCACTGAGACACTGCTGGGCCGGGTGCTGAGCACAGCGCTGAGCACGCAGAGATGGTTTTGTTCTTGCTGAGCTGCAGCACAGCCAAGGCCTGTCCTGCCCCTCGTCCAGCCACGCTGGGGAGGGGCTGGGGCTGCGGGGGAGCTGGGCAGGGGACACAGCCAGGACAGGGGACCCAAACTGAGCCCGGGCATACCCCAGACCAGAGCACATCATGCTCAGGGTATGAAGGGGGGAACAGGGAGGAAGGGGGGAATTTTGGAGGGAGGGCTTTTGCCTTCCCAGGTAACACTTAGGCAAAAGGGGGCCCTGTTTCACCAGTGGGCAGGGTCACTACCAAAGACACAGACACCAAGTTAAGGAATTGTGTCATTTATATCATGCACAGCTGCAGAGATTTACAAAAGGATAAGCTCAGCAAAGCACATCATCATTAGCAAAGAATTACAAAAGAAGCTCAGCAATCCATCATAACCCATCATTATATTTTGATGACCAATCCCTTGGTGAAACACCAGAGGTATTTGTGGCAGACAAAGATTCTGGCTGACTATCAAGGTACACCTTACAGACATCAGTAGTACTTTAGTGACACCGTTCTTCATTATTTTTTCTCAATCTCATTCGAGTTAGGAACAAGAATTCTGTTGTCCATGGAGCTGGCACCTTTTTAATTCCAGAATAATGCCCCCAGGCCCTTTGCTGTTCAGCTTTCCCATGCTGTCTGTGGCTAACAAGGCTTGGGGGGCCCTTTCCCCTCTGGCTGGAAGGGGCCGGGTCCCAGTCCCTGAGGGGCACCCAGGCTCCTGGATGGAATTGCTGTGCAAGTCCCTCAGTGTCACAGCAGCCTTCGCACGGAGCCCCGTGGATCAGAGCATTTTCCACAGGGGCCCTTAGAGCAAACAGGGAGATCTGGTCTGGCAGGATGTGTTAAACAATATAAAAAATATATACATATTTTTTACACATATGTGTATACACATATATACCCACATATATATGTGAATATATTAATATATATATATATATGTCTTTATATACTATAAATATGTATATAGATATTTATTATATCAATATTTCACTTGTACAAATGCATATTAGCTCAAGATTAAAACCTTCTGTTGCTCCATGTGGGAGCATTCCAATAATCATTGTTCCTTCTGAAAGTGCTGTTTCCTATGTACTCTCAACAAATTCATCTTTGTCTGCCCAAACCCACAAGGTGTTTTCCTTTTCCATTTGCAATTTTTGGATGCACTTGAAGCCATCCAGGGGTGCAGCTTCTTTTACCCGACTGCCCCACTACTCCCACAGGGCTCCGACCTCAGCCCACTCCAGAGCCAGGGAACTCCAGGGAAGGGCTTCCCAGATGGCAATTTCTGATGGGACTGATTCCTCACATTTACATTGAACAAATGACATTTTGTTGGCATCTGGCCAGACTGTGCCAGTTTTGTTTTACCAGTGGGCAGGGTCAGCACCAGAGATACAGACTCCAGCTGAAGGAATCAGTGTCATTTCCTGCAGCTCAGAGCAGCAAAGAATCACAAAAGGAGCAGCTCAGCAATGCACCCAACCATCCCCACCAAAGATTGCCTGCAGTGATTAACAAAGATCCAGCAGCATTTACCCTCAGCCTTTACCATCCCCCAGACCCACACAGCAGCTGGGGAAGCTGTCACAGCCAAGGGCTGCAGAGCCACTCCTGGGCACTGGGAATTCCTGCAGGTGCCTCCAGCCCCAGGTGAGGCTCCAACCCCGCTGCGAGAGGGCCCAGCTCTGACAGTGCTGAATGAACAAACTGACAGCACTGCTAGTGTGGCAACATCTGCTTTCATCCTCCTCTTGGGTCCCTCCCAAAGCCTGGCCAGGGCTCAAGGAGGAACCAAGGGAGCTGACTTTGACCATACAGCCCCAAACAAGGCCAGATGTCAGATTTCATGGCCTTGTCTGGCTTCTAAATACACAAAGGTCAATACATGTTTCACTAAGGAGTGGCTACATCTATCACAGTGTTAATGACCATGCATATTTCATCAGGGAGCAGATACAAAGATAACGTTTGCTAGGAAGGTTCATCCAGAGGCCACCTTTGGCTCAGGGCCTGCTGTCCAGGCCTCACTCAGGGCTGGTGTCCAGGCCTTGGCACTTCAGGGACGTGGTTTAGTGCTGGGCTTGGCACTGCTGGGTGACCGGCTGTACTGGGTGAGCTCAGAGGGCTTTTCCAACAGAAAGGATTCTGTGATTCCATGATTATATCCGCTGCATTCAGCTGGGGCTATTTTAGCAGCATTCCTTTGCTCCAAAAGTTCCCTTTTGCCCAGCTCCTGTGGCCTGAGGCTTCAGCTCCTTCAGCTCCTGGTGCTGAGCTGCTCATGCTGAACAAGACGGCTCGGAGAGAAGAACACAGTCCATGCAATTCCTTCTGGGACACGGAGAGGGGAGGCTGTGCAAACAGGAGCTTGTTTGCTGTGGCCTCCTCCTCTGCCCTTCACACTTTTCAGCGCTTTGAACCAGCCAAGAGCTTTCTCCAAGAGTGCAATGGAGCAGCTGTTCCTGCTCCCAGGCCTGGCTCTCTCCAGTCTCTGCCCTTGCCTGCTTCTGTCCCTCTTGCTGTGCCCTCTGTTCCCCCAGGGCTCGCTGGCTGCTGCCCAGGACTGTGGCACTGGCACAGATCCAGTGCTCCAGAGCCTCCTTTCTGTGCCCTTGCAGCTGCCTGGGCACAGCAGCCTTTTCCATCTGGAAGCTCCCCATGGACAGGGAGTGCCCAGCTCCGTTCCTTGCACAGCCTCCAGGAGCCCAGGGCTGCCATCTCCAGTCCCTGCTGCCACTGGGGGCTCCCAGGTGCCTCAGGCTGCTGTGACACCGCTGCACACGGGAGGGAAGAGGGGCAGGGGCTGTGCTCAAAGTCAGCTCCATGTGCTGCTGCTGCTGCTGCTGTGGGGTCATTTGTGCAGCCCTGTCTGCCCAGAGTCAGGGATCAGATGCTGCCAGTCTCTTCCAGCCCTGGCTGCTCAGAGTTTGGGCCTTGGAGCCCCAGGTGGCCAAAGGCAGCTGCTGCTGGTGCCTCTGTGTGCCCGTGTTCAGCAGTGCTGCTCCATCAGTCTGTGCCCAGCAACGGGGAAAAGCCTCAGCCCTGCAGGGCCAGGAGCTGCCGGGCTCTGCCTGAGCAGCTCAGCCAGCAGGAAGGGAGCTGCTCCACATGGGAACCAAGAGCAAAGGACATTCCTTTTATAGGACATGTTTTCTATTGAAAGGAAAAAAAAAGGAAAAAGTAATCAAAAACTATATAAAATGTGAAAGTGTGAAAAAACCCCAAGTGTGCAGTGAAAAGTCATCTCTAACTTTGAATTAAGAGGCAACTGATCTTTTGAAAAGAAAAGTTATTTACTTTGTAAATGTGCTGATGGCATGGATCCATCTTACTGACCTCAGCAGTCTTTTTAAAAAGTTTTTGGGGATTGTTTCCAATATTGTTATTTTAAATTGTGGTCGAGGCAAGAGGAAGTTGCTTTGTGCCCTTCCAGCTCCAAGCAGGACTGGGAATGGAAACTCTTTCAAAGCCCAAATCCTTTACAAGACGACCTTCCTTCTCAGCCTGGGAATGAGCGGAACATTCCCATTGAAACTTTCAGGGATTTCTTAGAGTCACAAAGTCCCTCTGACAGCTTTTTGCTCTGGTGTGGAAGTGCAGAAGGGCAATTCTCCATCCACCAGCTCCAGACTGCACTGCCTCTGGAGCACGGCCCACTCGCCAGCTTTGGCCCACTCGTGGCACTGCCAGAGGAGGAAGAAAGTGCAATTGCACAATTCCAGCCAATAAAGAAGGAAGAATGGGACAGACAAAACACCCTGTGCAGATCCAGGTGTTCAGCTGCTACTGTGGAGAGTTTGGGTCCTTGCCAGTTGGATGTGTGTCCCCAGCTGCAATCTCTGGGCCTGCAGCAGAGTCTCACTCACCTGCCAAAGCAGAAAGCTCAGGCGCTGTGCTCGCAACGGGCTCGTCTGATGCAGAGCTGTCAGAGCAATGTGAGGGCAGAGCCAGCCCAGCTGGGCCCAGGGCTGAGCCCAGCTGAGCCCTGGCAGAGCCCAGAGCAGCCTCAGCACCCGCAGAGCCCGGCTGCAAGGAGAGAAAGCAGAAACCGCCCGTCAGCTGAGGGCTCCTGTGCCCTTGTGCCAAGGCCTGCGGTGCCCAGGCCATGCTGGCAGTGCCCAGAGCTGCCCATCCCTGCTGCCTTTGGCAGCAGAGCAGGAGGGCAGCACATGTGCCCAGCCTGCAGCCAGCCACGGCACATCCAGCCCTCAGCAGCTGCCCAGAGCCAAAAAGCAGCTGGGCAGCTGACTGAAGAATTCATTTTATCTGCCCCAGCAAAGGGGGAACCTTTGGTGCCCAGCTGTGCCATGCCCAGATCCGGGAGCAACCCCCTGCCTATAGACTCACCTGCAAATTGGACCTGGAGCCTGGCTTTGAAGAAGGTGCCAGAATCCAAGTCCATCATCTTCAGCTGGCCAGGCCAAGGAAGAGATTGTCATCTTTGAGGTTGTCCTTGGTGTCTCCAGCACCAGCCCCATTTGGAACAGCTTCTCCAGGGGCTCCTTCTCCTTCCCTGGGGTCAGACCAGGCTGTCAGGGCTCTGCCCAGGGCCCCAGCCATCCATGAACCATACAAACAAAACCAGGGGGATGGTGGCCACCAGTGCTTGTCACACCGGGTCTCCAGCTCAGCTCCAGCCCAAGAGCTGCATGTTCCCTTCTGCTGACCCCTGCTCAGAGCTACAGGCAGGACAAAACCAGCCTGGTTTGCTTTGCCACTGATTGCCAAGAGATGTGTGGAGCTGGTACCTGCCAGGCCCCTGGATCCAACTGTGCACGTGGATCTCTTCAGTCTTCTAGGGCAGAGGAACACCCTTCACCCAAGGATGACAGAAAAGATCTTCTAAGGATGGCCTGTCCGAGGGTTGCATGGACAAACACCTCTTAATGACATCTTGGCACGCTGGGGAGAGAAACCAGAAATCACCAGTCAGTTGGAGAAGTTGCCCTCCTGTTCCCATGCCCAGGTCATGCTGGGTGTGCCCAGAGCTGGGCCTAAACTTCCCCGTGGATGCTCTGTTTGGAGGACAGCAGGAGAGCAGGACATGTGCAACCTCCTCAGCAGCTGCCAGAGTGGTTTGCCCATGAGCCCGCTGCTGTCTCCCAGCACTGGTATTCCCCCCGTGCCCAGAGATGAGGATCCACCTTGAGAGAGCCATCGTGGGAACAAGATTCGCCCCCGGATGATCTCATGGCCCCTCCTGAATGGGTGCTTCCCCATGACCAGGTGGCACAGCAGGAGGCCCAGGGACCAGATCGTGGCTGCCTCGCCATGGTAGCGTTGGTGCTGGATCCACTCTGGTGGGCTGTAGGACAGGGTTCCTGTGGAACACAGACACAGCTCAGCAGGGGGCTGCTGCTGCTCCCAGAGCCCAGCCCCAGCATCCCTGGGCCTGTGGGGGCCGCCCCAGAGGCACACGGGGTGAGCGCTGCCCTCTCACCAGCACTTGGGACTTGTGCACAAACTTGGGGATGGAAAAGAAGCCACTGGTCTTGGAAGAGGGCAGAAGAAACACAAGGAAGGCCCAACCATGACACACAAAGGAAAAACCCACCCAGTAGTGGAGAAAACCCACTCTCCCTCCCACCCAGAACAACTCGGCCTTAGCATCAATCCCATCCCAGTGCTGCACCCAGGCTGGGCCACGAGATGCCCAGGAGCACACCCTGCGAGGGCTCACCTGCAAACTGCGTGTAGGCTGTGTCTTGGAGGAAGGCGCCACAGCCAAAGTCGATCAGTTTCAGCTGCCCGCTGGCCAGGTCGAGCAGGACATTCTCGGGCTTGATGTCCCGGTGCAGGACCCCGCAGGTGGTGCAGTGCCGCACGGCCTCCAGCACCTGGCGGAACAGCTCCCGCGCCTCCTCCTCCGGCAGAAACCCCCGCTCCGCCAGGAAACCCGAGAGCTCCTGGCACCGCTCCGGACGCTCCAGCACCAGCAGGAAGCTGTCGGGGAGCTCAAGCCACTCCAGGAGCTGAATGACACCGCCACAGCGACCGGACACCTTGGCCAGCAGCACGATCTCCAGGGGTGCGCTGGTGCCGTCGGGCTGCGGGAGGAGCACGACGCCGTCAGTGGGGCCGAGGCCGTGCCGGGGCTCTGGGAGCCCTCAGCCAGCCCGGGATGCTCTGCATGCCCCGCTCAACCCACGCCCGCTCTCCCCGCAGGGCTCACGGCGGCTCCCACCGCGCCGGGCCCCGGCTCCTCCTCGCCCGGCACGGCCCGGCTGCTGCCGCTGGCTCCGCTCACTCACCAGCTCGCCCCAGTGCCGGATGCGATCCCTCGGCACGCGTTTGATGGCCACCTGCGAGCGAGGGAGAGCAGCGGGCTGAGCTCGCCGCCCGTCATGCCCAGACGCATCCTCCTCCTCCTCCTCCCTCCCCTCTGCCTGCGTCCGCCGCCGGCCCAGCCGCTCACCGGGGCGCCGTCCGAGAGCCGCGTGGCCGCAAAGACGCTGCCGAAGCCGCCGCGCCCCAGCAGCGATCCCAGCCGGTACCGCTCCTGCAGGGCCTCCTGCGCCGTCCCTGCGGGCGGGACGCGGCTTTCAGAGCTCGGCCCGGGTCCAGCAACGGCCCCCGAGCGCCCCTCACCCGCCCCGGGCCCGGCATCCCCACCCGCCCCAGGCCCTGGTGGCTTGGGGCCGGCGGCCGCGCTGCCGAGCGGCGGAGCTCGGGCCGGGGAAGCCGCAGCGGAGGCGGAGGGAGCGGCCGCGCCGCGTGTGTGCTCCGCGGGCCCCGGGAGAAGCCGGGGCCGGGACCGGGGTCGGGACCGGACCCTGCGTTGGGTCCGGGTCCGGGCTCGGGCCAGGCGGAGCCGAAGGGCGGCGATGCCGCCCCCGCACCAGGCACTGATGCCCGCCCAGCAGCGCCACCGCCAGTAGGGCCAGAGCCGGGCGGAGGCGAGACCGCGGCGGGACGGCCGGGGCCGGGCACGGGGCAGCCCCGCCCGGGGCCGGGGGCGGGCCGGGGGCATGGCCCTGCCCTGCAGGGGAGAGGGAGGCGGGGAGAGGAGAGGGACGCTGGGAAACGGACACTGAGAGAAGGGTGCCCGACAGCGGGAAAGGGAGAGAAAGAGAAATAAAGAGACAAAGAGAAAGTAAAGGAGAAAGACTGTTCAGAAGTATCTGTTTTGGTGCTCTCGCCGCTGCTGCTGCCGCTGCTGCTGCCGCCGCTGCCGCCGCTGCCGCCGCTGCAACTGAAGCACCGGGGCCGTTCGTCCCCGTGTCCGTTCCCCGCTCGCCCCACGAGCCCCACGTTCGAGCCCCGCGCGCCCCGGGGACAGCCCCTCCGTCTGCCCAAACACGGGAACTTTGCAGCCTTGAGCCCAAATGCAGAGCCCTGACTCCTGCACGCTGGCACAGCGATCCCCTCGCTCGCTGCTGGGCATTGTCCTTGCTGAGGATCAAACACTGTCGGGACACTTCCCTTGGGGTAGGATTCCTACCTGAGCCCAGCACTGCACTTACATATCTAGTGTTGCTTTCCAGTAAAAACAGGGGAAGGAAAACTCTGTGTGGCTCATGGTATTTTAGAGTGTCTAAAAATCACTAAGTCACCAATCTTAGAGGTGAGGTGCATCTGGAATTACTGGGATGGAGAAGCAGTGCAACATGGAAAAGGGGAGCATAGAAATAAATAGAGGAAAACACCTTGGATTGTTTCTTTCATTTTCATTTCACTTCTGGAAAGCTGTTTCTGTTTTCCAGGAATCTTCTCCTGTCTGCTCTTCCCAAGAATCTCTCATGGAGAACAAGGTCAAGCTTCTGTCACAAGATTTGCCACCAGGAAATGATGCCACTGGTGAAATTTTCATTGTGACTGTTTGTGCTGGTTTGGGGCAAATTTTGGGAGGAAAGCTCCAAAATGGGTCTGTCTAGAAAGCAAGTTCGAGCAGCCCCTACTCCTAATAGTTCAGGAAAAGACTTCCCTTGAGAAAAGTGAAAAAACCCAAGTTTATTTCACAAGTGAAGTATTCACAAGCATGAAAAATGAATAATATTAAATCAAACTTCTCACAGTAGTGAAGAGATGGCAAATTCAGGAAGTCCTTTTTGTGGGTTGTAGTTGGCTGCCTTGGTCTCTTCTAAGTCCCTCTGGTGCTGGAATGCAGCATCCCAGAGCTCGGGGGGCCACAGGTGTGAGCTGCTGCTGCCGGTGTTTGTCTGGGTTTTCAGTCCAGAGCAGGTGTAAACAGTTCCAAGAAAAAGGAAAGTCACAGTTCCTCCACAGAAAGAGGAACTTCTCTTCCTAAGCTAGCTAAAACCAAATTGCTAGCTAGACCTGGGCTGTGAAGGTATCAGGAAATTTCCAAATCTGGGCACTGGCGGTCCCAGCAAACACCAGAGCTGGATGGTGCTGGAGCCAGAACCTGCAGAGTTACAAATTTTGGCCTTCTGTGCCAGCTAATCCATGGACTTGGGCTGTGCCAGCACCAGGAAGTTTTCAGATCTGGGCGCTGGCGCTGCCAGCCAACACCAGATGTGGGTGGCGTCATTGCCAGCGACAGAAATCTGCCAGATTTGGGCTCTGCTGGCCCTGAGAAATTTCCAAATCTGCGTTCTGGTTACATGACACACAAGATGTGGGGGCGGTGCCAGAGCCAGTAAGAGGAAGCTGCCACAGGTTTTGGATTTCTGTGCCAGCAAATTGCTGCACTTGGGCTGTGCCAGAATTGGGAAATTTCCAGATCTGGGCACTGGCAGTGCCAGCAAACAGCCCATTTCAGGCTCCAGGCTCCAGGAAGGACTGGATCTGGATGCCTTCCTCTTTTCTTTCCTTCCTTCTTTCCTGGGATCCTGCGGCCAGCAAACTCCAGATTGGGCAGTGCTGGCAAGGGGAAATTGACAGGTTTTAGCTTTCTTTGCCAGCGAATTCTGGACATGGGTAGTGCCAGCACCGGGAAATTGCCAGATGTGGGCACTGGCAGTGCCAGCACACACCAGATCTGGGTGGGGAATGTGCCAGCACCAGGAAATTGTGAAATGTGAACTTTCAGTGCCAGCATATTGCTGGAATTATGCTGTGCAGGAACCTGAAAAATTCTGGATCTGGGCACTTGTGGTGTCAGCAAACACAAGATTGAGTTGCTGTAGGTACCAGGTATTTGCTTGGTTTTGGCTTTCTTTGCCAGAAAATTACAAGACTTGGGCTGTGTTGGCACTGGGAAATTCCCGCATCTGGGCACTGGTGGTGCCAGCAACCACCAGATCTTGGCATTGCCAATGACGGTAGCAGGGAATTGCCAGATTGTGGCTTTCTTTACCAGAAAATTGCTGGACTTGGCTCTGCCAGAACAGGGAAATATCCAGATCTGAGCACTGGCAGTGGCAGCAAACACCAGGTCTGGGTGCCTGTATTGGCATCAGGAGATTGCCGGATTTTGGCTTTCTGTGCCAGCAAATTGCTGGACTTGGGCTGTGCCAGGACAGGGAAATTTCCAGATCTGGGCACTTGCACAGCAAACACCAGACCTGGGTGGTGCTGGTGGCAGCACTGGGAAGCTGCTGGGTTCTGGCTTTCTTTGCCAGAAAATTGCTGCATTTAGGTTTTGCTGGCACTGAGAAATTCCCAGATGCTAATTTTCTGTGCCAGCAAACTGCTGGAATTGTGCTGTGCAGGCATCTGAAACATTCCCGATCTGGGTACTGGGGGTGTCAGCAAACCCAAGATCGGGTTGCTGTAGGTACCAGGTCTTTGCTTGGTTTTGACTTTCTTTGCCAGCAAATTGCTGGACTTGGGCTCTGTCAGAATAGAGAAATATCAAAATCTGGGAACTGGCAGTGCCAGCAAACACCACATTTCAGGAAGGATTGGATCTGGATCCGTTCCCTCCCTGCCTCCCTCCCTCAACAAGGCGCCAGAAGGGCTGGAGAGCAGCCAGGCAGAAAGGGACCTGGGGGCACTGATGGACAGCAGGCTGCACAGGAGCCAGCAGTGTGCCCAGGTGGCCAAGAAGGCCAGTGGCTCCTGGCCTGGATCAGGAATGGTGTGGCCAGCAGGAGCAGGGCTGGGATTCTTCCCCTGTGCTCAGCACTGCTTGGGCAGCGCCTCGAGTGCTGTTTGCATTTCTGGACCCCCCAATTTTGGAAGGACATGGAGGGGCTGGAGCGTGTCCAGAGAAGGGCAACAAGGCGGGGGGGTGGGGGGGGGATCTGGAGCACAAGAGCTGTGAGGAGCGGCTGAGGGAGCTGCTGGGGTTGTTTATCCTGGAGGAGAGGAGGCCCAGAGGAGACAAGGCAGTGTCAGGGCACAGGTTGGACTTGATGATCTCCATGGCCTGTTCCACCCTTGCTGATTCTGAGATTCTCTGAAACCACCCTTGGAGCAGTTGCAGGAGGAGCCCTGGGCCTCCTGTTCAGAAGCTCCAGCAGCCCAGGTCCCTCAGCTTCTCCTGCCAGCCCCAAAGCCCGTCCTGTCAGTCCTGCAGAGCCTCTGCAGCTCCTCCTCACTGCCCAGAACAGGGAGCCCCAGAGCCAGACACAGCAGCCCAGATGTGCCCCCCTGGCCTGGGGTGCCTCTGGCAAGGGAACAGCACCAGGCACTGCAGGAGCCTGCAGACAATTGATCTGAAGGCCAAAGCTCCTTAGCTCCTTCTGAAAGAGCAGGAACAGTTTCTCATTCCAGAGTGGTGGAATGCTGGGCACCGCAGCTCCGGGTGAGGACTGGACACAAGTTTGCTCCCACTGAGTGCTGGGATGGGTTCTGCAGGAGCTCTGGGCTCCTGTGCTTGCCAGGCACAATGAGGAGAGAAGGAGCCAAGTCCACTGATGTGGGAAATGGGTTTGTAGAAAGTTTTTAGAGCCTAATAGAAGGCCCACAAAATATGAATCTGTATATAAATCTTGAGACAAGGAATGCTAACTTAAAATTTTCCATGGAATAGGACAGATATTGTTGATAGAGTAATGGAGCTAGAAAAATATTTCTAAAGATGGCCTTGCAAATAAGACTTTGGAAAAACAGAGCTATGAAAGATGCATTGTAGTGGGACCCACAAGGGGTATTTTTAAATAATTGGCTTTAACGCATCTACAACATGGCATGGCAAAAGGCTGAAAGACCAAGAAACACTTATAATGTAAAATATTTAGGAAGTAGTTGGCTTCTGATTGTGATGGCGTGAATTATAACATCTGTATTGTCTCACCCTTCTCATGACACTGAAAATGGAATAAAAGTTTTTAAAACACCTCTCAGTTGCCCCATCTCTAGGTCAAGAAAAGAGTATTATCCAACACACTGACACACCTTTGCCTTAAGCATAGCCCAGCCTGGACCAAACACACTGAAAGGTTTCCCCTGTGGCCCATGTCTCGAAACATCAGGTCTGCTGTTTGACAACTCAGGTTGGTTTGGTGTCAAGGAGTTCCCTTAGAAATACTGGGTTTGTCTTCCTCTGTGCCTTCCCCTCAGCAGCCTTGGGGATGCTCCTGTGTGAAGCCATCTGTCTCACACAGTTTGAGACAACTTCAAACAGGATATTGTGCAAGAAGTCGTCTCCTCTAAAGTGTTCCTGCAATCCCTTTCCAGCAATGGGAAATTATTACTGATAGATGAAAGTGGAAAACCCCCAACAGTTTATTATCAAACAGAATCCCCCATGACACGCGTTCCAAGAAGGCGCCGGGGTCTCTCTCGGAAGAACAGGAGCTGTCACGGAGCAGTTCCAGCAGCTGATGGAAGCTCGGGGACTCATCCGGTGTCGGCTTTCTCCCACGGCAGAGCTCCATGGAGCGGGCAGGGCAGTGAAGCAGCTGGGCTGGAGCCCCTCGCTGCCTTGTCTCCCCGGCGTGGCTCAGCCCACAGACTCTCGGGCTGGGAGCGGGGCCGCTCCGCTCCTGCCGGCACCGTGTCCCTGGGCTTGGACAAACAGTTTCCTGCCAGGAGAGCCCTGCACACTGCTCCACAGATCTTTCATAAAGGCCCAAACCAACTCCAAACACTCTGTCTGCAGCAGCTTTGCACAAAGGGCTGCAGCAATCCGGGACAGCTGCAAGTGAGTGTCGGAAGGCTCTTGTCTTGTTCCTGACAGCAGAATTCTTGATGATCTGATGCAGTTTTATTCAGATGTAACATGAGAGCGGAGGTTTTTTGTTAAAATATTTCATGATGAGTAACAAGCCTTGGGTGCATGAGGTACAGGACTGACATGCCAAAGCATGAGCGTATCCTCCAAAGGGGCCAGTTTAATTGCCCATTTTATTACTCTTGTATTTACTCCACACTAATAAGGAAAACCAAGCTCTGCTTGGAGGCAAAACAGGCATGGGATACACTACAGTCCCTCGCAGGCTCAGCAGGGCTGGCAGTGACACAGCAGGCCGTCTGCTTCATTGTGAACCACTACAGAGCTGCATCCCAATCTGGTTTAGGTAGCGTGGTATAATTAAGAGCTCCCTTTCTGCATGAGACACAAAAAGGAGATCCCAAATGATCTTCTGCAAACAAGGTGCAAACAACACAGCTGCACTGCTGTCCCGGGTAAATATACATACAGGTGAACTTTGCCAAAGCAGTGCATCATTTCCCAGTGAAATACATGACCTTTTCTTAGCTATGGAATTGTGATTGAAGACACCTGTGAGCCAGATCAGTGGGAGATTGCAAAGGAGCAAAGCTTTGGGATTTGGGCACACTTCTCTTGGTTTCTTTGCTCAGGCCTTTGGTGAGCACAGAACACACCTAGGTAGAAAACCTTTGACTAGACAGGATCTTTTGGATCCATTGTCCCCCAAACGTGTCAATGTGTGGCCCCGTTGTAATGCCAAGTAACAAAGAGCAGCACAGATGACACAAAGAAAACATGGCCAAAGAGGAATAGGAGAGGCCCAATGAGGAAAGGATGTGGTGAGACACTGGCACATTGAGTGAGCTGCACTCCCATAATCTCTAGGCTAGCAGGTCCTGGTCTCACTTTCTCCTTTTGGTTTTTTCAATTGTGTTTATTTATTTACTATTTTTCATCATCAAAATAAAATAGCTAGAATTAAAAAAAAAAACCTCATAAAAACTTAAAGACAGAATCAAAAGACTGAAGCCCCAAAGCAGATAGCCTCCAAGAAATAATGAGTTAAAACATAGAATGTGAGGCATTTGAAGAAGGCATAGTATTAGGAAACACATAGAGCAATTAATCAGCTAAAGCATGGAACACAAGGACAGGAAGGAGATAGGAATAGGGGGAACTGATGGGCTAAGCATGTTCAGAGCCAACAATGTCAAACTGACCCTAAGAACTCTGCCAAGCTATAGAGACCAAGCCAAGTACACCGGGAATTAACCAAATTAGGGAAGAGGTTCAAAAGTTTAAAGAGGAAGACTCATCGGAAAGACCCCATCTATGATGAAGGCAACAGGAACGACCACCTGAAAATTCCCCAAAAGAGATGTCTCCACCTACGCTCCGCCTACACCACGCCCCATATGAATATGCATGATTATGTATCTGATCTGATGTAATCCTATACCCAAAATTGTATATAAGGCTTGCTTTTGCTATGTGAACTCAGAAATCCACTTCGTGATTTCTCCGACGCGTCGTAATAAAATACCTCCTGCTTATCTGACTTAGGCTGAGTCTCTTAAGCAGTTATTCTCGCCTTTTGGGGCAAAATTCGGCATCATTTTCTGGCGACCCAGATGGGACCAGACAGGAGATCCGGGCCCTGAGGTCCTCCCGGGCCGGGTCCGGGGTCGGGATTCTCTGGGCGCCCCTGACGAATTTTTTTGTCAGAAGAGACCCCCCTGGACCGGCGCCTTGGTGGACGGAGGGTTCCCTGCATCTCCTGCTTCAGTTAAGAGGTATTTTAATTGTTTATTGGTCTTATTGGTAGGGAAACGGGGGTCAGACGTGACCGCCCGAAGGGAAAGCTGGGGGACGCCCCGGTAACGAATCCCAGCTGGGTTAAAACCCCAGCATTGGGTTGCTAGCATTGGGTTGCTAGCATTGGGTTGCTAGCATTGGGTTGCCAGGGTTAGATTCCCGGCATTGTTTTTGTAGAGAAAAGGATAAAGTCCTGCTACTGGGTGAGAGTCCCGGTAATAGAAACGCAGGTTAAAGTCCTGCCACACTGGGTTAGAGTCCTGGTAATAGAAACGCAGGTTAAAGTCCTGCCACACTGGGTTAGAGTCCCGGTAATAGAAACACAGGGGTAAAAAAAAAAAAACAACAACAAAAAAAAAAAAAACAAAAAACAAAAAAAAAAAAAAAAACAAAACAAAAAAAAAAAAAAAAACAAAAAAAAAACAAAAAAAAAAAAAAAACAAAACAAAAAAAAAAAACAAAGAAGAGGGAGAACGCAGGTTAAAGTCCTGCTGAAAGGAGTATTTGTTTATCTTGGTATCTTTGGTTCGTTTATACTGTATGGGAAACTGTCTCAACATTGTGTTTGATGTTATAATACTGCGAATTAAGGGTTAAGAACTGAGACTGCTATCTGAGAGGTTTGTCGGCCGGTGATCTTCTTGTGTCTGTTCTATGTGTCTGTTGCAAAATTTTACAGGAAACGCCTTGTCACTCTCTTTGTAATCTTTTAGAAGAGAATCAGTTGATAGACATCCGGAAGAAAATTGTGACCCCCTGCAATTGTTATATTGTCTACGGCTGCGATTGTATGAATCTGGCAAACCGGTGTCTCATGGTCTGTAAGCGACCTCTTGTGACCAAACCTGGTAAAACAGTCTGTTCTGATATAGACCATAAGGTAGGAACTATTTTATAAAGGTGTGTGGGTATGGCTGAGAGTGAATGAGACGCAGCATCGCTGCGACGCGAGAAGCCAGGACAAAGCGACTGAAAATTGTGTGTGAAGTGTTAAACCAACACAGGGAATAACTATGGGAGGTCAACAGAGTACGAAGTGATGTATGCTGACATGTTCTTTACCCTAAGAAATAAACAGGAGTGGCAAAGAGAGTGCGGGGTAAACGTAGCACCTCAGGACCCCCTGGTACTCGCCCTGGAAAAGGATAAGAAAGGTTCGAAGCCTAAAGAACGTTGCTGTGATGCATGTAGTAGAAATGAGAAAAAGCAGAAAGCAGATGCCAGAATTTTGGTGGCAGCAGTTCAAGAATTGCAGACAGTTTTGAATACAGAAAATTTGCAGGGAAAGACAAACAGTGGATGCCAGGATCTATTCTTAGGAACACAAGACCTGTGCATTTTTCCCGCAGCAAAAAAAAAAAAAAAAAAAAAAAAAAAAAAAAAAACAAAACTTTAAAAATTCTTGCCCCACTTTGAAGGGTGCGGGACCTACCTGTTTTTATTGTCATAAAAAGGGGCACCTGCAAAAAAAAATTGCAGAAAGAAACAGAAGAAACAGCAAGATGAGAAAACTTCTCAGGAGAATCAGAAAGGGCAAGAGTTTTGTTTAACGAAGAGGATCGAATTACACCTAGAAGAGCCCTTGATAATAAAACTAAGAGTAGGTCCTCAGAGTGAAGAATTTGTATTTTTAGTAAATACAGGAGTTTCTCGGTCAACAGTGATGAAATTACCCCAGGGATGTGAGATCAGTTGTGAACAAATCTCAGTAATCGGAGTTACAGGAGAAGCTTTCCCTGTTCCTGTAATAAAAGGAGTAAAAGTTGAAACGAATGACAAATTTGGAGTAAATGATTTATTGTTGATACCAGAGGCCGAGGAAGATATGTTAGGCAGAGATCTAATAATAGCCCTAAATTTACAGATAAAACCCTGTGAAGGAAAACTTGAAATTCATTCTTTACCTGAAGAAGACAATCTAGAAATT
The DNA here is from genome assembly GCF_027887145.1 of Ammospiza caudacuta. Taxonomy (NCBI): domain Eukaryota; kingdom Metazoa; phylum Chordata; class Aves; order Passeriformes; family Passerellidae; genus Ammospiza; species Ammospiza caudacuta. The sequence continues at coordinate 7,557,253 of NC_080602.1, forward strand.
AATGACATGGGTTGGCATCCAGGTGAGGTAGAAAAAGGTTTAGAGTGAAGGAGTCTGGTCCCTTTAGTCCCTCCTGGTCGGGGCAAGCCTGTGGATTTTAAAAAGGCAAGAAGGGACTATTTATACAGACTCCAAATATGCTTTTAGTGTAGTACATACTTTTAAAGAAGTTTGGAAGGAAAGGGGACTTAAGGATAATAGAGTCAGAAAAATAATTTGGCTGATAAAAAAAAAAAAAGCAGAAGAGCGACCTCAAGAAAAGGAGATACTAAAATCATGACCTTACAAAAATAAAAATAGAAATCCAGCAGGAGACTCTTTCCCTCCTGCTAGTAAAATTGGTAGCTATAAGGAAATTAGGAGCAACATTTAAGGAGGAAAAGTGAGTTTTTCTTGATGATAGAATTATGATGCCAAAACCAGTGGCACATTAGATCTTAGATAACTTGTATAGACGGACATACTGGGATAACAAGAGCCTTTTGTGATCACCTTTTAAAATTTTTTGGTGTATGGGGATATTTGAAATTAAAAGGCAAATTACCCAGGGGTGTCTCACCTGTTAAAAGGTAAATAAGAAGGTGTTTAAAAGCCCTCCCTCTGGAGGATGCAAAACAGCCTAGCGGCTATTTCAAAAGATCCAGGTTAATTCTGTAGACTTGCTTAAAGTAGGTCGGTGGAAATATCTGTTAATTATAGTAGATCAATTAACTCAGTGGGTTAAAGCACAGTTCAAACAGTACTTTTGGTTAATGCGGGAGCAACTTTTTCGGTTTTAAATCAAGAATTGGTACCTAAAAGTGATGAATTTGTACAAGTTGTGGGAGCAACAGGCCAACCAGAAAAAGCTTACTTTTTGAAACCTATCAAATACAGATTTGTATTTGCCAAATTCGCCAAAACCTCTACTAGGGAGAGACTTACTAGAGAACTTGGGAGCCATAATAAAGTTCAAAAAGGACAGATTTGAATTTCAAGTAAAAGAAGAACAACTGATTACAGCCCTAAGCCTAACAATCAGTTGTGTGAAACCTAAACCTGAGAATCACAATTTTGAGCGAGTCCTGAGCGAGGCATACCCATTAGTATGGGCTACTGATATACCTGGAAAATCAAAACAAGCAGCACCGATTGTTGTTGAACTTAAAGACGGGGCAAGACCGGTGGTAAGAAAACAATACCCTTTGAGAATAGAAGACAGGAAGGGGATTGAGCCCATAATCAAAAGGTTTCTGGAACTGGGGTTATTGGTAGAATGTGAATCGGATTTTAATACACCAATCTTGCCAGTAAAAAAAAAAAACCTAATGGAGCTTATAGACTAGTTCAGGACTTGAGAGCAGTAAACGAAATAACCAAGATATTACATCCTTTGGTTGCTAATCCATACACGCTTTTAACTAGACTCAAGGATAATTTGGCCTGGTTCACTGTATTAGACTTGAAAGATGCATTCTTCTGCCTTCCCTTAGCTCCCGAGAGTCAAAAGATTTTTGCCTTTGAATGGGAATCTGTAGATAAAGGAAGAAAGACCCAACTTACCTGGACGGTATTGCCCCAAGGATGGGCGAACTCCCCTACGATTTTTGGGAATCAGTTAGCCAAAGAATTAGAACAGTGGGAAAGGCCGCTGGGAGATGGCACCCTTCTGCAATACGTAGATGACCTCTTAATAGCAACAGTGACAGAGGAAGAATGCATTGAATGGACTATTTCCTTGTTAAATTTCCTGGGTTTAAGTGGATACCGAGTCTCTCAACAGAAAGCACAGCTGGTGCAAAAAGAAGTGGTGTACCTGGGATACGAAGTCTCCAGAGGACAGCGATCCCTGGGAGCAGCTAGGAAAGAGGCCATCTGTCAAATGCCTAAACCAGAGACAGTGAGAGATCTGCGCGCCTTTCTGGGGATGACAGGTTGGTGTCGGCTATGGATCTACCAGTACGGGATACTCGCTAAACCACTGTACGATTTGTTGAAAGAAACTAAGGATGTTCTAGTTTGGACTCCCGAGGCAGAAGGGGCCTTCAAGAAGTTGAAGCTGGAGCTAATGAGAGCACCGGCTTTAGGTCTCCCAGATGTATCAAAACCATTCTGGCTGTTCTCCCATGAACGACAAGGGATGGCCCTAGGAGTCCTGGCACAGCAGTTGGGAACACACAAGAGAGCTGTGGCCTACTTCTCCAAGCGATTGGATGAAGTAAGTAAAGGATGGCCAGGCTGTCTGAGGGCAGTGGCTGCAGTGATAATTAACATAGAAGAGGCCAGAAAGCTCACACTGGGCCAAAAGATGACTGTGTTAGTATCTCACACTGTGTCGGCTGTGCTGGAACAGAAAGGCAACCATTGGTTGTCCCCTTCCAGATTCCTAAAATACCAGGCCATCTTGGCTGAATCAGATGACGTAACCATTCAGGTAACTAACATTGTGAACCCAGCTTCATTTCTAGAAGGGAGAGCCCCAGCAGAACCCATCGAACACGACTGCCTGGAAACAATTGAAGCCGTCTATTCCAGTCGCCCAGATCTCAAAGAAGAGCCGCTCGAAGGTGCGGACAACTGGTTCTCAGATGGCAGCAGCTTCGTGAAGCAAGGAGTAAGAATGGCTGGCTATGCAGTCACCACTACAGAAAGGGTAATTGAGTCAAACCCCTTGCCTGCAGGGACCTCAGCCCAAAAGGCAGAGCTGATAGCTCTGACCCGAGCCCTGGAATTGGCAGAAAACATACAAATTAATATATGGACAGACTCTAAATATGCCTTCTCTGTTGTACATGCTCATGGGGCCATCTGGAAAGAAAGAGGACTATTGACTACACAAGGAAAAACAGTCAAACATGCAGAAGAGATTCTGCGATTGCTAGAGGCGGTCCAACTCCCAGCACAAGTGGCCATAATGCATTGTAAAGGACATCTGAAAGGTAACACTATTCCAGAAATAGGGAACAGGAAGGCAGATACAGAAGCTAAATTGGCTGCCACAAGGAAAAGAGAAGTGGAAATAGTGGCCCTAATACCAGGAGAGCTGGATACCAATATCCAGCCAGAATACCAAGAATCAGATCATAGATGGATTCAAAAGAATAAAGGTAAACTGTTAGACAGTGGATGGGGACAATTAGAAACAGGACAGTTGATAATACCAGGGAACATAATGTGGCAGATTGTGAAGGCGGAGCATGAAAAGGCCCATTGGGGTCTAGATCCGCTTTATCAACATTTGCGAGCCAGGATAGCAGGACCGAAATTATTTACTACTGTAAAGCACGTCACATCCCAGTGCGAGCGGTGTCTGAAAAGTAACCCGAACACAGGAACCAAAGTACATCAAGGAGCCATAAATCGAGGTAAATTCCCAGGTGAAGTATGGCAAATTGATTTTTCTGAACTCCCAAGAAAAGGGGGGTTTCGGTATTTGTTGGTACTAACTGATACATTTTCTGGGTGGCCTGAAGCATTCCCTTGTAGGACAAATAAGGAAAGAGAAGTGACTAAAGTACTGTTGAATGAAATTATTCCACGGTTTGGGGTACCAAAGAGCATTTCTTCGGATAGAGGTACACACTTCTGTGCAAAAGTGGTGAGAGCAATAAGCAAAGCATTACAAATCAAATGGCAACTACACACACCTTATCGTCCACAGGCCAGTGGGCAAGTGGAAAAGATGAATCATCTCATCAAACAGCAAATTGCCAAAATATGCCAGGAGACTAATTTGCAGTGGTATCAGGCTTTGCCTATTGCTCTGCTTAGGCTGAGAGTCAAACCAAGATCAAAAGAAAAGTTAAGCCCATTTGAAATTTTGTATGGTAGACCTTATGCTATGCAAGTTGTAAATGGGGACGCTATAGACCAAATCGGTAATCAGTATATTTATGATTATGTAATTACGGTGGGGAAACAGTTTGATAAGAATGCTACTGTGGTGATAGGGCACCAACCTAAACAACCCGACTGCAAATTGCATCCGTTTAATCCCGGTGATTGGGTGTATGTTAAGAATCTTTTAGGAAAACCCCTACAAGAGAAGTGGGAGGGACCTTTTCAAGTACTGCTGACTACCTTCACTGCGGTTCGGATCAAGGAGCGACCCACGTGGATCCATTACTCACGAGTCAAGAAAGCTCCGGAGAATAAAAAAGAGGAGCAGACATCATGATCCTGACTCCACCTCAGATCTTCACAACCCTGATCATTGGACTAATGATAAGTATAGTGCTTCCCCAAGACTCTTCCCCAATAGACCCATGGTCTCATGCGCACCAGTGTATCCACCCAGAGTTGGGAACGAGAGGGCCCTATTTCGAGGTTTATGTCTTACGTAACAATCAGCCATATGCAAGTGAAGTGTGGGATCAGCCCTCCATGGTAGCATACAAGGGAGACCAAGTCCAAATTGGGTGTCGAGAACTTGACCCAGAGGAAGGGAAAACAAGGCGGCTAGTATTAACAATTAAACCCTTGATGCCAGCCTTTAAACATAACCTAATTACCTTTAGTCCAGTGAAAATGGGCAGGCCCACAGTCTGGATCCAGCAAAAGGGCCCAATTTCATGTCAGTGGAGCGACTTCAGGGAGGATCCACCTGGATCACAACAACCGATAAAGGGGGTGATTTATAGAGAAGATTCACTTGGGGAGCTACGCCCTCAAAACATAACCTATGACCCTCACCCCCTTCTCCATTCTCCGGGAGAAATTGTAATATCTAGTGGTCCTGAGGGAGGAAAAGCACTGTGTGAGATGGCATTTAGATTGGATCAGTCAATGACGTTCACATGTGAAAGGGAGTTGAAAACACTGGGACAGGATATTAGCTCCCTCGGGCGTGCTCTCGGGCGTGCTGTCGATTATAGGATACAATTACCAGAAGACGTGATCCCATTGTATCCAGATCTAGACTTGCCTCAAGAAACCACCCTACCAGTGGAGTGTAAAGCAGTACACAACCTAACCTTTATAGGGCCTCAGGTGATAAGAAAATCTAACGAACTAAAATTATTGTTAGACCCCACTTATTCCCTGAAAAAGGTGCAAATTCACACTGATATTACTTATTTGCAAAAGGATTGCCGACCATTTATACAGCAAAGCCTTAAGGGATGGAATGCATGGCTAGCGACAAGGTCTCATCACAGAAAAACAAAAAGAGATCTAAGTGGGTGGATTGGCACCGGATTTGGCATAGTAAACACAATAGATCAAGAGGTATTAGTAAACGATCTAAGTACCGTCACATCGAGCTTAGGAAAGCTTAAGGTGCCTCTCAGTACATCCATGCTTACATTAGCTGAAACACAATCGCTAGTTGTGAAATTACTAACCATGGTAGCGAACCACACTGCAGAGGATTTTGTGAAGCTCGCTAACTACACAGGGGAGCTTGGCAAAGACATTGCACTCGCTATCCAATGCTCTCAGACGCAACAATGGGTACAGTCAGTAGCGGCAGGAATAATGAGAGAAGGAACGGCAGGTATATTACCTCAAGAAATAAGGGAAGCAATATTAAAGGACAATCATACTACACGATTTGAAAGGGACCATCAAGCTTGGTGGCAATTAGTAAACTTCACTTACGAACCTCAACAAGAACACGTTGAAGCTTATGTCCTCACCATTAGTGCGGCAGAGGAAAGAGGTATCTTTCCCATCCTCACTTTAGGGACAATACATCAAGATGTCATTGTCAGGCCAATAAACCATAACGTCTGGGCCAGTTATGATTACACCAAAAATAAGTGGCAATCGGTTAGCACAGAAGCATGCATCCCTAGAGGACAATTAGGCTATGTTTGCGAAAATGCTGTGGTAGAAGCCGAAGATTTATGCTTAGATGCTGAAAATAGTGTATGTACCTTAGAAATGCTTCCGCATGATAGAACACAATCACAAGTTTACTATATAGGAAATGGGTGTGCTTGCGTAAGGACAGCTTGTGACAACGTCACTATAGATAATTGCCTAGAAGAGACTAACAATACTAACTTTTGTGTATGCAACTTTACCAAGATCATAGGTTGTGATTTTCATTACACTGTCCCAATAACTACCCAACAGCTAATTAACGCAAATTTCAACCTATATCAAGAGATACCGAAATTACAAATAGGGATGGACGTCAAAATTCTCAAAGCAATGCTAGCACACCCTGAAGTAAAGAAATTGGTGCAAAAGGTGAATCAAACAACTAAACGAATGGTATGGCAGATAGAACACAATTCAGAAAGGATAAAGAACGTCCTGACCGAAGTAGAACAAGTAGGCCAGCATCACTGGTGGGACATCTTTACAGGATACTCCCCAACAGCTACACAGGTCTTCCATTACCTGGTGCACCCAATGCTAGTAGTAATTATGGCCTTGTTATTACTAACTCTTACAAACATTTGCTTGTGGTGGAGACTAAGGGGCATAATGAAGAGGACCCAAATGATTTGGGCAATGGCACAAGCCTATCGGTGTCCTGTGAGACCAGAACTTGACGAAAGAATTCGTAAGTTATAAGAAAAGGGGGGAATGAAGCCCCAAAGCAGATAGCCTCCAAGAAATAATGAGTTAAAACATAGAATGTGAGGCATTTGAAGAAGGCATAATATTAGGAAACACATAGAGCAATTAATCAGCTAAAGCATGGAACACAAGGACAGGAAGGAGATAGGAATAGGGGGAACTGATGGGCTAAGCATGTTCAGAGCCAACAATGTCAAACTGACCCTAAGAACTCTGCCAAGCTATAGAGACCAAGCCAAGTACACCGGGAATTAACCAAATTAGGGAAGAGGTTCAAAAGTTTAAAGAGGAAGACTCATCGGAAAGACCCCATCTATGATGAAGGCAACAGGAACGACCACCTGAAAATTCCCCAAAAGAGATGTCTCCACCTACGCTCCGCCTACACCACGCCCCATATGAATATGCATGATTATGTATCTGATCTGATGTAATCCTATACCCAAAATTGTATATAAGGCTTGCTTTTGCTATGTGAACTCAGAAATCCACTTCGTGATTTCTCCGACGCGTCGTAATAAAATACCTCCTGCTTATCTGACTTAGGCTGAGTCTCTTAAGCAGTTATTCTCGCCTTTTGGGGCAAAATTCGGCATCAAGACATTAATTCAAAAAGAACCCTAACCCCAACCCCAACAACAACCCCAACCCTAACCCTAACTGGGGTCGTGTTTTCCTAATTTTCCCCATTTTTCCCCCAATGTTTCCCCACCGTGTCTCGGATTCCCCCCCGATATTCCTTCCGGGGATCCCCGGCCGTGTCCATTTCTTTACCCCGATCCCGCCCGGCCGTGCCCGGTTCTTTACCCCGATCCCACCCGGCCATGCCCGGTTCTTTTCCCCGATCCCACCCGGCCGTGCCCGGTTCTTTTCCCCGATCCCGCCCGGCCGTGTCCAGTTCTTTACCCCAGTCGTGCCCGGCCGTGCCCCGTTCTTTTCCCCGATCCCGCCCGGCTGTGCCCGGTTCTTTGCCCCGATCCCGCCCAGCCGTGCCCGGTTCTTTACCCCGATCCCGCCTGGCTGTGCCCGGTTCTTTTCCCCGATCCCGCCCGGCTGTGCCCGGTTCTTTTCCCCGATCCCGCCCGGCCGTGCCCGGTTCTTTTCCACGATCCCGCCCGGCTGTGCCCGGTTCTTTACCCCGATCCCGCCCGGCCGTGCCCCGTTCTTTTCCCCGATCCCGCCCGGCTGTGCCCGGTTCTTTACCCCGATCCCGCCCGGCCGTGCCCGGTTCTTTACCCCGATCCCGCCCAGCCGTGCCCGGTTCTTTACCCCGATCCCGCCCGGCCGTGCCCGGTTCTTTACCCCGATCCCGCCCAGCCGTGCCCGGTTCTTTGCCCCGATCCCGCCGGGCCGTGCCCGGTTCTTTACCCCGATCCCGCCCGGCCGTGCCCGGTTCTTTTCCCCGATCCCGCCCGGCCGTTCACGGCCCTCACCCGTCCCCGTGCCCGGGCCGGCCCTGGGGCTCTCCCTTGCTGGCCCCGGGCGGGTGCGGGAGAGAGAAAATCCAGTAAAATGGAACAAAACCCAATCCAACCGTGCGGGGTCTCGGTGGGGTTTGGGGTGCACAGCTGGGATTTGGGGCGTGCGGGTGGCACCTTGGGCTCCCTCCCGGGTGGGGTTTGGGGTCAGCTGGGGCCGGTTCGGGGCTCCCGTCGACAGAGGAGCCGGGCCCGGTCGGAGGAGTCCGCAGGGGATTTGGGGGCAGCTGAGCTGGTTTTGGGGGAAACGGGGGCATTTTGGGGGCTCCGAGATGAATGCTGGGATCACCTGGGGGCATTTTGGGGCTCCCGAGTGGGTTTTCGGGGCACTTGGAGGCATTTGGACAGTCCCGGAGGGATGCTGAGCTGAACTTGTGGCCGTTGCAGCTCAGCAAGGAAAGAAAAGGTAAAACAGAAAGCCTGAAAGCCAGGCAGAAAGAAATTCCTAATTTTTAACCCCAAAAATGCCGGTTGGAGCCCTAAACACTTCCAGATTTTCTCCCTGCAAGGACCCAAAATTCCCATTTCCCCCCCTTTCTCAGGCCCTACAAATGCAGGATTTTACCCCAAAAATCCGGAGATCCATCGCTGAAAGATTCGGGTTTTGAAGCCCAGAAATGCCGGGCTTGAACCCCAAACAATCCGATTTTGAACCCCAAATCTTCCCCAATTTGTTTCGCCTTCCAGGGCCCAAAGGTCCCGGTCTGGAACCCCCAGAGTCGCGATTTTCAAGCCAAACATTCCCAGGTTTTCACCCCCAAAATCCCCACCCAAATGCATGCCCAGAACGGGGGGGATTGAAGCCCAAAAGCCCCGACTTTTCGGGCCGGAGTTCCGGGAATTTCCCGCCGAAATGCCCCGGATGTTTCCCGCCAAAATGCTCAGGGCTTGCGGGCGCGGCAATGGTGGCGGCGGGATCGGCCCGGCTCAGGTTGGGGGTGTCCGCGGGGGGGTTGGGGGGAATCGGGGGGATTCTGGGGCTGCTGGGGGGATCGGGGCGCTGCCAGGCCGGTTTTGGGGTGAATCGGGGCCGTTTCTGGACTCGCGTCGAGCGCGGCCGAACCGAGCGCGGCATAGGCGGCGGCGGGAAGGGGGCGGGGGGGCAGCGGCGGCGGGAGCGGCCGGGGCGGGGCGGAGGTGTCCGGGGGGGATTTTGGGGGGATTTGCGGGGACTCTGGGACAATTGGGGGGATTTTGGGGCTCCGAGGCCGGTTCTGGGGGGGATTTGGGTGGGTTCTGGGCTCTCATAAGCGGCGCCGAGCCAAGCGCGGCAGAGGCGGCGGGGGAGGGGGGGCGCAGCAGCGGGAGCAGCCGGGCCAGGGTCGAGGCGTCCGGGGGGGGATTTGGGGGGAATTGGGGGGGATTTGGGGATGGTAGCCGAGGCTGGAGGGGTCCTGAGGCGATTTTGGGGGTAGTTGAGGCTTTTTGGGGGGAACTGGGGGGGGGGTTTGGGGCTCCCGGGTGAGGTTTTGGGGGGGTCCGTGAGGGGTCGTGGGCGTCCTGGATGGGATTTGGGGAGATGGGAGGGATTTTGGGGTGAATGTGGGGGATTTGGGGGCCGGCAGGTGAATCTTGGGGGGGAATTGGGCCATTGTGGGGGTCCCGAGTTGCTTTTCCCAATCTTTAGCCCCAAGTTCCCGATATTTCGGCCGTCGGTGCCTGCGCCCGTTCCCCGCCGGCCCCACAAGCCCCACGTCCGAGCCCCACGCGCCCCCGGGACGGCCCCTGCGTCTGCCCCAACATGGAAAAGGGGAGCGCAGAAATAAATAGAGGAAAACATCTTGGATTGTTTCTTTCGTTTTCATTTCACTTCTGGAAAGCTGTTTCTGTTTTCCAGGAATCTTCTCCTGTCTGCTCTTCCCAAGAATCTCTCATGGAGAACAAGGTCAAGCTTCTGTCGCAAGATTTGCCACCAGGAAATGATGCCACTGGTGAAGTTTTCATGGTGACTGTTTGTGCTTGCTTAGGGCTAATTTTGGGAGGAAACCTCCAAAAGGGGTCCGCCTAGAAAGCGAATTCAAGCAGCCCCTCCCCCTACTAGTTCAGGAAAAGACTTCCCTTGAGAAAAGTGAAAAAAAACCCCAGTTTATTTCACAAGTGAAGTATTCACAAGCATGAAAAATGAATAATATTAAATAAAGCCTCGGACAGTGCTGAAGAGATGGCAAATTCAGAAGGTCCTTTTTGTGGGTTGTAGTTGGCTCCCTCAGTCTCTTCTAAGTCCCTCTGGTGCTGGAATGCAGCGTCCCCGAGCTCGGGGGGCCACAGGTGTGAGCTGCTGCTGCTGGTATTTGTCTGGGTTTTCAGTCCAGAGCAGGTGTAAACAGTTCCAAAAAAAAGGAAAGTCACAGTTCCTCCACAGAAAGAGGAACTTCTCTTCCTAAGCTAGCTAAAACCAAATTGCTAGACCTGGGCTGTGAAGGTATCAGGAAATTTCCAAATCTGGGCACTGGCGGTCCCAGCAAACACCAGAGCTGGATGGTGCTGGTGCCAGAACCTGCAAATTTCCAAACTTTGGCTTTCTGTGCCAGCAAATCGCTGCACTTGGGCTGTGCCAGCACCAGGAAGTTTTCAGATCTGGGCGCTGGCGCTGCCAGCCAACACCAGATGTGGGTGGCGTCATTGCCAGCGACAGAAATCTGCCAGATTTGGGCTCTGCTGGCACCGGGAAATTTCCAAATCTGGGTTCTGGTTACATGAAACACAAGATGTGGGGGCGGTGCCAGAGCCGGTAGCAGGAAGCTGCCACAGGGTTTGGATTTCTGTGCCAGCAAATTGCTGCACTTGGGCTGTGCCAGAATAGGGAAATTTCCAGATCTGGGCACTGGCAGTGCCAGCAAACAGCCCATTTCAGGCTCCAGGAAGGACTGGATCTGGATGCCTTCCTCTTTTCTTTCCTTCTTTCCTTCCTTCTTTCCTGGGGTCCTGCGGCCAGCAAACTCCCGATTGGGCAGTGCTGGCAAGGGGAAATTGCCAGGTTTTAGCTTTCTTTGCCAGCAAATTGCTGGACATGGGTGGTGCTAGAAGAGAGAAATTTCCAGATGTGGGCACTGACAGCGCCAGCGCACACCAGATCTGGGTGAGGGATGAGCTGGCACTGAGAAATTTCCTGATGGTAATTTTCTGTGCCAGCAAATTGCTGGAATTGTGCTGTGCAGGCATCTGAAAAATTCCGGATCTGGGTACTGGTGGTGTCAGCAAACCCAAGATCGGGTTGCTGTAGGTACCAGATCTTTGCTTGGTTTTGACTTTCTTTGCCAGCAAGTTGCTGCACTTGAGCTGTGCCAGAATATGGAAATAACAAGATGTGGAAACTGGCAGTGCCAGCAAACACCACATTTCAGGAAGGATTGGATCTGGACCCGTTCCCTCCCTGCCTCCCTCCCTCCACAAGGTGCCAGAGGGGCTGGACAGCAGCCAGACAGAAAGGGACGTGGGGACACAGATGGACAGCAGGCTGGACATGAGCCAGCAGTGTGCCCAGGTGGCCAAGGAGGCAAATGGCTCCTGGCCTGGATCAGGAATGGTGTGGCCAGCAGGACCAGGGCAGGGATTCTTCCCCTGTGCTCAGCACTGCTTGGGCAGCGCCTCGAGTGCTGTTTGCAGTTCTGGGCCCCCCAATTTTGGAAGGACATGGAGGGGCTGGAGCGTGTCCAGAGAAGGGCAACAAGGCTGGGGAGGGGTCTGGAGCACAAGTCCTGTGAGGAGCAGCTGAGGGAGCTGCTGGGGTTGTTTATCCTGGAGGAGAGGAGGCTCAGGGGAGACAAGGCAGTGTCAGGGCACAGGGTGGACTTGATGATCTCCATGGCCTGTTCCACCCTTGCTGATTCTGAGATTCTCTGAAACCACCCTTGGAGCAGTTGCACGATGAGCCCTGGGCCTCCTCTTCAGCAGCTCCAGCAGCCCAGGTCCCTCAGCTTCTCCTGCCAGCCTCAAAGCCCATCCTGTCAGTCCTGCAGAGCCTCTGCAGCTCCTCCTCACTGCCCAGAACAGGGAGCCCCAGAGCCAGACACAGCAGCCCAGATGTGCCCCCCTGGCCTGGGGTGCCGCTGGCAAGGGAGCAGCACCAGGCACTGCAGGAGCCTGCAGACAATTGATCTGAAGGCCAAAGCTCCTTAGCTCCTTCTGAAAGAGCAGGAACAGTTCCTCATTCCAGAGTGATGGAATGCCAGGCACCGCAGCTCCGGGTGAGGACTGGACACAAGTTTGCTCCCACTGAGTGCTGGGATGGGTTCTGCAGGAGCTCTGGGCTCCTGTGCTTGCCAGGCACAATGAGGAGAGAAGGAGCCAAGTGCACTGATGTGGGAAATGGATTTGTAGAAAGTTTTTAGAGCCTAATAGAAGGCCCACACAGTATGAATTTCTATATAAATCTTGGGACAAGAAATGGTAACTTTAAAATGCCATGGAATAGGACAGATATTGTTGAGAGAGAAATGGAGCTAGAAAAATGTTTCAAAAGATGGCCTTGCAAATAAGACTTTGGAAAAATAGAGCTATGAAAGATGCATTGTAGTAGGACCCACAAGGGGTAGTTTTAAATAATTGGTTTTAAGGCATTCACAACATGGCAAGGCAAAAGGCTGATAGACCAAGAATATTGTAATTAGGAAATAGTTGGCTTCTGATTGTGATGGCGTGAATTATGTGTATTGTCTTACCCTTCTCGTGAGACTGAAAATGGAATAAAAGTTTTTAAAGCACCTCTCAGTGTCCCAAATGATCTTCATGCAAGCATGCAGTAAAGAACTGCTCCTGCTATCCCAACGAAGCGTTTGCTTTGGCACTTAGACTCTTCCCATTCATCTTTTGATGCAGACACTTCAGGTTTTCTCTCACACCCCTGCAAGGCTGGCAGTCTCTGTTTCCCATTTCCTGTTCTTCCCTAGAGATGGTGCAGTGGCTGCCTTGAAACAAAAAGCCCTGAGATCTGGACAGCTTGAAGGAGCATGAAATGCTAATTAAGTGCTCATATTGGTAACACCCAGGTCTGCACTGCCCAGTGCTCTGGAGCAGCAGCAGCAGGACCATGCATCATTCCTGTTGGTGGATGTTCATGTTTCTGGTGTGCAAGAGCAATGACTTTGAGGAGGGACAAAAATGCCCCTCTTCAGACAGTGGGTGTGCAAGGAGATGTGAAGTTTCATAGCTTTTTCTAGGATATTTCAGAAAGATCTAAGAGAATATTGTGGCATGGAGCAGGTCCCTAAATTTATCTCCAGAGAAATCCCCAAAGGGCACATTCACTCTGCTGCTGATGGCAACCCCATAAGCTCATGGACCAGTTTTCCCTGCAACGTTCTACCCTGCCTGGGCTTTACTAGGCCGGGACTAGACCCAGAGCTAAGCAAACACAGGCAGCCAGGTGACATTGTGTGACATCAGAAGCTGGCAACCATGAGGACTTTGCTGTCAAAAGGTTACAGCTTGCACTGGGCCCAGAAGTGTTTTACCCTAATGCAAAGCAAATTGAAATGTGAAGTTTAAAAGCTTCAAATGACTATGAAAGGAAACTTCAGAATAATTTCTGGAAGGGCAGCATTGTCAATGACCATGCAGCCCACCAACAGCTGGAGCTGAATCCAGAATTGCTTCTTCCAGCTGGGCAGGAATTCATTCCGCTGGCAAGCACTGGTCCATGGGAACAAATGATCCCCTAGCTCTGGGCTGAATGGCACCCAGGCTGCAGTGCAGATTTGAGGAACCCTTGTCACTTGTTATTGGCCTCCCAGGGCACTCATCCTTCTGCAAACAAGGTGCAAACAACACAGCTGCACTGCTGTCCCGGGTAAATATACATACAGGTGACTTTGCCAAAGCAGTGCATCATTTCCCAGTGAAATACATGACCTCTTCTTACCTATGGAATTGTGATTGAAGACACCTGTGAGCCAGATCAGTGGGAGATTGCAAAGGAGAAAAGCTTTGGGATTTGGGCACACTTCCCTTGGTTTCTTTGCTCAGGCCTTTGGTGAGCACAGAACACACCTAGGTAGAAAACCTTTGACTAGACAGGATCTTTTGGATCCATTGTCCCCCACACAGGTCAACAGGTGACTCTGCTGTAATGGCAAGAAACAAAGAGCAGCACAAATAACACAAAGAAAACATGGCCAAAGAGGAAGAGGAGAGGCCCAATGAGGAAAGGATGTGGTGAGACACTGGCACATCGAGTGAGCTGCACTCCCATAATCTCTAGGCTAGCAGGCCCTGGTCTCACATTCTCCTTCTGTTTTTTTCAATTTTGTTTATTTATTTACTTTTTTTCATCATCAAAATAAAATATATAGAATTAAAAATACGTCATCAAAACTTAAAGACAGAATCAAACCACATTAATTCAAAACTACATCTAAAGATCAGAACATATGTACAGCTGTAACTATGAAGCCTAATGCATCAATCCTAATCTGCAAACACTCTTCATACAGGCGGCATCTTCTTCCTGACTTTGGAGGACAGGGAGCTCTTCTGGACGGGAGGCGAGGACTTTGTGGGTGAGGGAACGTCAGAAGTGTCCAGAGAAAACTTCTCGGTAAGACTGTAACCAGCCAGATCTGCAAAATGGAGACACAAAGTTTAACAGAGAGGCAAAGTTTAACAGAGGCCACAATGCAAACCTGAAGCATCTGAAGCTCCATATTTCATGGGACACATTTCCTGGAAATGTCCAAACAGCTGCACAGGGAAACATGCTCCTGCTGGCAGACACTGAGGCAGGCCAGGGCAAACCCTGAGCCACTTGCCCAGAGCTGGCACAGGCCCAGCCTGGCCTCTGGGCTGCCCTGGGACAGCAGGGAGCCCAGAGCCCTGTGCTCCCCAGGAATGGCTCAGCTGCACATGCACCCTCCTGCTCCTCTGCCTGCCCCACAGCTCAGCAGCCCCACAGCTCCAGGGGCACTGGCAGCAGCACAGCTCATTGCAGGGGCACATGCAGGGCACAGCTGTTCCCTGGCAATGTGCACAGCCTCTCTGGGCTGCCACAAGACCCTTCCTGCCAGCAGAGATTGGCCCAGCTCCCCCCTCACCTCTGTGTGAGGCTGAGCCATGATTGCCTTCACCTTGTCCTCCATCTGGAGCTGCTTCAGGCCCCCCATGCCATGACTAGGAAGGGCAATGGAGAGAGTGGGGCAGATGCACACCCTTCCTTAGGATTTTGTCATTTTTGGCACAGCTAAAAAGGCAAATCCAGAGGTGTCCAACTCAGCGCTTCCTCAGCTTTCTGGAGAACATCTCGCCTTCACCAGCCCAGCATTTTGGAGAGGTTTTCCCGCACATGTGGAGGCTTGCTGGCAGCACATTCCTTCAGCTGGGTGCCCATCACCTTGCAGAGGGCAGAGGCCAGCTTGGTGGCCACGGTGCGGACGCTGGCGCTCCGCACAGGCAGCGCCTTTTTCTCCAGGCAGGACCAGAGCACGGGCAGGGCGTCGCGCTGGGCGACTCCAGGGCTCCTGGCATGAACCCCCTGCACAAGCACTGCCGGGACAGAGACACAGCTCCTTACCCACCAGCCTCACTGCAACAAGGATCTGCCTCTGCTTCTGCTTCTTGCCAGCCTCTCTGGCCAAGAGCAGCAAAACAGCACCCAGAGCCCCTTGGTCCAGAAAGGGGCAAAGCAGCTGAGCATCCTGGAAACAGAACCACCCACCCCTCAGCACTAACTGCTCTCACCAGAGCCTTGTCCCTGCGGCAGACTTCCTACCTTTACTAAATTATTTCACAATCTCTGCATGAGCAATGAATGAAATGTCCAATTGCCTTTTATTTCCATTAAGAAGTTGTCTAAACCCACACTGAATATTTGGAAATACACCATAAAGAGGAAATTGAGAGATTTCTAATAAAAGGAATTATTCCATTTTTGTAACTTTGATGTCAAGTGTCAAATGTCTAATCTGGCTCTTCCCTGTGCTCAGTGGCACACAGCAAAGGGCAGGGTTAGAACACACCTCAAAACTCCAGCCCACCAGAGATGGCTGCTGCCTGACAGCTGGATGAGAAACATCAGTGGCCAGCTGGGGTCTTTGGCAGAATGCTTTTGGGGCTTCCAGCAAAGACCTGGTTCAAACCTCAGGGTGTCTTAGATAATTACCCAGACCCCATTGCCTTGGCATTTGGGCATTTTCACATTTTAATGCCACTTCCCCTCCCAATGTTAATGGCATTTTTCTTATAATGTCCACTCAAATAGGGGCACAGAGAAAGAAAAATGCTACACAGGGGACTGAAATGTAACCAAAACATGAGTGTTTTCTCATATTGTCTCTGAAATCTCTCTGCCCATTTTCTGAACTGAACTATATCAAACACAGACAAATATTTACTACCAACAGGCTTCTTGCATGGCAGATTTGGCTGAGAGAACAAAAAACTGAAATGCTCTGGAGACCATTCTTGTTTTCTGATCAGACAAAATGTTATCTAGCAGCCATTTAATATATTGTGGTGGAAGAGACTTCATTTTCTCTATGCTGTTAATCCGTCAGCAGTCATCAAAATTGAAACAGCTCCTGCAAGTACGCAAAACCAATTCTGCTAAGCAGGAAAGGGTTATGGTGCCCATTTTAAACTGGGAATTCATTTGAGTTTAAATGTAATTAAAGACATCGGTGACTACTGAACATGAGGAACAGCTGTCTGTTCCTACTAAATCTCAGAGGGAACATCTGCTTTTTCTAAAGTAGTCCTAATTTATTGTTAATTCCTTTATTTGAAAAAGAGATCAAAAGAACTGCTAAACTAAATTCCCTATTGCTGGAGATCTACTTTATTCAAATGCACTTTAAAAGGCCTTTGACATTCCCAATCACTGAACATGCCTTTTTGAGATTCCTAATGAAGACACAAAGTGTATTAAACCTTGCATTCAAAGATGTTGGCATAATTAGCAGTGCTTTTAGCCCCAGTTAAAGCAAGGCTATCAATCGTCTTCTCTGCTATATATTGAGATTATCCTTTTTCCATTCCTTGGCTCTGGCTGACACAGCAAGCTCCTCTGAGGAATCAATTATCAGCTGCATTTGTAGCATTTTGGGCAGCGCTGACCCAGGCAGACACTGTTTGCACACCCTGAAAGGCTCAGTCCAAGGCCCCTCTGACAGCACAGGCAGGAGCCTCAGCACTCTGCTTCTGTCCCTGTGCCCCAGAGGCTGCCTTGCACTAAACCCGTGCCTCTGGTACCTCTGTTGAGTTCTGGCCTAAGCTGTGACCCCCAGGCCCTGCACGGTTCAGCCTCAAAACTTTCCAAGAGAAAAACAAGAATTCTGTGAGGACAAAACAAACTGATGCCCTGAAACAGCATTGGCCACCATTTCCCCTCAAAGATCACAGATGTCCCTGAGCTCCCCAGAGAGGAGCCAGCTGGGGCATTTTTAGCCCTCCCTTTGCTGGAGGTGGTTCTGAGATGCCCCAGTGAGAGCTCAGCCCCAGGCCGAGCGCCGCCCCCATCTCAGGTGCTGCCCAGCTCTGCAGCAGCCAGGGAAAACCTGCCAAACCCACCTGCCTTGGCCATGGGGCAGCAGGGACACGCTCAGCACCTCCTGGTTTGGAGGAGCTGCTCTGCTGTCTGCTCACAGGCATTCCCTGTAAATGCTCCCTGGGAAGAGCTCTGGGCTCAGAAGGGGAGGCCAAGCCTGTGATACGCTCGGTGACATCCAGCAGGGCTTGGCCACTCAGGTGATTCCATTGGTAGCTGAACTCTTTCAGCAGGGACACTTTATCTACAAGGGAAACACACGTTCCTGCTCACTTTTCTCAGGTCATAGGAGAAAGAACAGTGGGGAGGGAAAGGGCAGTGCCAACCCCATTTTATAAAATAAAGTACATTTCTGCTGTGTTTTGAATCCTTTTCTTCTTTCCTTCAAGCCTACTTGGCAGGGTTTTAAATTCCAAAAGAAAAGCTCTCCTCTTACATTTGTAAATCCAAAGTTGTCTGCTGTAGCAGGAGCTGTGTTAAAACATTTCACATCAGGGACCTCAGGAGTTCAGTCACATGGAAGCAGTGAAAAGGGTTTGCATCCCAGAGCACAAAGGAAGAGCCCCATACTTGGGTCACAGAAAGGCACTGAGTCAAGACAGTTCCTGAGTTCAGAGAGCAGCTGGGGAGGAGAAAGTGGAAGCTCCCCTTGAAGACCTGCCTCTTCAACACTCCTTTTTTCAGGCATATTCCCCCAGTGCAGCATTCTCAGAGCTGACATAAATCTGTGCGGCAAAGGAGTTTAGAGCAGCCCTTGCCTATGTAGTTAATTGCTGTGGCCATCTTGCCCCATGCAAAACAACACGTGGAACAAGGCATCCTTGACAGCTGGGTTTATACCTGTTTGATATAAAGAAATGAACTTGGGGAATCACAAGTTCCCCTTTGAACATAGAAGACAAAGAAGAAAAGTGGAAAATAGGCAGCTAATGCCTCTAATGTAGAGCCTTGCAGGTGGCTGCCCTGCAGAAGCTCTGATGGGTCAGTGTCCCTTCATGCCAACAGCAAAGCTGTTCATTTGGGAAGTCAGACGGGGCCCAAGCAAACTCCAAACTCCCTTTGCCTCTGAACTGTAGCAGAGCTGCAGCCCAGGACTTGCTCTTCAGACAAGCAGCACAGAGCCAAGGGCTCCTGGGACTGTTGGGAAATGCTGATCCCATTCCAGCCTGTTGGGGATGGTGCATAAGGACTGCACCTGCACAGCCTCTGGTGGGTGTCAGCTGCAGTGTTCCCCAGACAAGAGCAGCTGCCAAGGCACTCAGCGCTCTCTTGTGCAGGAGAGACAGAGACGAAGCTGAGGAGAGTCCCTGCCAGGGCTCAGCCTTACCCAAATGAGCAATGGATTCTCCCAGTGCTTTCACAGCTGCCCCACGAACCCTGGGATCCTTTGAGTTCAGGTTCTTTGTTATTCCCTCCACCAAACCAATGATCACCGGGTTCAGGGCATCTTTCAGGGCCCCTGTGATTTCAGCCAGCACGTCCAGTGCCCTCTGCTTCACTTTCTTGTGGCTGTCAGATATTCTCAGGACAAAATATTCAAAAATCTGTGAAGAGAACAAGCAACGTGAAGGCTGGATTCAAATGTCCTTGTTTGAAGAGTGGATGTAGCAGTCAGCAATGTCAAAGATGAAAGTGATCCTTTCTGTCAGGTCAGCACTCGCTTGCACAATTTCTCTGTTTTCCTGTGGGCCACTCACTGGAATGGTGGTGCAACCTCATGCTGGTTGAAAGATTTTCTTCTGTTTCTAAGAGGTTTGGCTGGGGACTGAATAGTTCCTATGGTATTTTTCTCCATCTATAAATCATTAAATCCATTCCATTTATTAATGCTAAAGAGTGCCTTTGCTTTGAATGGAAGCAGATGTTTACAATTCCTGGTTTTCTATACAGTTGCCTGAAGTACTGAGGGCAGTTATGATTTTGCCAAAACTATGGCTGGAGGAGATCTAAGTTTTCTTTTGTTTGTCTCAGAGGCAGTGCCAGGAGAAGAGCAGGGCTCTGATCATCTCTTCCAGGATCCAGACTATTACAGCGACCTGATGAAGGTCTTCAGGGGTGAGAGAAGTGGACGAGAATCTTGTTTGATGATCAGAAGGCTGGATTTATTGATATATAATATATAATACATTATACCTATACTAAAAAGAATAAAGAGAGACGTTGCAGAGGCTGCTAAGCTAAGAATAGCATAGAAAAGAATGAATAACAAAGTTCTGTGTCCAGCAGAAAGGAAGGACAAACTCTCCTGTAAGTGGTCAGCAAATCCAAACACAGAAGCCAAATCACCGCTGCACCTGTTACATTCCACACCAGCCAATAACAATTGTTTACATTCTTCTTCTGGGGCCTCAGCTTCCCAGAAGATGAACAAATCCCAAAGAAAGGATTTCTATGAAAAAATGTCTGCGACACCAGACCATTTCTCTAGGTAACAGGTGGACTTCTGAAATGTAATGTGCTGTACAGCTCTCATTACAGTAGGTTCAGTCCCTTGATAGCCACATTATCAGGCAGCTTTTCCTGGAAAAAGGGAAAAAGCAGCTACTGGGAGGAGAAGGCAGAGATGAGTCCTTAGCTGTTTTCCTCCTTTTCCAAAGAGAAAAAAAGACCCCAAGAAGGGTGAGCACTGTCTTTACCAAGAGGAATAGGAACAAGGATGGAAATGAGTAGCACGAGCTGTGCCTGTGTAAGACAAGATGGAGTATATAGAAGTATTCTTTGAAAAAAAACAGCTGGGTTTAAATCAACCCAGCCTGATTCTTCTCTTCCCTATGCAAACCCATTTTTGGTCTAGAGAACAATTGCCATGCTTTCATGGATTCCCTTCACTTCACCCAGCTGGGAGTAGGAGAGAGCAGCAGTTACACCAGCAGAAAATTCTGCCATCATCTGATGAACAGCATCAATAGGCACCTGCCAGACAAATACAGCTGGACTGAAATAACTTGTCCTGAAGCCTGGACCTGAATTACATTTGTCTGGGTGAGAGGGACCAGCGTGTCCCAAAAAGCCAGGACAGAGTGCCAAGACACACTGAATTAACTTTGCTGCTACAGGTTTAGGAAAGGAGCTAAAGGAAAGGAGCAGCGAAGATACCCCACATACTTGGGCAATGTTAGTGGAGATGAGCTGGGGGCTGTTTTTGCACAGGTCTAGGAGAAGTTCCACTCCTTCCATCCGTGCCTGAAACCTCTTGGCTTCCAGGAGATGGTGAAGCTTCTGGAGCAGCTCCGTTTCTTCCACAGCTGGAGGTGACGTGACCTGGGCTTTTGCACGGGGTAGGAGGTGTCCATCAGAGGGAGATTTCACCCTGGGAAATAAAACCAAATGAGGACCTGGTGGTGATAATTATCGTAGCATGGCATCCCCATAGTGGAAATAATTAGCATTGACTCCATCATTCCAGAAGGCTGATCCATCACTTTATTACACTATACTATACTATACTATACTATACCATACTATACTATACTATGCTATGCTATGCTATACTATACTGAAACTCATCGCCCTCACAGACAGTCTGATACTGAAGCCCCAAAGCAGATAGCCTCCAAGAAATAATGAGTTAAAACATAGAATGTGAGGCATTTGAAGAAGGCATAGTATTAGGAAACACATAGAGCAATTAATCAGCTAAAGCATGAAACACAATGACAGGAAGGAGATAGGGATAGGGGGAACTGATGGGCTAAGCATGTTCAGAGCCAACAATGTCAAACTGACCCTAAGAACTTTGCCAAGCCATAGAGACCAAGCCAAGTACACCGGGAATTGACCAAATTAGGGAAGAGGTTCAAAAGTTTAAAGAGGAAGAGTCATCGGAAAGACCCCGTCTATGATGAAGGCAACAGGAACGACCACCCGAAAATTCCCCAAAAGAGATGTCTCCACCTACGCTCCGCCTACACCACGCCCCATATGAATATGCATGATTATGTATCTGATCTGATGTAATCCTATACCCAAAATTGTATATAAGGCTTGCTTTTGCTATGTGAACTCAGAAATCCACTTCGTGATTTCTCCGACGCGTCGTAATAAAATACCTCCTGCTTATCTGACTTAGGCTGAGTCTCTTAAGCAGTTAGTCTCGCCTTTTGGGGCAAAATTCGGCATCATTTTCTGGCGACCCAGATGGGACCAGACAGGAGATCCGGGCCTTGAGGTCCTCCCGGGCCGGGTCCGGGGTCGGGATTCTCTGAGCGCCCCTGACGAATTTTTTTGTCAGAAGAGACCCCCCTGGACTGGCGCCTTGGTGGACGGAGGGTTCCCTGCATCTCCTGCTTCAATTAAGAGGTATTTTAATTGTTTATTGGTTTTATTGGTAGGGAAACGGGGGTCAGACGTGACCGCCCGAAGGGAAAGCTGGGGGACGCCCCGGTAACGAATCCCAGCTGGGTTAAAACCCCAGCATTGGGTTGCTAGCATTGGGCTGCTAGCATTGGGTTGCTAGCATTGGGTTGCTAGCATTGGGTTGCTAGCATTGATTGGCCAGGGTTAGATTCCCGGCATTGTTTTGTAGAGAAAAGGATAAAGTCCTGCTGAAAGAAGTATTTGTTCATCTTGGTATTTTTGGTCTGTATGGGAAACTGTTTTAACATTGTGTTTGATGTTGTAATACTGTGAATTAAGGGTTAAGAACTGAAACTGCTATCTGAAGAGGTCTGTCAGCCGGTGATCTTTTGTGTCTGTTCTATGTGTTTGTTGCAAAATTTTACAGAAAACATCTTGCTGCTCTCTCTATAATTTTTAGAAGAGAATAAGTTGATAGATATCCGGAAGAAAATTGTGACCCCCTGCAATTGTTATATTGTCTACGGCTGCGATTGTATGAATCTGGCAAACCGGTGTCTCATGGTCTGTAAGCGACCTCTTGTGACCAAACCTGGTAAAACAGTCTGTTCTGATATAGACCATAAGGTAGGAACTATTTTATAAAGGTGTGTGGGTATGGCTGAGAGTGAATGAGACGCAGCATCGCTGCGACGCGAGAAGCCAGGACAAAGCGACTGAAAATTGTGTGTGAAGTGTTAAACCAACACAGGGAATAACTATGGGAGGTCAACAGAGTACGAAGTGATGTATGCTGACATGTTCTTTACCCTAAGAAATAAACAGGAGTGGCAAAGAGAGTGCGGGGTAAACGTAGCACCTCAGGACCCCCTGGTACTCGCCCTGGAAAAGGATAAGAAAGGTTCGAAGCCTAAAGAACGTTGCTGTGATGCATGTAGTAGAAATGAGAAAAAGCAGAAAGCAGATGCCAGAATTTTGGTGGCAGCAGTTCAAGAATTGCAGACAGTTTTGAATACAGAAAATTTGCAGGGAAAGACAAACAGTGGATGCCAGGATCTATTCTTAGGAACACAAGACCTGTGCATTTTTCCCGCAGCAAAAAAAAAAAAAAAAAAAAAAAAAAAAAAAAAAAAACACTTTAAAAATTCTTGCCCCACTTTGAAGGGTGCGGGACCTACCTGTTTTTATTGTCATAAAAAGGGGCACCTGCAAAAAAAAATTGCAGAAAGAAACAGAAGAAACAGCAAGATGAGAAAACTTCTCAGGAGAATCAGAAAGGGCAAGAGTTTTGTTTAACGAAGAGGATCGAATTACACCTAGAAGAGCCCTTGATAATAAAACTAAGAGTAGGTCCTCAGAGTGAAGAATTTGTATTTTTAGTAAATACAGGAGTTTCTCGGTCAACAGTGATGAAATTACCCCAGGGATGTGAGATCAGTTGTGAACAAATCTCAGTAATCGGAGTTACAGGAGAAGCTTTCCCTGTTCCTGTAATAAAAGGAGTAAAAGTTGAAACGAATGACAAATTTGGAGTAAATGATTTATTGTTGATACCAGAGGCCGAGGAAGATATGTTAGGCAGAGATCTAATAATAGCCCTAAATTTACAGATAAAACCCTGTGAAGGAAAACTTGAAATTCATTCTTTACCTGAAGAAGACAATCTAGAAATTAATGACATGGGTTGGCATCCAGGTGAGGTAGAAAAAGGTTTAGAGTGAAGGAGTCTGGTCCCTTTAGTCCCTCCTGGTCGGGGCAAGCCTGTGGATTTTAAAAAGGCAAGAAGGGACTATTTATACAGACTCCAAATATGCTTTTAGTGTAGTACATACTTTTAAAGAAGTTTGGAAGGAAAGGGGACTTAAGGATAATAGAGTCAGAAAAATAATTTGGCTGATAAAAAAAAAAAAAGCAGAAGAGCGACCTCAAGAAAAGGAGATACTAAAATCATGACCTTACAAAAATAAAAATAGAAATCCAGCAGGAGACTCTTTCCCTCCTGCTAGTAAAATTGGTAGCTATAAGGAAATTAGGAGCAACATTTAAGGAGGAAAAGTGAGTTTTTCTTGATGATAGAATTATGATGCCAAAACCAGTGGCACATTAGATCTTAGATAACTTGTATAGACGGACATACTGGGATAACAAGAGCCTTTTGTGATCACCTTTTAAAATTTTTTGGTGTATGGGGATATTTGAAATTAAAAGGCAAATTACCCAGGGGTGTCTCACCTGTTAAAAGGTAAATAAGAAGGTGTTTAAAAGCCCTCCCTCTGGAGGATGCAAAACAGCCTAGCGGCTATTTCAAAAGATCCAGGTTAATTCTGTAGACTTGCTTAAAGTAGGTCGGTGGAAATATCTGTTAATTATAGTAGATCAATTAACTCAGTGGGTTAAAGCACAGTTCAAACAGTACTTTTGGTTAATGCGGGAGCAACTTTTTCGGTTTTAAATCAAGAATTGGTACCTAAAAGTGATGAATTTGTACAAGTTGTGGGAGCAACAGGCCAACCAGAAAAAGCTTACTTTTTGAAACCTATCAAATACAGATTTGTATTTGCCAAATTCGCCAAAACCTCTACTAGGGAGAGACTTACTAGAGAACTTGGGAGCCATAATAAAGTTCAAAAAGGACAGATTTGAATTTCAAGTAAAAGAAGAACAACTGATTACAGCCCTAAGCCTAACAATCAGTTGTGTGAAACCTAAACCTGAGAATCACAATTTTGAGCGAGTCCTGAGCGAGGCATACCCATTAGTATGGGCTACTGATATACCTGGAAAATCAAAACAAGCAGCACCGATTGTTGTTGAACTTAAAGACGGGGCAAGACCGGTGGTAAGAAAACAATACCCTTTGAGAATAGAAGACAGGAAGGGGATTGAGCCCATAATCAAAAGGTTTCTGGAACTGGGGTTATTGGTAGAATGTGAATCGGATTTTAATACACCAATCTTGCCAGTAAAAAAAAAAAACCTAATGGAGCTTATAGACTAGTTCAGGACTTGAGAGCAGTAAACGAAATAACCAAGATATTACATCCTTTGGTTGCTAATCCATACACGCTTTTAACTAGACTCAAGGATAATTTGGCCTGGTTCACTGTATTAGACTTGAAAGATGCATTCTTCTGCCTTCCCTTAGCTCCCGAGAGTCAAAAGATTTTTGCCTTTGAATGGGAATCTGTAGATAAAGGAAGAAAGACCCAACTTACCTGGACGGTATTGCCCCAAGGATGGGCGAACTCCCCTACGATTTTTGGGAATCAGTTAGCCAAAGAATTAGAACAGTGGGAAAGGCCGCTGGGAGATGGCACCCTTCTGCAATACGTAGATGACCTCTTAATAGCAACAGTGACAGAGGAAGAATGCATTGAATGGACTATTTCCTTGTTAAATTTCCTGGGTTTAAGTGGATACCGAGTCTCTCAACAGAAAGCACAGCTGGTGCAAAAAGAAGTGGTGTACCTGGGATACGAAGTCTCCAGAGGACAGCGATCCCTGGGAGCAGCTAGGAAAGAGGCCATCTGTCAAATGCCTAAACCAGAGACAGTGAGAGATCTGCGCGCCTTTCTGGGGATGACAGGTTGGTGTCGGCTATGGATCTACCAGTACGGGATACTCGCTAAACCACTGTACGATTTGTTGAAAGAAACTAAGGATGTTCTAGTTTGGACTCCCGAGGCAGAAGGGGCCTTCAAGAAGTTGAAGCTGGAGCTAATGAGAGCACCGGCTTTAGGTCTCCCAGATGTATCAAAACCATTCTGGCTGTTCTCCCATGAACGACAAGGGATGGCCCTAGGAGTCCTGGCACAGCAGTTGGGAACACACAAGAGAGCTGTGGCCTACTTCTCCAAGCGATTGGATGAAGTAAGTAAAGGATGGCCAGGCTGTCTGAGGGCAGTGGCCGCAGTGATAATTAACATAGAAGAGGCCAGAAAGCTCACACTGGGCCAAAAGATGACTGTGTTAGTATCTCACACTGTGTCGGCTGTGCTGGAACAGAAAGGCAACCATTGGTTGTCCCCTTCCAGATTCCTAAAATACCAGGCCATCTTGGCTGAATCAGATGACGTAACCATTCAGGTAACTAACATTGTGAACCCAGCTTCATTTCTAGAAGGGAGAGCCCCAGCAGAACCCATCGAACACGACTGCCTGGAAACAATTGAAGCCGTCTATTCCAGTCGCCCAGATCTCAAAGAAGAGCCGCTCGAAGGTGCGGACAACTGGTTCTCAGATGGCAGCAGCTTCGTGAAGCAAGGAGTAAGAATGGCTGGCTATGCAGTCACCACTACAGAAAGGGTAATTGAGTCAAACCCCTTGCCTGCAGGGACCTCAGCCCAAAAGGCAGAGCTGATAGCTCTGACCCGAGCCCTGGAATTGGCAGAAAACATACAAATTAATATATGGACAGACTCTAAATATGCCTTCTCTGTTGTACATGCTCATGGGGCCATCTGGAAAGAAAGAGGACTATTGACTACACAAGGAAAAACAGTCAAACATGCAGAAGAGATTCTGCGATTGCTAGAGGCGGTCCAACTCCCAGCACAAGTGGCCATAATGCATTGTAAAGGACATCTGAAAGGTAACACTATTCCAGAAATAGGGAACAGGAAGGCAGATACAGAAGCTAAATTGGCTGCCACAAGGAAAAGAGAAGTGGAAATAGTGGCCCTAATACCAGGAGAGCTGGATACCAATATCCAGCCAGAATACCAAGAATCAGATCATAGATGGATTCAAAAGAATAAAGGTAAACTGTTAGACAGTGGATGGGGACAATTAGAAACAGGACAGTTGATAATACCAGGGAACATAATGTGGCAGATTGTGAAGGCGGAGCATGAAAAGGCCCATTGGGGTCTAGATCCGCTTTATCAACATTTGCGAGCCAGGATAGCAGGACCGAAATTATTTACTACTGTAAAGCACGTCACATCCCAGTGCGAGCGGTGTCTGAAAAGTAACCCGAACACAGGAACCAAAGTACATCAAGGAGCCATAAATCGAGGTAAATTCCCAGGTGAAGTATGGCAAATTGATTTTTCTGAACTCCCAAGAAAAGGGGGGTTTCGGTATTTGTTGGTACTAACTGATACATTTTCTGGGTGGCCTGAAGCATTCCCTTGTAGGACAAATAAGGAAAGAGAAGTGACTAAAGTACTGTTGAATGAAATTATTCCACGGTTTGGGGTACCAAAGAGCATTTCTTCGGATAGAGGTACACACTTCTGTGCAAAAGTGGTGAGAGCAATAAGCAAAGCATTACAAATCAAATGGCAACTACACACACCTTATCGTCCACAGGCCAGTGGGCAAGTGGAAAAGATGAATCATCTCATCAAACAGCAAATTGCCAAAATATGCCAGGAGACTAATTTGCAGTGGTATCAGGCTTTGCCTATTGCTCTGCTTAGGCTGAGAGTCAAACCAAGATCAAAAGAAAAGTTAAGCCCATTTGAAATTTTGTATGGTAGACCTTATGCTATGCAAGTTGTAAATGGGGACGCTATAGACCAAATCGGTAATCAGTATATTTATGATTATGTAATTACGGTGGGGAAACAGTTTGATAAGAATGCTACTGTGGTGATAGGGCACCAACCTAAACAACCCGACTGCAAATTGCATCCGTTTAATCCCGGTGATTGGGTGTATGTTAAGAATCTTTTAGGAAAACCCCTACAAGAGAAGTGGGAGGGACCTTTCCAAGTACTGCTGACTACCTTCACTGCGGTTCGGATCAAGGAGCGACCCACGTGGATCCATTACTCACGAGTCAAGAAAGCTCCGGAGAATAAAAAAGAGGAGCAGACATCATGATCCTGACTCCACCTCAGATCTTCACAACCCTGATCATTGGACTAATGATAAGTATAGTGCTTCCCCAAGACTCTTCCCCAATAGACCCATGGTCTCATGCGCACCAGTGTATCCACCCAGAGTTGGGAACGAGAGGGCCCTATTTCGAGGTTTATGTCTTACGTAACAATCAGCCATATGCAAGTGAAGTGTGGGATCAGCCCTCCATGGTAGCATACAAGGGAGACCAAGTCCAAATTGGGTGTCGAGAACTTGACCCAGAGGAAGGGAAAACAAGGCGGCTAGTATTAACAATTAAACCCTTGATGCCAGCCTTTAAACATAACCTAATTACCTTTAGTCCAGTGAAAATGGGCAGGCCCACAGTCTGGATCCAGCAAAAAGGCCCAATTTCATGTCAGTGGAGCGACTTCAGGGAGGATCCACCTGGATCACAACAACCGATAAAGGGGGTGATTTATAGAGAAGATTCACTTGGGGAGCTACGCCCTCAAAACATAACCTATGACCCTCACCCCCTTCTCCATTCTCCGGGAGAAATTGTAATATCTAGTGGTCCTGAGGGAGGAAAAGCACTGTGTGAGATGGCATTTAGATTGGATCAGTCAATGACGTTCACATGTGAAAGGGAGTTGAAAACACTGGGACAGGATATTAGCTCCCTCGGGCGTGCTCTCGGGCGTGCTGTCGATTATAGGATACAATTACCAGAAGACATGATCCCATTGTATCCAGATCTAGACTTGCCTCAAGAAACCACCCTACCAGTGGAGTGTAAAGCAGTACACAACCTAACCTTTATAGGGCCTCAGGTGATAAGAAAATCTAACGAACTAAAATTATTGTTAGACCCCACTTATTCCCTGAAAAAAGGTGCAAATTCACACCGATATTACTTATTTGCAAAAGGATTGCCGACCATTTATACAGCAAAGCCTTAAGGGATGGAATGCATGGCTAGCGACAAGGTCTCATCACAGAAAAACAAAAAGAGATCTAAGTGGGTGGATTGGCACCGGATTTGGCATAGTAAACACAATAGATCAAGAGGTATTAGTAAACGATCTAAGTACCGTCACATCGAGCTTAGGAAAGCTTAAGGTGCCTCTCAGTACATCCATGCTTACATTAGCTGAAACACAATCGCTAGTGGTGAAATTACTAACCATGGTAGCGAACCACACTGCAGAGGATTTTGTGAAGCTCGCTAACTACACAGGGGAGCTTGGCAAAGACATTGCACTCGCTATCCAATGCTCTCAGACGCAACAATGGGTACAGTCAGTAGCGGCAGGAATAATGAGAGAAGGAACGGCAGGTATATTACCTCAAGAAATAAGGGAAACAATATTAAAGGACAATCATACTACACGATTTGAAAGGGACCATCAAGCTTGGTGGCAATTAGTAAACTTCACTTACGAACCTCAACAAGAACACGTTGAAGCTTATGTCCTCACCATTAGTGCGGCAGAGGAAAGAGGTATCTTTCCCATCCTCACTTTAGGGACAATACATCAAGATGTCATTGTCAGGCCAATAAACCATAACGTCTGGGCCAGTTATGATTACACCAAAAATAAGTGGCAATCGGTTAGCACAGAAGCATGCATCCCTAGAGGACAATTAGGCTATGTTTGCGAAAATGCTGTGGTAGAAGCCGAAGATTTATGCTTAGATGCTGAAAATAGTGTATGTACCTTAGAAATGCTTCCGCATGATAGAACACAATCACAAGTTTACTATATAGGAAATGGGTGTGCTTGCGTAAGGACAGCTTGTGACAACGTCACTATAGATAATTGCCTAGAAGAGACTAACAATACTAACTTTTGTGTATGCAACTTTACCAAGATCATAGGTTGTGATTTTCATTACACTGTCCCAATAACTACCCAACAGCTAATTAACGCAAATTTCAACCTATATCAAGAGATACCGAAATTACAAATAGGGATGGACGTCAAAATTCTCAAAGCAATGCTTGCACACCCTAAAGTAAAGAAATTGGTGCAAAAGGTGAATCAAACAACTAAACGAATGGTATGGCAGATAGAACACAATTCAGAAAGGATAAAGAACGTCCTGACCGAAGTAGAACAAGTAGGCCAGCATCACTGGTGGGACATCTTTACAGGATACTCCCCAACAGCTACACAGGTCTTCCATTACCTGGTGCACCCAATGCTAGTAGTAATTATAGCTTTGTTATTACTAACTCTTACAAACATTTGTTTGTGGTGGAGACTAAGGGGCATAATGAAGAGGACCCAAATGATTTGGGCAATGGCACGAGCCTATCAGCGTCCTGTGGGACCAGAACTTGACGAAAGAATTCGTAAGCTATAAGAAAAGGGGGGAATGAGGCCCCAAAGCAGATAGCCTCCAAGAAATAATGAGTTAAAACATAGAATGTGAGGCATTTGAAGAAGGCATAGTATTAGGAAACACATAGAGCAATTAATCAGCTAAAGCATGAAACACAATGACAGGAAGGAGATAGGGATAGGGGGAACTGATGGGCTAAGCATGTTCAGAGCCAACAATGTCAAACTGACCCTAAGAACTTTGCCAAGCCATAGAGACCAAGCCAAGTACACCGGGAATTGACCAAATTAGGGAAGAGGTTCAAAAGTTTAAAGAGGAAGAGTCATCGGAAAGACCCCGTCTATGATGAAGGCAACAGGAACGACCACCCGAAAATTCCCCAAAAGAGATGTCTCCACCTACGCTCCGCCTACACCACGCCCCATATGAATATGCATGATTATGTATCTGATCTGATGTAATCCTATACCCAAAATTGTATATAAGGCTTGCTTTTGCTATGTGAACTCAGAAATCCACTTCGTGATTTCTCCGACGCGTCGTAATAAAATACCTCCTGCTTATCTGACTTAGGCTGAGTCTCTTAAGCAGTTAGTCTCGCCTTTTGGGGCAAAATTCGGCATCAATACAGACAGACCAGATTGGGCAACTGAATCCAAAACACCATCACCAGAGGTCAACTAAGAAATTACCCTTTGGTAAAGAAATCTCCATAACACATTCCACGTGTTCACAACAACAGGTGCAGCAAGTGAAGATAAGAATTGTTTCTCATTCTTTTCTCTGATCTTCTCACAGCCTTCCCCAGAAAAATGCCTGGCAAAGTTATGCCTGCTGCTCTCTGTGGAGAGATCTGCAGCCACAGACAATACCTGCAGTTAATTGTGAGCAGAACATCTTGAGCAGCTTTCCTAATTATGTCATTTCAAGCTGGAAACTCATGATGGTCTGAAGAGCAATATGGACTTCATGACAATCATTACAGGAGACAATCTGCAAGTGACATTCTCACCAGTGCTCACTCAGGAAAGCCAAGGATGAGATGCATCTGATCTATCTTCAGATGGCTGCCAGAGCACACAGGTCACTTTGCTTTGTGGAGAAAGAGAGACACTACTGCCAAGTTTAAATGCCTCCTCATATGGGACGTGTGTGTCTTAGAATAAGGGAACTCATCACTCTGGAGAATTGTCTCTGCAACCAGGTATGACAATCTGGAAAAGTAGCTCAGATGCATTCTGAACAGATAAACAGGGCCATATTTGAACGATTCAGAAAATCAGTAACAGAGATAAAAAAAGAAGCCAGACATCCCAGAACTACACTCACATTTCATTTGCTTCCCTAGAGACCAGATGCACAGCTTCACAACCCCACCAGGAACAATTCTCCTGATCAACCTGTCTCTTCCATGACCACAGGAAGATGCCAGCTGTGCTACTGAGGCATGTGGTCACTTTCCTGCCACTGCTGAGCAGGACAGAGCTAAATAAATCCCCTCTGCTATCAGAGCAGAACAGGTACAAGCAGCTCTGCAGCTGCCATGAAGAGACAGCAAGGAGCAAATTCCTGTCTTAAATGCTGATTGCAGCACAGGGGGAAATAAACCAAACATGCTGTCCATCAAGCAGATTACATGAAGGACAGGAATATCAAGACAAAAAGTCCACATTCAGATACCTGTTGACTGAAGTTGTTCAGGAATTGCTTTGCTCCTTACTACTCAAACTTGGCACTGTTTGAGGGTAAGAAAACCCTGATTCAGCCAGACCAAAGCACATGGATGAGAACTGCATCTTTGTGGAATGGCATCTTGCTTCCAAACTGAGATTTCTCATCAAAACACCCATCTGAAAAAGATTCCACTCAGATGAAAGAAAAGCCCCTTTTGAATTTACTTGTCCCAAGTCATGCAGCAGAAACTTGGCTCTCTCCCAGCCTCCACAACACTGCCCTTGCCACTGCACTGGATCGTCTGAGCTGCCACCAATGGGTGTCTGTTTGTCTCTCCATTTTTGTGGAAAACCCTCTAGAGAAGTTGTGTTCAGCACAATGCACAAGTAGACATTTTTTATCCTAGAGCATTTGTAGGGAAAGGAAACAATCTGTGGCACTGGTCATCTCTGCCAGACAGTTTTTCCTGAGGAAGAGGCATGTAAAGCTTGTCATGTGCTTTGTCACATCTGACAAAAGTGCTCAGTACCGTTTGCCAGCAGACAATGTGGCCTGGGGCTCCTCTGAGCCATCGTTCCTCTCCTTCACCGGCTCCTTGACAGATGGGCCTTCAGCCTTCTGGTTTTCCATCCCCGACAAAGACACAGAGAAACCCCATCAATCTTTAGAATATAAAACAGGAAATTCCCTGTTTAAAACACAAGTTAGAACCAGGATCACTGCTACCAAGGCTTAGGGAAACATTTCCTAACTTACAGATGAAACAGACCAGAGATTCAGTGATGCCAACTCTTTGTTTTCAACAGCCCAAGGCAGGTCATGGGTGCTACCAGACTGATAGCAGTCTAAAATCCCAAATTCCTTAGTCTTGAGCAGAAATGGGAATAATGCAAACTGGCAGGCAATGAGTGTTCGTGAAGGAAGCAGCAGAACAAACTGGACTCTTTGGGGGTTGGCCCAGTGTGTTGGAAGTTGCTTTGGTTCAACACTCACTCTCCCTGTGCCTGCACAAAGGCAGGCTCCCTTCTATAATGTCGATAGAAAAAATAAAATCCCTCCCCCCCAAACAAACAAAGGATTTTCCCCTGGATGCTGCTGAATTCACCAAGCTTCTTCCAGCCCCACATGGCTGGACAGCAGGGCAGTATTCCCAAAAGACAGACAGTCATTGTAGTAACTAGGATTGACCTGGACATCTTTTGTAAATTTGGGAATTTTCTTGGCACTACTACTTCCAGTGTCCTTTGCAAAGACTCTGTTATCTTCAGAAGCACAATTCTCACTTAATTGCTTTACAGGGGGCAGAGTAGGGAGAGCATGGTGGGGGTTACTCTTAAATGTAAACCCATTTTCTCCTCTTTCCCTTTCCTCTTTGTGACCAATATTTAAAATATTCAAAACCCCACTTTTCCCTAAAAATATCAGTTCCTTTGTGGTCTGCAGATGAACAGGCTGAGGATTAACAGCTCATTCCCAGGAGCAAAATGATTCAGCAGAAGAGGAATGAGCTAAAGACAGATTGGGTATGTTTGATCTCATATTAGCAGAGGCAATACTTGCACAAAGGAGACATTTCTCCTGCCCAGCACTTACTTTCTTCTTAATTCTTGTCAGAATATCTTCCAGGTCACGGGGGGAAAGAGATTGTTCCAAAAGTGTTGTAAATTGTTGATGATTGAGCAACATCTTCACCATCTCCTGTCCATAATGCCTAAGGAAGGAAGGAAGTGAAAGAAAAGTGAACAAACACAGGAAGAGTGTTAAAAGAAAAGGCTGATACCTTAAACTCATCAGGTGCAATCCCTGCATAAGAAGGCATTGCCTACTCAGCAAAGAGGGAGATTTCCCTCACTTGACACTGCACAGTGCTGTCAGCTGAACACAAGAGGCAAGAGGAGAATGTGGGGCAACAGAAAAATACCATTTCACTCTGAAACTGGGGGTGTGCTTCTGTGGCATCAAAGCATCCCAGAGACCAAGCAAAACACATCTGCTTTGTTGTCAGAGCCTGTTAGCAGTGTCTTGCTGCCATTGCAAAATAATTTGCCTTTCTTTAACTGGCAGGGAAGCCAGGAATAAACACCTCATGCATCCTCTTGATTATTCTATACTATGTGTATGCACAGGGACAGCTAGTTGCTCTGGTGTTCTTGGCAGCTATTCATGGGAATTTCATCACCAAAGGAAGGGGATTTTGGTGGTTTGGGTTGATTTTGCCAGTAGGAAACCACAGTTTTCTTCAAGAAGAAATGTGGACCTCACTAAGCCACAGATAACAGCATTCTAGAAATCTGCAGAACAGGTTTAGAAAGACTGAATATGTTGGCTAAAGACCCCTGAAATATTTCTAGCAAAGTCTGAAGTTAATGGGAAATGGATGTTTGGGATCCTTCAGTGATGGACATTAGCAAACACTTTGGCTTTGTGTTGTGCACCTAAGGCCAAACAAAAGTGTTGGACTGGCTGATCTGAGCTCCTTTGATCTCAGTAAAGAATCCTTCAAGCCACAGGAAAAAGGTGGCAATGCTCCTTTTTGCTGGCCAACCTCAGGTCTCCCAGCACAGCCATTTGCCCAGGCAGCCCAGAGCAGTGGTCACAGTGCCAAGGCTGACAGAGCTCAAGAAGAGTTTGGACAATGCTCTCAAGCACATGGAGTGACTCTTGGGGTCACTGCACATGGCCAGGAGATGGACTCGATGATCCTGATGGACCCTTCCAACTCAGCATATTCCATGGTTCTGTAACCCTTATTCACACCGTGAGGTAACTTCATATTCCCTTTAGTTTCCACTCTTGTGTGGTTTCACCTTCACAGCCAGACACAAAGCGGTTTTCCTGTTTTGGGAGGTGAAATGCAGATCATTACTTGTGTCCTTGTGGCAGTCCTGAGCAAGCTTCCCTGCCACGTGTGGCAGCCTCTCAGCCCTGGGGGTGCCTGCGAGCTGGGTGACTCCAATTCTCTCCACCAGGGACAGGAGGAGTTGGGCCGCACACTCGCGCACCGGGGCGGGGCGGCTGCTGGGGAGGAGAGAGCAAACCCTGGGCACAGGGACAAGGAGCAGCGGCAGCGCCGGCCTTGGCCAGAGCTGCTCCCTGCCCTTGCTGGGGGAAGGAGCCCGGGCTCTCCCTGCGCCTTCAGACACCTGCACAAGGCTCTGTCCTCAGCTAAACACAAAGGTAGCATTGCACACTAGGCCTGCCTGCACGGAAGAGGGAGGAATTCAGTCTCCCTGCACTGTCTGATACTCAGTTTCTTTCACAGTATTTGCTCGGAGAAAGATTAAAGAAATAGATGACATATGAATAATTTAGAAATTAAGGACAATTGATGCTGACCCATCAGAGGACACCCAGTACACAGAGCTACAGCAGGACTGAGGCTCTTTCCACCCATTTATCCCCAAATCTGCAGACCTTTGGAAAACAACAAATGCAGGGAAAACACGTGGTGGGCTGTGAAGTTGCAGAATATCCAGCAATGCAGCCTGTTTCTGCTGTGGGGCTTGGCAATGGATCCATCTGAATGTTTTACCCTATTGCAAAGCTGAGGAAAGGGGGGCAGGCAGTTTAGCCAGGCTGTCCTGCTCTAGAGAGTGTCTCTTGGGAACTATCAGGCCCAGCACCAACATTTAAGGCAGCATTTGCTCCAACTGTCCCATGGCTGTCAGCCTGTAGAGGTGCCTGTAAAGTGATTCATCTTCTAAAGGCTAACATGAAACATCAGTTTGCATAGAAAGTAGAGCTCTAAGCCAGGACAGTCATACAAGACTCCTTTGGCAGGAGCTGCACCTGCTGTGCAGGCTGTGCCACACCCAGCAGATTGTCCCCCATGTGCTCCACGCCCCAGCAAGGACCCTCCTCATTTCCCAAGTTAATGGCATCACGAGGAGACGTGGTTTTCCCAGGGCCTCTGTGGTTAGCACTGTGAAATACCAAACACTGCTCACAGCTGCAATTGCAATTGCCCCTCTGCCCACAAAAGCACAAGGCTCTATCCTTGGCCTTTGCAGGCACTTTCCCTTCCCCATCAGTCACCACATCTAGGAAAATCTGACAGACTGGGAGAACTCCAGGGAGCAGCAGGAAGCTGAGTCAGAGGAGCTTTAGTTTGGGTATCAGGAAAAAGGGTTTTTCACCCAGAGGGTGGTTGGGCACTGGAAAAGGCTCCCCAGGGCAGTGGTCACAGCACCAAGCCTGACAGGGCTGAAGGAGCATTTGGACAGCAATCTCAGGAACTTGGTGTGACCCTTGGGCTGCTCTGGGCAAGGCCAGGAGCTGGACTCCATGGTCCTGATGGGCCCCTTCCAGCTCCCCATATTCTACACTTCTGTGATTCTGAGAACTGATGGGCTGCAGGAGGGCAGAAATAGGTGACAAGAGGACAGAAGTGAGGTTGGTTGGAGAATCAAGTCACTGAGTTCATAGAAGATGCAGGATACAGGATCCTTCCCTCCAACCATTCCCATTCTCTGTCTCATCCCTTCTCCCTCCCACACACACAAAGGTGAAGAATATCACTAAAAGAAGAAGAACCTACTTGACTCCCATGTCCATGAGAGCAGTCATTGCTCGTGCAGGAGTCACATTCTCCACCAGGATCCCCAGGGTCTGACTGGCTGCTTTCTGAACAAATTCTGGGGAGCTGGACACCATCTGGAGAAGGACCCGAGCAACCTCATCCACCTCAGAGTCCATGTCCTTCTTCAAGGTCACAGAGAGCTCTCCCAGAGTGACAATGGCAGAGCAGGACACCTTGGAACGGAGGTTGGTCACCTGGGGAAGCCATGAGGGGAAACATAAGAATCACCTTGAAAAGAAAACCAGTTGCCTTCAGGAGAAGTCCCAGGAAATGACAACACTTCCCACTGTGTCCAGGGGAACATACAAGGACAGGAACAGCTGGAGAGCACAAGCACAGAAAGGCACTTACTCTGGCACCAATTTCTGGCCTCAGACCTGCTCACTGTGGGCCTAAACTAAAAATTTCATTCAGTGTTCTACTTAACACTTCTAAAATGTCCACAGCTTTCATTTTAGGCCCTTTTACTAGAAAATTAAAGCAAGGGCTGCTTTCAAATCATCAAGGCACACGTCATAAAGATAAAAGAGTCAGGTGCTCCTGTTCCAAAAAGCAACACCAGCAGTTGAAGCACTCAGCCAGGAAACAGAAAACACAGGCTCAGTTCTACAGAATAATTTGCATTGTTGAATTACAGCTTGGGCAGAAACTGGGACTCTGGGAAATAACATCATCAGTGTCTCAATTTCTGCCTTTGCACTCAAAGATGAGTGTCAGATACCCGACCTGCCAGTAAATACAGCTGCATGTGCCCACAGATCCTACAGACAGCTGACAGAAATTAGAAATCTCAGGTCTAAAACCAGAAATGAAGGCAGACCCTGAGCACACATAGAGATGAACAAGCACATACCTACTCTACACACCGTGTATGAAGTATGGGGGACAATTCAGAACAACGTTCTCACCTCGCTGGTAACTGCCAAGCAAACCTCACGGAGGCTTCAAAGCAGGACCTCTGAATGGGACCCAGCCAGGTGTTGGATGGTGAAGAGTCCCTTCTCGTTCAGCTCCCTGAAAGGCAGAAGATTGATTTTTCTCTCCACCAAGGCAGCACCCTCTGAAATGAGCAGCACTGGGACAGGTACATAGAGGTGTCAGGGATGGGCAGGGGCGTTTGGAGCCTGCAGTTGCTCCTCAGCTTGGCCCCTCTCCTGCAGAGGCTGGTCCAGGCCAACACTTGGGTGGTGCTCCGGGGCCTGGAGCCAGGGGTGAGGTACCACATCTGTACCAGCTGTGCAGCAAGCCCGACGGTACCTCCATGGACGGCGTCTGGGGGCCCTGGTCGCAGGCTCTGGCTGCAGAGACCCCCCACTCCTCCGGTGAGCAGCCATCCCCTCTGCAGGGTGCTGGCAGCAGCAGCAGGGAGGCACCCACGCCTGGGGCTGCAGGGCTGGGGGTCCTGTTGTAGCAAGGTGTGACTCCCAAGTTTTGGGGGGCCAAGGGGAAGCAGCCCCCTCCCTGTCCTGGCTCTCCCTGCCCAGGAGACATCGGGCTGTGCTGCAGAACCCCTGACCTGCGGCACGTGCGCTGCGAGCGGGGCTGGGACCCTGCAGAGCCCCACAGCTCCCACCAGCTCCTCTACCGGCCACCTCCGAGCGGGGCTGGCACAAGGTAAGGGGCATGGCAGGCAGGTGGCACCCATGCAGGCACATCCCAGAGACCACTGGTCCTGCTGCGTCCCAATATCCCACACTGGGCCCCTTGCCCATGCCCTGCTCTGTCCTGCCCTTCCACCACCAATCTCATACCCCCTCACCACATTGCACCTCCAACTACAAGCAGCAGTAGCTTTCCTGGGGAAGAGCAGGAGGACTGCTGGCTGTGGGTATGCTTTGGTGAGACACTCTGGCTCCCCACTCCTCCCACAGGGAAGATGCATGGCAACAGTGCGATGAGGTAAGCAGGGGGGCACAGGGCACCTATGCCTGCACCTTCCAGCCCAAGGCTGGCAGTGCCATCTCTGTCCTGGTGAATGTCACCAGGACCCACATGCTGCCCACACTCAGCTACTTCAAGGAGCCCTTTTGGCTGCACCAGGCTGGTGAGTCCCAGTGCCACCGCAGCCCCTGCTTGGCTCACAGGGGACACAGTGTCCCCTGTCCCGTTTCACAGGAGCGACAAATGCCTATCCCCAACACCAGCAGTGCTCACAGATGCCCCACAGCTTGTGCAGGCAACAGCGTCGCAGGGCCGGCTGAGCCTGCAGTGGCTGCCGCCCCTGCAGCTGCCTGCAGAGCAGCTGGACTACCAGGTCCGCTATGCCATGGAGAACAGCCATGACTGGAAGGCAAGGCCTGCCCAGGGTACCCCGAGCAGCGCTGCCCCCCTTCGCTGCTGACACACGGCAGGCGCGGGGTCGGGCCAAGCGGGACCCGCCCCTTGGTGCCAGCCCACAGCAGCCCTGCCTCCAGCTCGGCTCTGCCCCGCAGGTCCTGCAGGTTCCGCGAGCAGCGAGGAACGAGGTCCTGGAGCTGCGGCCAGGCTCCCGCTACCCCGCGCAGGTGCGGGCCCAGCCCAGCGGGCCGTGGTACCGGGCAGCTGGAGCGCCGGGCCCAAACCCGTTGTGGTTGATGCCGTGGCCGATGCGGGTAAGGGGCAGGGCTGGAGGCTGCGGCCGCAGGAGCCACACGGCTGACGGCAAGAGGCGGACAGTGCTGGAAATGGGGAGGGGGGCACGGGGCAGGGGGCTGCGAGGGGCTCAGAGATGGTGGCTCTGGGAAAGGCTACAGTTCCGGCATTCCTCCTCCGATGCAGGCTGGCTCATCCCCAGTGTTACGGTGGTGCCGCTGCTCTTCTCAGCAGCGCTCCTGGGGCTGCGCTGCACCTTCCCCTCCCTCTACAGGTAAGGGCTGTGCCAGGGGCAGGCGGGGGGGTCCAGCACCAAGCCTGGGCACCTTGCATGGGGCATTAGGGCACCTCAAGTCTGAGGGTCAATTCGATGCCCCTTCCTGCGTAGCCAGCAACATGAAGCAGAAACTCTGGCCGCCCGTTCCTGAGCTGCACCGTGCTCTGGGCAGCTTCCTCCAGGAAAGCAGCAAACACGGCCAGGTGAGTGGGTGGGCAGGGTGACTCAGCTGCTCCCGGGGGCAGCTCGAAGGGCAGCCCCTACCCCGTCCACTCCATGTCGCCCCAGGCCATGCCTTCAACAAGCAGCCGCCGGAGGAGACCGTCCTGCCCTGCCTGCTGGAGGTGCTGCCCGGCCCGCGGCGTGAGGCGGGCCCGCCGCCGGAGCACGCTGGGGGCCTCCTGTCCAGCACTGACATCGCCAACCAGTCCTACCTGCTCATGAGCGGCTGGGAGCCGCGGGCAGCCACGACCGCCCCCACCCCGCCATAAACTCCTGTTTTCCCCCGAGCCCCCGCCTGGTTCCTCCTGCGCCGCCGCGCCCCCGGCCCGGATCGCCTCAACTTAGCAAGAACGCCCCGCCCTGGTCCCGCCCGGTCCCGTCCCCGGTCCCGTCCCCGGTCCCGCCCCCTCACTTCACGCGCGGAGCGCTCCGCCCCGTCCCGCGGCTCAGCCAATCGCGTTGCGTCGCGCGGCCGTCGCCGGGCAGTGCGCGGCCGGTGGGTGTGAAGCGGCCAAGCGCGGCCCCGTCCGCCCGCCGTTTGAAATGCTGCGGGGCGGCCGAGCGGCGGCGGCGCCGCTGCTGAGGTGAGCGTGCCACAGGGCCGGAGAGGCGGCCTGGAGGCGCAGTCCCGAGAGGGGAGGCTGTGGTGAGGCGGGCAGGGGAAGGGAGAATGTCGCTTATCGGAGGGAGCCCCAAAGAGCGGCTGGAAGAGGTGCCGGCTGATCAAGGAGCCCCGAGGAGCGGAGGGAGGGCGTATCGGCTGACGGAGTGTCCCGAGGAGCAGCTGGGGAGAGTGGGGGTGTGCTTTGGCGGGGAGGAGCGGCCGGAGCGCTTGCACGGTCCGGTGGTGGGGAGGCCGGCGGGGCTGTCGGAGTAGGCTCAGCCCGGCCGGTGGGCACGGCTAACCCCACCCGCCCGCAGGACCACGGCGCAGTTCCTGTTGGAGGCGGACCTGCACGGGCTGCTGAAGCTGGACACGCTGATCCCGAACGCGCCGCCTGCGCGATGGCAGCGCAAGGCCAAGGAGAGCGGCCCCGGGCCCAGCCCCGTCGGCGTGTCGCCCGTGAAGCCGGCCAGTCGCTCCCACAGCTCCAGCAAGACGCCGTCCACGACAGCCGGTGAGCGCCGGCCACCGGCGGCAGAGGTTGAGTGTGGGAGCCTGGCCCAGGCTGCTTGTCCGTAGCCACGGGGCTCTGGGCTCCCTGCCACGCTGCCCTACCGGCTGCTGCTCAGGCAGGAGGAGGTGGGCTGTGCTCCTGACAGCCACCCACCTCCTTGCCAGCATGAGGGGCAGAGCTCTGAGCACTGGGGCTGGCCAGCTGCTGTTCGCCCAGCTGAGCCTTGCTGGCACAGCTGTATGCTAGGACCAGTGTGGGCAGGACTGTCAGCTGACAGCTTTACATCCTGTGAGCCTTTTTGTATCTTCCCCTTATCTCTGGACTCTGGAATTGTTGCACTAGACCCAAGGAGTTGCACCACACTGTCCCTAACCAACTTGGTGGCAGGGAGGAAAATATAAGTTAGTTGTGACTGTGTGGCATGAGACCTCAGAGTCCTACTTGTCTGGTGGGTGTGATGTGGAAGAGTGTTGGGTTTGCTCCCGTGAAAGCTCTAATACAGGCTGTTAAATAGCTGTAAGACAATATTTTCATATGTGAATGCAGGTAAATCTGGATCCAAAATTCAAAGCTACCCCACAAAGGCCAGGGGGGATCGCTACATTCCCAAACGCAGCATTATGCAGATGGAGATGGCAAATTTCCTCCTAAGCAAAGAGAATGACCCTGCTGAGGATTCCCCTACCAAGAAGGTGAGCATGTTGCTAAGTTACAATTACTTCAACAACCCGCTTCTCCTTCCTGCCCCTTTACAGAGCAGTGAACAATAGGTTCTATCAAGTGGGCACACGGGACTGACAAGTCCCAGCCATCACTACTTGCAGCTCTGGGCTTCAGGAGCCTAGGATGAGAGTGAAGCTGTAGAGACTGCCATGCACTCTAAGCCTATGCTGCTTCTGGTAGCAAAATTTAGCTTTTGACTAATGAGGCTTTAAAATGTAGCAGGCAACACAAACACAAAGCTGTGAGCCTATGCAAAGTGAAACTGCTGGTGGTAGCTATTCTAGGACAATGTCTGCACAGGGAGCACTTCTGGAATGTTTTACACTGTCTTCTGAAATCTGTTTGTGAAGCATTTGGTCGCTTTGTGGCTGTGGCTTTTCGCACTGGCAATGACACTGAATTTGCCATTGTGTGAAAATGTGAGCAGGACGATGTATGAAAGTGTGAGGAAAAACTGCTTTGACCTGCCTCTGTGTGACTGACCCTTGCAGCACAGGCAAACATCTTCAGATTCTAAGAGAAGGGGACTTAGGTGTCTGTTTAAATTGCAGTGTGGGACTTGTTTAAATGCATTGCACTGAGGGTGATTTGTCTCTGTAGGAGCAACAGAAAGCCTGGGCAGTGAATCTGAATGGTTTTGATGTAGAAGAGGCAAAAATCCTCCACCTCAGAGGAAAACCACAGAATGCTCCAGAAGGTATGATCCAGGCTCTGTGTGAGCTGAATCAGCAGGAGAGATCAGGTCAGGGGAACAGCAACACAGAGGCTCTGTGTGTGGTCACAGGAGAAATCAACTGGTTTCTGAGAGCTGTACAGGCTGGAGTCTCCTTTCTTAAGGTTCCTGAGGTGGAGGGAGGGCATAACAGTTACAGTGAATTTATTTAGGAGAGTTGCTATGACTGCCAGTTGGTCATCTGTTACAGGGCTTGCAAGGGTCTTCAGGGTGGAGAGAGAGACGAGAATCTTGACCTCATGTTCAGAAGGTTTGATTTATTATTTTATGATATATATTACATTATTACTATACTAAAAGAAATAGAAGGAAAGTTCCCAGAAGCTAGCTAAGCTAAGAATAGAAAAAGAATGAATAAACAAAGGGCTGTGTCTCAGCAGAGAGCGAGACCTAGCTCTGCCTTGAGTGGTCAGTAAATCCAAACATCCACCCGAGACCAATCACACATCCACCTGTTGCATTCCGGAGCAGCAGATAACCATTGTTTACCTTTGGT
This sequence comes from Ammospiza caudacuta, assembly GCF_027887145.1. Classification (NCBI taxonomy): domain Eukaryota; kingdom Metazoa; phylum Chordata; class Aves; order Passeriformes; family Passerellidae; genus Ammospiza; species Ammospiza caudacuta. The sequence continues at coordinate 7,599,562 of NC_080602.1, forward strand.
TGCTGAGGCCACAGCTTCTCAGAAGGGGGAAAAATCCTAAAGAAAGGATTTTTATGAAAAGATGTCGGTGACATTTCACCTATACTGCAGGTTCCAAACCTTCCTGAAGTCTGTAAGAGCATCAAACCCTCTGCTGTGCACTTTCTAGCTTAAACTGCAACTAAATATAATGGGATTTAAAAACCCAAGTGTTTGTCAAATTTGTTTCCATGAATGAGGAAATTGTAGCTCACCCCTGTTCAGCAGTTCATACTGCCCGTGATTTTAGTGCACTGCAGGCTTGTGAGTGTTTCTCTTAGGACTTTATTTTCACTCCAAGGGATTCCTAGTTGGGTGAGCAGTACTCAGGTGGGAGGAAACTAACTCAGGTTAACAAACCTGTTCCCCTGCACACAGGCTGTCAGAATAACCTGAAAGTGCTCTACAGTCAGAAAATGGCACCTGGATCCAGCAGGAAGAATAGCAGAAATATTCCCTCAAAGCCAGAACGGGTCATGGATGCACCAGAGATGTTCAACGACTACTGTAAGTAGGCTGCAGGGTTGAGTGCTGGGCATCCAGAACATTCTGCACTGGATTGCTGTTCCTAGGACAGTGTAACTGGGCTGTCTGTATTATTTGGTGTACCCAGGCTAGCACAGACCCCTTCTGGAGTGTCCCTGTGTGGCCTTAGCGGGACACTGGTCTAGGGCACAGTGTAGATGCCTTGGAGCAGGGTACCTGGCCCCAGCAGCTGGGCATAGTGACACTCAGAAGGCTGCCCCTCACCTGTACGTGTGTGTGTGCACATGTGCACCCACACCTGCTGCAGCAGCACGGGTGAAGGGCAGGGCTCTCTAGCCATCATGGTGTGACCTGCATTGCTCTTTCAAATTGTAGAACTGAATCTCATAGACTGGAGCTCCCAGAACTTCCTGGCAGTGGCTCTGGACAACACTGCTACACAGCGCTCTCATACCAGGACCTCAGTGCTGCCTCACCTGAGGATTTAGAGCTGCCTCCCGGCCTTTCCAGGCTAAATGCAGGTGCTCAGGACTCTGAGGTTTCCTAGCTTCTTGGGAGAAGGTGTTTGCTTCATCTGGACTTCTTGGGGTTTCCTCGGAGGAGCCAGGCACAGGCAAATTTCATCTCCACTGTGAGCTCTTCATTCTGCTTGTTCCCATGAAGCTCAAATGCCAACCTGAGCTCATCATTCCTCTGGTTCCCATAGACCATCACAGCCCTTCCATGGCCTCTCCAGAGAGGAGCAGCTGCACATCTTCAGAGCAGCAGTTGCCGGCCCGCATCCCATCAGGGAGGGAAAGAGTTTCTACCCTTGCTTTCCAAGCAGGCTCTGGTTAATGACCCTTTAAAGTGTTTTCCTGCAGTGCTCTATCATGGGTAGATCTCAAGTGAGAATCAGGTAGAAAGGGTCAAGTCGCCTAGGAAGGGGGACCTTGAAAACAGAAAGATTCTCTGCCTGCTTTTCCTGTCCTTGCTGCAGATTTGGATGGTGTTCTGGGCATTTTGCAGACAGCCTCTCTGTAGGGGTACAAGGGCAAGGTGGAAGATATTGCCTAACAAGTGGTCAGTGTTAGGTGCACTCTCCTCTTTCTTTGAATGAAGCCAAACTAGGACTCTGATAGGATATTGCAGATGTTTAAGACTGTCTGCCCTGTAAATCAAGCCGTGCCATTTGACGCTGGCAGGGGCTATGTAGAAATCACGAGCGGGCCGGGGCTGCTGAGGAACGCGCCTCGAGCTGTTTGTTTTCCAGCATCAGTCTCATTACATGGTTATGACAATGGGAAGATGCCAGCAGCTCACATCCCAGGCAGCAGACAAAGAACTTAATGTTAAAACTTACTTTAAAAGTTTTTTGACCAATTACACAAAGTAAAAGCATATTGACAGTAGTTCTATCCAATCACTATAAGCACGGGTACCTTTGGTTAAAACAGTGCTTGTGTATTTCGAAGACAATACCTACTAGTAAGCCTTAAAACACAATGCACTGAGCTCCATTATTAAGCTTCAACATTCCCAATATCTTGCTAGATAAACTTTTCTGTAGCTTGGAGATTTATTCTAGACCAGCGTTAATACACAGACCATTGTTCTATTTGTCCTTGCTCTTCTGCAGTTTAAATAATTTTTCTGCTGACCTATCTCACGGCTGCTGCTTGGCTCTAATCACAGTTCTGCTGTATCTGAGACCTGCCTTTTGCAGCTTTCCCAAAACTCTCTAATTTTGTGGATTCCCTCAGAGGACTCAGTGTCAGAGCCTCTGGAGAAGCGTGGAGGGCAGGGCTCAGGCAGGCTGTGCCAGCGCAGGATTTGAACTCAAGGCACCAGGAAGCACCAAGGCTGCAGACAGGAACTCAACCCTTCTCATCTCCCTCCCTGCCAGAGGCAGGCTCAGAGCAGCCATCTCACCCCTCTCTAAACCAGTGGGGGCTCTGTCCTTACCAGGCTCCTCGGGCTCCTGGGGATTGTTCCCACGGCTCTCGGTGCCAGGCAAAGCTCCCTCTGCTGCAGCTCTGTCCACAGGCTCCCCTCCTGAGGACTCAGGGGCAACATTAATATTCCCCTTGAAAGAGAAACAGAAAGGAAGAAACCCTTCCCACCACTTACACAAAACACCTGGTCCAACAACTGCATGGCTCACACGCTTCATCCCTTGTTCCTAACAAGAACTCTGGGCCCCAAAGCCCTTCAACAGTCAGAAAAAATTGACTTCTCAAACACAGTCCAAAAGCTGTCAAAGCTGACAGTGACAGTGTTGAACATGGGGGTGACACTGAACACATGGAATGGCTGCTAAGGAAATCAGTTGCTGCTCTGTTCTGTGAGGTTGCATGTCTGACAGCACTAATATCAGTCCTCATGTCACTAATTGCAATGGAAGTAGCACTGTCTCCTTTCTTCAGCCAACACCCCAATCAGTGTAGTGGTTTCAATGCCTCACCCAAGGCAAGTTGATGTAGAAATAAATTCAATGTACCTCATTTTGCAGGGCCCTAGGGTCTGAAATTGCTATTCCAGTTTTCTTGATAATGATGGGCAAATCTTTTTTCTCTGTGTTTTCTCTTGATGGCTTTTTTAACGATAGGTGCTATCACAGTGAGTTGTCTGATGCTACATGGGCCACCTTTAATTTTTGAGGGAATGTCCTGCCAGGCTCTATCTCCACAAATGAGCCAATATTCTGCTGCTAAATGATGTGGGGACTCATCTAGGTCATCTACCCGTCAGCAGTTTCACCCTTAGGGGGCACTGGGGTAGTACAATTGCACCACAAACTGGAGTATCTGTCCTCAGGATGGTGGGGAGTAACATTCAACTGTGGATCTCCCTGGTACTGAAACTCAGCACAAAATTCCATCACCAATGAACCAAGAATCCCAATTCTTGAGGTTCAGAAGGTGCTTTAAGAAGATCAGGGGCCCAGTGATGCCAGCTGGTTATGGGATTGGTCTCGTTAGTAGCCTCACACCAATATTTGTCACGATTGGGTATTGGCTGCTCCTTGGCTGGCACAGGCACACCGACCAGACGGGTTGCAAAGGATTTGTCTGGGCTGAAATGGGTCAAACACACGGTGTCTGAGCCTGCTGACTTGGCTAAAGCAAGGCAAACATTCATTTTTGGTTGATCTATAGGCACGTATGCATGCAAAAGCAAGCAAGCAAAACCAACAAGTGCCAGTATATCATTTGATCAAGCTCCATGTTCCTGTTCAGCTGTTTTTTGGCAAAAGCTTCCCCATCTATTTCAGTTCTCAAGCAAATCTTTTAGTGCTTGTTTAGGGACTGGCCAACTACAGGACACTAAACTGTCCCTCTAACCTTCAATTTTTACAAATTTGGATATCTTAGAATTCTTTGGAACACAATGGACACCACGCTTTTGCTGAAAGAGCTCTATGATACAAACCATTTTCCCAGTCCAAAAATCAACATCAGACTCCAGAATTGTAGCTTTCACAGGTTGAACGGGGAACGCCTGGCATGCACCGTAGCTTCTCGTGCGGCTCACGTCTGCGTGCTCATTTCCCTGCTGGTGGAATTGTCGGTGTGCTCTTGTGTGTGAGACAGTTTCACATCCTTCACCAGGACCCACTTAAGTCCAGCACCTGTGCAAATACAAGCATACCCTTTGCCCCAAGTGATTAGTGAAAATGGTCCTTCAGTTTGTCCTAACTCAAGGTTTCTGATCAAAACTGCAGGATTTTCTTTCAATTTTTCCTGTGTGCTGTTTGAAAAGTGCCTAAAAATTGGAGGATTAGTTCCTGCAAATGAGCTATTAAAGACATAAAGACATAAAAAGCTTTGCTCAGCCTCATCTGGGGTGTTGCTTGGGCCACTCCCCGTTTTCTTGATGTAGAATGGTTTTAGAGTGTGTTGCATCCTTTCAACAATTGCCTGACCTGTGTAGGAATAGGGAATTCCAAAATGTGGCGAACACCCCAGTCCATCAAAAATGTGGCCAATTTTTGAGCTGTGTATGTGGGGCCATTTGTTTGTTTTCATCTTGTGGGGGATCAGTTTGGCGAGCTCTGGGCCCAGTGACACTGACAAGGACAAAAGCAAAAGACGAGAGGCGCTCTCTCTTCCCGGGACCAAAGTCCCACAGCTTTAATGGAGAACAGCTCCAGGAGAGAAAGGGAGTGTCCAGGAGAGGAAAGAGGATGTCCAGGGGAGGAAAGAGAGTGTCCTCCTTGTGGCAGGAGACTGTAAATGCTTGGAGAGGGGGGCACTAGAAAGGAACTGCCATAGTTCAGCATAATAAATCACCACACTGTAGTTTTCTGCATAAATTGCTGCACTTGTTGCAAACAAAATCCTGAAATCTCCCCAAACACAACCGTGCAGTCTCAAATGACCACAGTGTGGGAGAAAAACCACTCAACCCCCCTGTATACCCAAGCACCAGGTGTCACAGGGAGCACCAATCCCTGCAACTAGAAAGTCCACACACACAGGCTCACTGGGAAGGGAATATCTCTTTATGAGGGGACAGAGAGCTCACTCTTCTCAGCACAACACACACCATACACCACATTGGCATCCACCCACATCATCTTCCTCAAACATTCACACACTGAAAACACAACCACAATTACAACACACAGGAAAAACAGCAGCAATAAAACAGGATTTGCTCAATTCACCCCCAGAATTGCTAGCAGGTCCTTATTGACACAGCAAATCCTTTCTGCCATCAGCCAGACCCAAGCCCAAACTGCACAGGCGTACGTTGTGCACAGGACATCTCTGTGTGACTTGTGAACAGCCCTTCCCCTGCATACGCCTTAGGGTTACTTTATACAGAGTTAAACGTTCCTTTCTCCACAGTGCCAGCAGTCTTGTCTGTCCCCCACGAGGAGCAGCCGAGAGCGGAGGTGCCTCCAGGAAAGGAATGTCCTGGCAGCGCCCAGAGACGTCCAGAGCCCGGATGTTCTCGCTGGAGCAGGGAAGCGTTCCTGCCGCGGTCAGCAAATGAGGTGTGGAATAGAACTCCCCACAGTTAAAGGTAGAAGGTGGTGTGTTTATTACAGCCAGGCACAGGAGGAGTTGTCTCCTAAAGACATGTGTGAAGAATCACTGGCTCTCTCTCTCATCTCTACTCATCTAAAATATCTTACACATTCATATAAATCCCAAAAAACCTAACACATATTCATTAGATAACACTGCCTACCCTCCTTTGAATTAAAATGTATTATAATTGAGTCCAAAGTTCCTTCGCATTTCTGCAGTCTTTCACTTCAAATGGGTTGGTGGGTTTTAAAGTGGGGAATGGTCTCCTCCATTAGAAAGAGACGTCTTCCTCAATTTGACCTCTTTCCTTATGATCTGTTGGCAGGCTTTCACACCCCTTGGCTATAGTTGTGGTTTCGGGGCCCAGGTGCAGGCTACGGTCCTCTTCTTTGTCACAAAGAAATCCGCATCCCATCCCACTTCTTTAAACATAGTAAAGACAGGCAAGTGATATATTACCCTAGCCTTAACTACCTTATCTGATAAAAATTAACTATCCCTTATTATTTCTACTCTTCTTGCTATACTCTTTCCCCCTAACTAAATCTTGCTAAAATTTTAACTCTTCCAGTTCTTTTAAATCCTGGATTCATGGCCTCATCTCACACACCAGCCATGTGTGAGCCGATGCTGTAACTGGGAAATTCCACTCCTGAGCAGGAGATCCCAGGCCTGGTTCTGAGCTGGAAGGGTGAGAAGGATGAGGTGCACATGGTTTTGCTCCAGGGGATGTCCTGAAAGTGCACTGCCTACCTGCCTCTGCTGCCAAGCACCACGCTCCACCTCCTTCTCCCACTCAGCAGATTTTTAGGAATCCAGGGCTTGGTATGTATTATTTGCTACTGCAACAAATGGAATGAATTTGCTTTGCAAGCCCAGTTTTGTCCTGGGTTATTTTCTGCATGGGTCTCCTCCTGAACCTGGGACAATGACCAGTAGGGACCTACAGGACACTCCTATTCTCTTGTCAGTAAATTCGGAGAAGTGATTTAAGTATCAAGAAGTCAATAAGTATCAATCAGTAAATCAAATAATTTGGGGGAATATTTAGCCTGTGAGTTTCAGCAAAGTATTGAATATGTCTTAGATCCATGGATACAAACTAGTAAGTGAGATTGCTGGGTGTGCACGTGTTAGGGAAGTGATTCCCCACACACCCAGTGCTGAGATCAAGGATTGCCTCTCTTCTAACCCTGAGCTGGCAGCAGGAATTGGGCCCTGCTTGGTAACGTTCATTTTGAAGACTTCTGTTGAGCAGGTAAGAATGGTCAAAATGAAATCTTTTCCAGCTGTTTCCCTTTGGTTTACCAGTTTGAGGGTTAAAATTCTGTGCTGCAGGTGTGCTGGGTGTGTGCAGAGCAGAGCAGCCCCAGAAACTCCTTGGCTTGCCCACAGGTTGTCATGCCTTGCTGCCAGGTGTGCCCAGCTGTGGCAGGAGAAGGAGCCCGCAGCGCAGTGGGCACCGTGCCCTGCCCAGCCGGGGCTCTCTGGCACAGAGCAGCAGCAGCGCCAGCGCCGTTCAACCCGCTCCTGCCTTGGCTTCCCCTGGCACACAGAAGCCTCTGGAAATCAGCACCGCCAGCGGCGTTCCCAGCTGGGAGCAGCTGCTGCTGGCGGGCAGATGCTGCCAGTTCGACTGCTGCCAAAGGGGAAGAGAGGCAGAGATGTACCCGCACCGGAGCCCTGGTCATGTCCAATAAAGGTGCAAATATGTGGGGAGATTTGTTAGGAAACATTTCAGCTGTGATGCCAACAGTGGCTTCTCTCCTGGTTCTGTGTGTTCTGGACGAGTAATGCAATGGTTGGGTCTGACAATTAAGAAGCAGATGTTATGTGGATGTTCAAATGAGTAGTGATTATATTGTAATATATCCTCCCATAGTCCTCTTTCCCGTCCCCCTTGTAACAGCCTGGGTAGTCAGGGCATTTGGGGAGGGCTGGCTTGTGACCAGCAGGCAGCGTGTAACAACACCTGACCTCCAGTCGGGATGCAGGAAAGTAATCTCCACCAATGGACAGCAGAGAAAGAGTTGACTGACAAAACTTTTGGAGGGGCTGAGGGTATAAAAGGCAGAGCATCCTTTTTGTAGATGAGCACGTGGCTGCTAATCACAGAGACTCCCAATGATGCGACTTTTCCTTATTCAGTCCTTTGTTAAGGTTTACTAAACCTTTAAATTTTTAAAGTGAGAGTCATTTCTCACACGTGCAATGCTGTGGGCCATTATCTTGGTCTGGTTTCCTTTGCTTGGGTCCCATCTGAGTGCTCAGTTGGGGTACAGGCTGTAGGTGCTTGGGGCAATCCTGGAGTTCCTCTTGGATCCCCTGAACAACAGGGTTTGGCCCATGAGGGGAATTTTTGCTGCTTTGTGACAGATGAGAATTTCCCAGGCTCTTTTGTGTTTTCTGTAGGGAAGGTTGGTTATTGCTTTGCATAAACTCACAGACCAACACAGAGCTGTCCCTTTGTGATGTCAGGGAATGGTTGCCCCATCGTCATAGTGGCATCAGAAGGTTGCATTGGTGCACGGAAGGCCTGAGTGTCAGAGCAGCCCTAGGCCTTGCTCAGATCAGGAGAACTTTCCTGGTCCAAGCATCTGTCAGTAGGCAGCTGCCCACTGACAAGAGGCTTGTTTTTTTAGCGTTTAGAAAAATTGCAGAAATGCCAATAATTAACCATCTGGCCACTGCAGCTTTTGCTGCATATGGCATTACTTATTCCATTTATTATTTCACGAATTTCGCACGTAAGTAGAGGCTTCCCTTCTGCTTATGTTAGGGTGTATCCTAACCTGGCTTTTGCATGTCTTCCTGCTCTTTGTTGGGGGCTGAGTTTCTGATTTTGAAACAGAAAGAGCATTAGGATGCCTCTGCTTTGGTAAAGCTCCTGTCAAGAGGTCCAGCTAAAAGGGGGTGTCTGTAGCCACAGGGGCAGCATTTGCAGGGGAACCTGCAGGGCTTCCGTTCCCTGCACGTGAGAGTCTGTGGCAGCAGAGTCTGTCATTTCCTCAGGTTGCTGGGAGAAGCAAGACACCTTTGAAAATGTAGACTGGCAGATCTTCTTTAAGGCTTTCGAAAAACTCTGCAGTTGTTGCCAGAATTCAGAGAAAGCTTCTTTCTTTTTAAATTTTGTCATGAAAGAATTTGACTAACTTGACCTTTTACTGAGTGCTAAAATAGTTGTTCCCTTTGAAAGGAAGTGCTGCTGTGCTTTAACCACAATAGAACTGCGGCACCTCTGGGGGATTTTGGGGAAGCTTTTCTGGGCAACTATTTCCTGCAAGTTAATCAGAATTAGTGCATGACACTGAGTGAAAAAAAAAAAGACCTGAAGGAGAAGATTTCAGAAGCTGTCTTATGTGTTTGGTAGAACAGGAGCATTGAATGTTAGAAACACTTTGCATTTGCTTGATCATATTTGTATTCATTTCCTGGCTAAACTGGCTGCAGTGTAGGCACAACCAAGAATATTGTCCTGATCTCTTGCTGGCTGTGTGAATGAGATGTGTCTCCTGGAGGGATGTTGTGAAATGGGAAATCTTCTCTGTTTGGGTTGACTTGTTCTGTGGGATTCAGCAGCCCAGGCAGTTTTCTGACAGCATCTGGTTCATTTTCCCTTCCCACTACAGGTCACCTGAAGCGCGTATTCAGCAGCACTGAAGATCCTGAGGTGAGTGAGAAAGGAACATTTCATGTTCCTGGTGTTTAAGAATTGTAGAGGAAGATGTGAGCTTGGCCAGTAGCAGTAGACTGAAGAGGGCCAGCTAGGAAGGCCGAAAGAAAAACCATATTCATGCCTGAAACAAAAGTAACAAAGGCAGCGATAGATATTTTTAAATTTCCTTCTCAGAGTTTGAAGAACTAAAAACCTAGTTTTGAAAAGAGAACGATGCTTGCAGACAGCAGATAGGGAAAATTTAATTAAGAGCAATTTCCTGTACAGTTGAATTAGATCATTTTAATTTAAACAGAGGGACTTAGAATCCTATTCCTATCAAACTTTATGATATCTACTTGGAACATGAGGTGGTAGAACAGGAAGGCCATCTTGCAATGGTGCCTGCAGTATCTGAAGTGCAATGGGCACCTTTGTGGCTGGGGAGCTGCGTGGGCCCAAAGGACGCAGGGCTGGCGGCCGTGAGCAGCTGGAGATGAGGCAGCGTGGGGCCAGGGGGCCAAGAAGGCCAAGGGCACGGTGGCTGTGCCAGCAGCAGTGGGGCAGCAGGAGCAGGGCAGGGAGCGTGGCCTGTGCTGGGCAGCGCTGCGGCCACAGCTGGAGTGCTGTGTGCAGCTGTGGGCCCTGGGAAGCAGAAAGTCATGGAGGGGCTGCAGCGTGGGCACAGAGGGACAGGGGAGCTGGGCAGGGGGTGCAGCACAAGGCCAGGGAGGAGGGGCTGAGGGAGCTTTAGCCTGGACAATGGGGGCTCATGAGGGACCTTCAGGCAGACTTCCATAGATCCCTGCCTTGGATCCATAGAGCCAATGCTCAGCACGAGGGCTGTCTCCCTGCCAAACATCCCTTCACTGCATCCAAGTGCTTTAGACACTGGTGTGGGTAACACTTTCACATTTTGTTTGTTTATTTGTTTGTTTGCTAGAAGGAGAAGCCTTGTGCAATTTCTCCTTCTCCGGGGAGCTTTTTCTGAATCTCTCCTGGCCTTTTCCAGCCATGGCAGAAACTTTCAGGTTAACGGATCCCGTGTCTTTTGGCTGCCCAGGGAATCAATGTGTGTTGTGTTTGGGAACTGAGTAGGAAATCAATGCCCTTGCATTCCAGCTGGTGCTCAGAGATTAGAGGAGCTGGGAGGGGCTGGGCTGCATTTCTGATTCCAGCCACTTCAGCACCATCAGTGTGGCCGAGTCCAAGCGAAGAACTTGCCCGAGCACAGACGCACAAAGAGAGCCGTTCCCAGTGCAATGCTCTGGGTCTGATTGCATTCCATAAGGACCTACATGCTCCAGATTCCCCAAGAGTGTGGGTTACTGAAGCAACAGGAGAGCAAGTTCAGGATGGCTGCTGGTTGGGGCACTGCTGCCGAGTGCTGATGTGTGTAGCGACAGAAAGGACAGGATTGATTCAGGGTGACCCCCACGTGGCGAAAAATGTGCTTTCACTCTATGATTTACAAGTTTAAACAAATGCTTTATTAAGCTATGTTATATTACACTGGTATTATATTAAAACTATACTAAAGAGATATTATACTAAAAACATACGAAAGAAAAACTCGTGACTGTCTCCACACAGCCTTTTATCTAATTATCTAATCAGTCTAAACAACTATCACTAAAATCCAATTAACAAATCACTTTCAGTAAACAATCACTATAACACATTCTTCATGTACTAAAAAACAAGAACAGCAAGGAGAGATAATAATTGTTTTCTCTCCTTCTATGAGTTTCTCACTACCTTCCCTTAAAAAAAACCTAGGAGAGAGAATTATATCTCTCTCCATTCAAAGAATGTAAATACTACAGCACAGTAAAGAGAGATGATAAAAGTGAGATCTGTCTATCTATCTATTTTAATCTTCCTGGCTCTGCTCCAAAGCAGTGGAAGATGCAAAGCTCACCTAAAGGCATCCCTTCAGGAGAGAAGTAGAGACAAGTTCCATTGACTGATCCTGAGCAGGCAGAGATGTTTCCCCCTCCAGAGATGGTTGCTTTTTCCCGTCATGTTTTCCTACTCCAGCCTTTTCTGACCTGAAGCCTTCATTTGTCCTTTAAATTTTTGCATGTCTTAAGGGAGTGGAACTATCCCATGCTGTAGCTGGGGTCTGGTGACTCTGGTCATACATGCCATGCCATACATGACACATGGTTTCCTTCACTGGCATCCCCAGGGCTGTGTAAGTGCATTCGTTAATGGGGCCTTATGAGAAACTCTGTTACTGCTGGTCAGAATTCTCCGTTGACAAAAGAGGGAGAAGAAACACCTTGGTCCTCCTCCATATACTGAGGTGGCCATAGAGGTTCTCTGACTTCCATCAGAGATCTTTGCATGCATCCTTATCTCCTGAATGACCCGGTTTTCTAACAAGAGTGTGGATGTCAGGAAGGAGGAATGCTGGTGCAGGCCTGAAGGGAAGGTGAACTCCAGAAGTGTCTCTCACAAGGAGTGAGCTCACCCAGGAAGCCCTGCAGAGCCAGGATGGAGCTGTGGGACAGGGCGGGGAGTCAGTCACTACTGAAAGACAAACAGGACACGGCAGAAGCAGAGGGAGGCCCTCACCAGACCCTTGAGAAATGCCACCCCTTCCCTGTCAGCTGCCTGAGAGGCTGCTGGAGCTTCAGTCCCAGATGGCCCCTGATTGTAGGGCCAGGGTCACTTTGGAATCTGTGCCTCCCCTCGGGCAGAGAACGACCCAGGAGAGCAGCAGCACAGTGCTTTGGGAACGTGTGAGCCCAGCAGTCTGTGAGTCTTGGCCCACAAAGGGCGTATGGGAAGTTGAAACCCACCTTCTCTTGCTTTCTGTGCAGGTGCTTCTAGAGAAAGAGCAGGAGCACACTGCCTCATCTGAGCTGCCATGCCAGACTCAGGGAGAGCTGTTCCCTGCCCGAGGGCAGGAAGAGCAGCTCAGGCAGCAGGTGGAAGAGCCACAGGAGAATGGCCAGGTAAGCCTGACTGGCCAGGGCACAGAGGGAAGGGCAGAGAGAGGGGCATAAACCAGAGCTCTTGGGACTGAGGAGGCCAGGAGTCCCACAGGCAATGGAGGCACAGAGCCTTGCAATCTGCAGAGATCAGCCCTGGGACAGGAGGTTTGCAGGGGAGGCGGATGTGGGGAGGGAAGCAGAAAGAAGGGGCTGAATAAATGTGATTTTGAGGCTGCAAGAGGAAAAAAGCTGAGCCTGATGGCAGCTCTCAGTCCCTTGCTCTGCTTTTGTGTGTACAGAACATCAAGGAAGAGCCACAAGCAGAGCTGCCCGAAGCTCAGGGTGACATCATGGCAGTGAAGAGAAAGAACAAGGAAGACATGGGAAGAATTCAAGAGGAGAATCTCCATCAGCAGAGGGGCGATCAACAAAACCAGGTGAGTGAAAGAGTGGCAGCCACTCCACTCATGAAATATCCTCTCTTTTGTTTGTTAGAGAACATGAAGGAACAGCTGGATGCAGAGCTTCAGACAGCTCACAGTATGATCAAGGCAAGGCATAAGCGGCTGGAGGAAGAAATGAAAATCATCAGAGAGAAACTTAATCGCTTCCGTCAGTCTCTGCAAAACCAAGTGAGTGAAAGAGGGATGCAGCCACTGCAGTCACCAATCTGGTGGTTTCTGCCCTTCTTGCCTTTCCAGTGCAGAGCAGCAGGGAGTGGGGCCATGCCTCTGAGTGCCATGCTGCTGTAGTGTGTGTATCACAGTCACTCTGAAGGACATTTCCTGGTGTGCTGAATCTCAACTGCTGCCCTGGACAGTGAAACTTGTCCTTTGGCCTTTTGGCCAGCAGTCATCCAAATTGATTCCTGCTGGCCTGTTCCTGCTCTCCTTTTTTCTTGAGGTGTTTTTACAGTGGAACTTGGTGACCCAGATGGAGGATTGAAACAAGCTGTTGTATCCCCTGTCAATCTGTTCTTTGCCTTTCCTCACAGTCGATGACTCCTGGCCGACAGGGACAAGCTGTAGTGTCTGACTGCTTTGTTCTGTTTGACTTGAGGTGCAAGTGTTGACATCTCACCGGGCAGCCTGCGAAGACTTGCAGGGAATGTGTGGCAATGAAGAACCCCAAGTTAGGAGTGAGGCACAGGAACAGTGCCCACCAGAAATGCTCCAGGTCCAGCACATCATGGGCTCTGAACCTGCTGCTGCAGCAGCATCACCTGGAGGAAGCCCTTCTGTGAAACCTGGGAACTCAGGCTCGGGCACATCCGGGGAACAGGAGACTGAGGAGGAGTACCTGGAGCTGCTGGGTACGTCTGGGGTGTTTCTTATCTGAGGGACAGTGTGTTGTGTGCAGGTGTCAGCAGAGCTGTACCAAATGCTCCTCCTGAGCTCGGTGTCACAGGGCCATTTAGGACTCCCCAGAGGCAGTGCTGTGCTCCGGGGCAGCGAGAGAGCTCTGGGTGTTCCTGCTGCCTCTGAGGGCACCTGGGACTGGCTTGGGTTTGCCTGAGCTTCTCTCTCTGCTAAAGGCTGAAGCAGGGATTGTTCTTGGATCAGCAGAAGGCTGTGACCTAGCAAATGATCTAGGCAAGTCCTGTGTGCTAGTGGCCAAACTGAACAGAATTTTTAGCTTCCTAAATTCTCCTTAGACTCCTGACTTCCAACCAGTCATCACAGCAAAAAAACTTCACAGAAATAGACTGACTTTGGACTTTTGTCTTTTTGGTTGGGGATTTTTTTTTTGGGGGGTGGGGTAGGATTGCTTTTCTGTTGTTCATTTTTGGTGGGGGTTTTTTGTTGTGTTTTTCTCCATCCTGAAGGAGCCCTTCTACCCCACGTTTTACTGATGTCATTTTTATGACTGTTCCTGTTACCACTACTACATCTGCAGTTTATTTTCATGAGAATGCTATATTTTTGTCAAGAAGAGAATGCTATCTTTTTGTCAATAAGAACTACTTTGAAAGAACATCAGGTTACAGGACAAATAGAGAGCACAAGGTGTTTTCCATGTGCCCCCAAAGAAAAAACAGAGACTTTGATAACAAACTTTATTTAATCTTCTAGTTTTATGCTTATCAAGATGTGTCCAGGAGACACATCCAAGTGGCGTGATCAGATAAAACTGTACTGCGGGCATTTCTCAGGAGAGAGCCTCCAGCCCAGCCATGGTATATCCCTCAGATCCATGGCACTTTTCCATACCTGATTCCCAGTCTTTCCCATGACTCTTAGAATCCTACCCATTGGCCCAGGCCCTGCTCAGATCAGTCTCTAGGAAAACACATCAAGCCCTTTGTGATTCTGCAGCACAACCCAATGAATCTGCTTCTTGCCCGTAACAGCTGCCAGTGCTGTGCTCTCAGATAAGAGACCTGGTGGGGCTGAGACCAGAGCCCAGTGCATTCTGTGTCTGCCATCACCTGTTGGGACAAAAAGGGCACTGATCTGTGCCTGGGTGTGGCTGATCTCAAAGCCCATCCTGTTGTGTCCTGAATGGGGGCAACAGCTTGTCCGGGGCTCAGGCTCACTCTGGCTTCTTCCCATCAGTGCCTGTCAGTGCTCATGCTTGGGCTTTGCCAGCCTTGTTGTGGTCAGTGCCCTGTCCCTGAGGGCTGGAGGGACTGCAGAGGCTGGAGCCTTCCTTAGCTGGGAGAGGGGCAGCTTTGAGCTCAGCCTGCTCACAAACAGGTCAGGGTCCTGATGCTGAAAGCCCCGTCAGGATCGGTTACAGCTGGAGCTGCTCTGGTTTACAAATGGGACGGCATTCCTTTGGCAAACTGCTGAAAGGTGGGGAAGATGTCCTCCTCTCCTGGGATTGTATGTCCCTGTGCTTTGTTTCCTGTCAAGAGAACTCTTCAAAGGACTGTACAAATCAGTCTCTGTGCTGGCCACCTGTGCTGCAGGGCTGTCTGGCTGGTTGTGGTTGTTGTTACCCAGCCGACCACAAAGGACTCAGAGCTCCAGGCGCTGGGGCTGCCTTTTGTATCTCCTGGAAGCTGGGATCTCTGCTTTAAAGTCAGCATCTTGCATTTTGTTTCCCTCAGGGAGAATGGTGAACACCACTGAAAATCCCCTGATGAAATACACGCATCTGAATTATATTGGCAGCGGGTGAGTCCAACAGCAGTTACTCCTGTACAACCATGGGCCAGGTGTTTTTGGGGTGGAATGTCTATCCAGCGTGAAGTCAGGCCAGCTGCAAAGATGATCACACGCTGGGGATAGATTGTCCCATCTCTCAATGCTGCTCAGAATTTGTGAGTGGGCTCAGAAGGCATTGTCAGAGATGCCTTGCTACCGAGGTCTTGCCTGCATCAAGGAACAGGACCTGGAAGGTCTCCTTGTCTCTCAAGTGTGGGACAGCTCTGTGTTAATTTCTTTAGCATTTTGTGTATGTCTCAAAATCATACTGGCACACTAATGAAAAGAGAAGAAACTTGCTTGCCTGAAAGATCAACCTATGCCCTATCAAAGCTGTGAGATAACAGTTCCCAGGAACAATTCTTTCCCCTGGTTTGAAGAGGGAAACACTCTGTGGTCAGGATAGGAACCACACTGTTTAGACAGTGAAACCCAAGAGGAAAGACTAAACTCCCTTTAGAAATTGAACCCCAGTGCTTCAGGAACAGGCCCAGTGCCCATGCACTTGAGAGGAAAATGCATCATCTGCCTTCTGGCAGAGCCCTCCTGCATCCTGCAGGTTTTGACACTTCCAGCAGAGATCTCCTGTGTGGGCTGGCTTTCACTGCAAGATCTAAACAGCTTCTCCTTTCTCTGCTTCTGTTTTGTTTCTAGGACTTTTGGAGATGTTTACAGAGCACTCCACAGTGCCACAGGAGGAGAGGTAAATGTCAACAGCCCCTGCAGGCTCTGCTGCACTCGAGGGCTTTCCCCTCTGGTGTGAGCTGTGGCTGGAGCTTTGGACACAGCTGTGCTGAAAAGGCACAAGAAGCACAGACTGGTGCCAGCCCACAGAACACATTTGGGACTTTGTCCTCCTCAGCTGCCAGAAGGAAGGCACGGAGGGCAGCGGTTCCTTTCAGAGAAGGACGCGCTCACTCGCTCCCCATTGCTAAAACAAAGGTGGTGCCTGCGAGCACCTCACTGCTCTTTGGGGCTGCAGCTTCAGAGTCCTGAATTCTCATTTCTGGCTGCCAGCAAATCCATCTGAAAGTTACTGGTAGTTCCTTAGCCACCTGCAGTGCTGCACTTGGGAACTGCACGTAGGGAGAGATCTGCAAGGCGTCCCTGAAAGCCCTAAGCCCTGCCCATATCACAAGATGTATCCACAGAGTATTAAGGCATGGATTCCTTCTTCTGAGTCCCAAACAAAGCAGCAGAGAGTGCGGTCAGAGGTTTGTGGGTGATAACTGAGACACCGCTGTTACCAAGTGGTCAAGGCCAAATGTCAGTGGCCCCACATGCCCTGTAACTGGCTCCCAAGGGAGCAGAGAAATGGGCTGTTGGAATGTCAGTTCCTGATTACTGCAGTGCCTAATCACAAGGCAGTTTGGCACAGCTCAGCTGTGTCATTGCAAAATCACTCGCTCCACGTGCCTTGTGGTCTCGTGCCACCAACCTCTCAAGTTACTGATTTTCAATGTCATTTTAGGTGGCAATAAAAAAAATAAATCTTCAAGGAGTGAGGAGGAAGGAGCTAACCTTTAATGAAATAATGATCATGAAGAGGTATAGGAGTCCCAATGTTGTGAATTATTTAGACAGGTGAGAGGTCATGGTCTTATCTCATGGATGTGTGCTTACATAAAGCAAACATGAGAGGTTCAAAACCCACTTTGGTCAGTGGCAGCAAGTAAAGCTGTTAATTTTTATTTATTCATATTTCTCTACTCATCTCCAATGGATGAGAAGAGAGTGCATCTTGTCTGCATGAGTCTTCCCTGGCACAGCTAGTTTGATAATTACTCCAAAATTATTCAAAACCTGGATCAGCTGTATCTTCCTAACTCAATAGCCTCAAAGTTCATTGCCTCCACATTTATTTGGGATTGATTTTTTAAAGTTTCTTAAGTGCAGATGAACCATCCTAAAGTGGATTTCCCTTGGATTGTTGCCCCTCTTTGCCATTGCTATGCATGCCAGGAAGACTAGGTGCTTATTTCCAGAAACACCATGCCTGACATGTTTTTTATCTGGGCTGTTTCTAACTGCACTTTTCATTTGCTGCCCATCTAAGACATCTCCTTTTTCACAGATGTGTCTTTCTCTTTGAGACTGCTCAGATTGCAAATAATGCACAGCCAAGAGGGAATGTCTATTCCTTTGATTCTGTCCTTGTCACAAAGGCATCTGGAAATAAGAAACCTGGAAGCAAAAAATCAACGTAGCCATGCATGTTCATCTCTGCCTGCTTGTTTCCTTCTTTCAGCTACCTTCTGGGCGAGGAACTCTTGCTGGTTATAGAGTACATGGATGGAGGTGTCCTGAGCGACATCGTCAGCCAGACCTGCCTGTCTGAAGATGAGATGGCAGCCATCAGTCGGGAGGTCAGCAATCCCAGCTGTGTTTCCAAGGGCTTGGGCAGGATTGTCTGGGAAACAGGGGCTCAGAACAGGAGAGGTTTCTTGTGCCGAGCTTTGTTTCTGTGTTGCTGGTATGCTATGGGCAAGTAAAAGCATCTCAAGTGAAAGGCCTGCCAGTGCCCCTGCACTCCCTGTACTCAGTGCCAGTACTCTTATCTCCTGCTGTTGTATTCTCGCTCTGTCTCTTGTATTTGTATTTGCTGTTCTCCACCTTGCCTCTCTACATGTTTGCCTGGAGTCTGTCTTCACTGCATTCCTTGCCTGTAAAAGCAAAGGTGCTGGTGGCAGGATTTGAAACAAACAGCAAAGAAAGAAGAGAGAGACTCGTTTCTCTCAGTGCTCAGCTAAAAAGGATAGGAGTGCAGCCAGAATGCTCTTTGCTTCTGAGCACATGCACTGCAGCAGGAGTCATCCTGGCTGGTTGGCAGGGGACAGCCTACAACAGCAGGTGCTGTTGCTCTTTCAAAAGCTGACGTGCCTTTCCTCAGAAAGGTCCTGCTCTGCAAGTGTTGGAGCAGCAAGCTCTTCCTCTCAGTGGCCATTACTGTTCTGCCAGTACTCCCCATTCCCCTGGAGAGGGAATCTTTTAGATTCTTTGTTTCCTTTCTTGTGTGATGAAATCACATCACTCATTTTTGCCCTTCTGTTTCTGTTTTCTCGCTCAGTGCCTGCAAGGACTGGATTTTCTTCATGCAAACGATGTGATCCATCGAGACGTGAAGAGTGACAACATCCTTCTCAGAACCGACGGTTCTGTCAAACTGGGTCAGTATATTCTTGGTCAGGTGCAGCGTTCCAGGGATGTGGGTGTGGGGCTGCTTGGCGTGACTGCCAGCTCCCCAAAAATGGTGCTGGTGGCAGTGCAGGGACCCCTGCTGCGAGCTGAGGGCACAGTTGCAACGTGCACAGAGGTAGAAGGAGCCACAAGCAGTCAAGAGTGGCCTTGCTCTGTGTGTGTCCCTTCCAGAGGGAGGGAGTTACAAGTCTAAAGTTTCCAAAGAACAAAAGCCACTGCTAGAGGCAGTGTAAAACATGGGGGGATTTTTAAAGTCGCCAATGCCAGGAGATTCAACAGAGCAATTTCAAACTTCTGGTGGGGAATTCTTTTGCTTGCTTTCCTAACTGCACAGAATTCAGATAAAACCAGTATTTTGTTTTCTCCTCAGCTGATTTTGGCCTCGCTACTCAGCTCACCCCTGAGCAGAGCAGACGGTGCTCGGTAACCGGGACTCCTTGGTGGATGGCGCCTGAAGTGGTGACAGGTCAACCATATGGCCCCAAAGTGGACATATGGTCTTTTGGAATTGTGGGAATTGAAATGATAGAACAAGAACCTCCTTACTTGGGCGAAAGTTCTGGCACGGTAAGGAGCAAATACTCACTAATCCCACTGTCTTTCTCACCTGTCCCATGTCCTGTGTGCCACTGGACAAAATCCCATTGCCATCTGCTGGAACTACTTCCACCAAGGTCCCCTCCTACAAATGTCCCTGCAACACATCAGCATCTGCTGTACTTTTGGTTGCATCAGTGGGGGAACTCAAGCCTTACCACATGCAAACAAACTCCAAACAAACTCCATTCTCACTCAACACTTTCCTTTGGGTTAGTGGTTCCAGTTCTTTTGTCTGTGTAGATGGCCTTAATAACAGGAAAAAAGCATCTTAAAAGTGTTGTTATCTTTCCAGAAATGAAGGAAGGATACCCAAAACCAACAAAGTTTCTAAAACCGTGGTCTTTAGAGAGGAACCTAACCCTGTGTGCAGTTTCTTCTCACTGGGAAACATGGGCATGAGGGTGTAATGCACAGAGTCTCTTCTGCTTCTTGTGCAGTGCTGCTGAAACACTCAGTGACCGTGTTTCTCTCCTAGCCCAAGCAACATTCTGCACGTCACCAAGCCAGAGCCTGGTGATGTGGAGAGCCTGCCAAAACCTCCTGTTTGTTTCCTGGCACTTTCTGGCATGGGCCTACCATTAATGCATTGACTTGAGCAGCCAAATGACTGGAGGGTGTCCATAGGGATGGAACCTCTCCTCCTTCTGACCTAGACAATTTTTCTTTTGCTGCAAAAATGGGAAGCTGAAATTTTCAGACTGCTGAGAGACAGAGCTGCAAGTGGCTCCTGTGTGCCCAAGCAGGCATTTTCATCCCAATACATTTGTGCAGGCATCTTAATGTGTCTGTGTTGAAGAGGAGATTGTAAATGTTTGTTTCCCTACCTGGCTATTAACTGATGGATTTTCTTTCTTTTCTTCCAATTCCCATTGTTTTCAAGAACAGCACAAAAAGCTTGATGAGTTTTGTTCTAGGGCACGTGCTCTTAAAGGACCAACAAGCACCACAGAGATGCCTTTCATGTACTAACCCTTCAAATTAGCTAGTATAGCAAAGTCCCTCTTCCAAAAGCCCTCTCAAGCTGGCATGAATCCTCAGAGAAGCAAATGTCCTTTTGCTGATGTAGTTCCCACTAACTAGGTCAGGCATTGAAATCAGCTGCCAAGGCAAGATCTGCAGGATGGTGGAAAAGCTGTGGCTGCGTCGGGGTTTGGGTTTTTGGTTGGTAAAGGAAAGTCATCTCTGGGTCTGTGCCAGGGCAGAAACTGCCACTGAAGAACAGAGGTTAAACAAAGGGATCTGGGAGAGCCTTAGAGATGTGAAAGCAGGAGGTGGAGCCTGGTGTCTCCTTTCTCTCCAGGCTACATACCTGATAGCCACAGTAGGGACTCCACAGCTGCGGCAGCCCAAGCTCCTCTCGGCTTTGCTGCGTGACTTCCTGAGCTGCTGCCTGCAGACAGACGAGGAGCGGCGCTGGTCTGCCAAGGAGCTCCTGCAGGTAAAATGTGAAGGGGCTGCAGGTGAAACAGGCTCTGAGGGATGGGCTCCTCCTCCACTCAAGCCCAAGGCAGCAGATGAGCCCCCTTCCTCCTCACCTCCACTCTTGCTGCTCTTCAAATGAAAATGGTGAGGAATCCTAGACTGAGCTGGGCTGGCAGGGCCCTGTAAATGTCCTCTGGTGCAAGTGTCCTGCAATGAGCAGGGACATCTTTAAAGAGATCAGGTTGCTCAGAGCCCTTTGCCACCGGAGCCGGAATGGTTGCAGGGATGGGGCTCCTACAAGCTCTTGGGGCAAGCTGTGCCAGGGTGGCACCATGCTCCGAGTAAACAAGTTCTTCCTTAGACCTACTCTGATTAGGTGCCCTTAGTGTTTAAAAATATTTGTCCATATCCTATTGTAACTGGCCCTGTTAAAAAAGATGTTCCCCACTTTCTTCAAAGCCACTGTGAAGTCTTGGAAAGTGGCAATAAAGTCTCCCTGGGGCCTGTCCTTCACAAAACTGAATAACTCCAGCTCCCTCTGCATTTCCTGTGAGGAGAGGTGCTCTGTCCTCTGACTGTGTCTGTTGCCCTCTTTTGTGATTTGGTGGAGTGTTCAGTTTTATCTAATGGCAAAAGAATTGAAGCAGAGCAATGCAGGGTACAGAGACATGAAATGGTGGTGGAGGAACCCAAGGAAGCCAGTCCCAGCCTAGGGGTCAGAGATTTGGCTGTGGGCAGGAGGGGCTGTGGGGGGCTCACTGTGAGCCTCTGAGGGGCCCTGGTTTGTGCCCCCCAGCCCACCCTCAGAGGTTTCTGCCACGCAAACAGGGACAGCTGGGAGGGACTTGTCCCAGCCCCATCTGCTGCCTGGCACGCTCAAGCAGACGGGAACTGTGCCAGGGTTACTGCCAGGTTGTGTGGCAGAGAGGGAACTGCAGGGCCCAGTGCCACTGGGCTGGCCCTGCTGGGAAGGAAGGTGCCATCCAGCACACGAGGGGCAGGGCATGGAAAGGCAGACACTGCTTTCTGTCCCTGTGGGAATCAGCACAGTGCCTGTCTTTCAAAGGCAGGGACCTATGTGAGTCATTGGAGTTTCCTGAAAGGAAGAAAACCCAGGGACAGAAAGCACCATTTCTAGAGCACTGGCAGGGCAAAAATCCCAGCATGATGAAGACATCACAATAAACAGATGAGTGGGATTCTGGGCCAGGTTTGCCTGTGATGGCAAGGTCTTGCACATTGGGGATGACTGGGGAGCAGATGGTCCCATTGCTCCTCTTTCTGGGTCTTTCCAGCAACTTGATGTATCCTGATTGAGTCCCTGAAACAATGAGCTTGGAAAGTAATGGTTCACTGTTCTTTGTTGTATTTTTTTTTCCGGTGGACAGCATCCATTTGTAACTTCAGCCAAGCCACCATTCATCCTGGCACAAGTCATCAACTCAGTGAAGAAGACGAATAACCCTAACCCTAAACTCTAAACCTAAAACCTAACCCTAACCTTAAATGCTAACCCAAACCCTAACCCTATCCCTATCTCTATCCCTTACCCTTTCCCTTACCCTTTCCCTAACCCCAATCCTAAGCCTAAGCCAAAGCCTAAACCTAAACCCAAACCTGAACCTAAATCTAAATCTAAATCTAAGCCTAAGCCTAAGCCTAAGCCTAAACCTAAGCCTAAACCTAAGCCTAAGCCTAAGCCTAGCCCTAACCCTAGGAGACGAGAACATAGCAATCATGTCAAGATGTTATCTCTGTTACCAATTTAGAGTAGGATTGTAGAGTAGGGTTGCTAAAGAGATTTGAAGCATAGAATTATAGATTAGAGTTGTAATGAATAAAGTTTCTGAAACATCAATTCACTTGGAAGATTCTCCTCCTTCTGACCCCTTCAGAAAATTCAACATTTTTTTCTGAATTACCAATTGTTTTTTATTGGTACTAAGTCACACATATGGCTTTTTTTGTATGGTTTCATAAGTGAGGAGGCCTCTTCTTCATTCATCCTCTCCAGACCGCACTGCCTTTGGAATATGACCCACTGGCTGGTTATGGCGCAGCTGTGGTATTTCTAGTTGAGGCAGAAAGGGCAATGGCATTTGAAGGCAAAACCAAAGGAAGAATGAGGCAGCCCAAACACCCTGTGCAGATGCAGGCCTTCAGCTGTGACTGGAGAGCAATGGGGTTCCTGCCACTTGGATTTGTATCCCTAAATGCAATAATCTCTTTGGCTGGAGGAGAGCCTTGCTCAAGTGAGAAAGCAGAAAGATCAGAGAGGGTGCTCGGGAAGGTCTCCTGTGGCGCAGAGCTGTCAGCGCCTGTGAGGTGAGAGCGGGCCCGGCCTTGCCCGGGCTGGAGCCCCAGCAGAGCCCCGGCAGAGGCCGGAGCAGCCTGAGCCCCGGCAGAGGCAGGCTGGAAGGAGGCCCTTGGAGCTGCAAGAGGCAGCAGCCGGGCCCTGGGTGCCTCTTGCTGGGAGCGGGCGAATCCTCCGCTCTCAGGGCCCAGGTGGCAGCTGGCTGCTGCCGAGGGGAAGCGCAGCCGTGCTGGGCACAGCCCGGCCTGGAGGCCATGGCCGTCTGGAGTGTGCCCAGGAGCAGAGAAAGGCCAAGGGCAGCCGCGGGCCGCTGGGCTGCCTGAGGATTCCTCCTCTTCTGCCGGCTGCCCTGCACCTCCTGGCAAAGGCCAGCAGTGTGTGCAGCACTCTGGGCACCGGGGCAGGGAGCCGGGCTGCTCGGCAGGCTGGAGCACAGGGCAGCTCCTTCAGGCCCGGCACTTGTGCCAGGGAAGCGAGGCCAGCGTGAGGCAGGGACAGCTTGGCAGGGCCCATCTGCAGGAGCCAGCGCCTCACGCAGCTCTGGGAGGAAGCGCCTGCAACCCTGCAGTTCTGCACTGAGCCAGAGCAAAGGTGTGAGATGCAGCGTGTTTGGCAGAAATATTCAGGCCCACCAGGCCGGCCTGCTTTGTGCTCTGTGGTGCACAGCAAGCGCTGTGCAATGCAGCTCTGAGCTGCTGGGAGAGAGGCAGTCGGGGATGTGCCTGAGGTGAATCAAGGGGTTAGCTGAAAATGTAAGGAGGATAATTGAAAAGTGAGGATGAGTCGAGGGGCCAGCTGGGAATAGAATTGGGATAGTAGAAGATTGCATATTTTAGTTAAGATTTTAAAATGAGGTAAGAAGCTAAGTTAGTAATACAGCTAGCAGAAATCATGTGCCTTAGTTAAAGCGCAGCAAATAGATTAGGAACATAAAGCTAGGAGTGACAGGGATAGAGGAAGCATTTGTGAAGAAGCTGAGACCATAGAAAGACCTTGCCTTAAGAGTAATTGAACCAGGCTGGTTTTGTCCTGCCTGTAGCTCTGAGCAGGGGTCAGCAGAAGGGAACATGCAGCTCTTGGGCTGGAGCTGAGCTGGAGACCCGGTGTGACAAGCACTGGTGGCCACCATCCCCCTGGTTTTGTTTGTATGGTTCATGGATGGCTGGGGCCCTGGGCAGAGCCCTGACAGCCTGGTCTGACCCCAGGGAAGGAGAAGGAGCCCCTGGAGAAGCTGTTCCAAATGGGGCTGGTGCTGGAGACACCAAGGACAACCTCAAAGATGACAATCTCTTCCTTGGCCTGGCCAGCTGAAGATGATGGACTTGGATTCTGGCACCTTCTTCAAAGCCAGGCTCCAGGTCCAATTTGCAGGTGAGTCTATAGGTAGGGGGTTGCTCCCGGATCTGGGCATGGCACAGCTGGGCACCAAAGGTTCCCCCTTTGCTGGGGCAGATACAATGAATTCTTCAGTCAGCTGCCCAGCTGCTTTTTGGCTCTGGGCAGCTGCTGAGGGCTGGATGTGCCCTGGCTGGCTGCAGGCTGGGCACATGTGCTGCCCTCCTGCTCTGCTGCCAAAGGCAGCAGGGATGGGCAGCTCTGGGCACTGCCAGCATGGCCTGGGCACCGCAGGCCTTGGCACAAGGGCACAGGAGCCCTCAGCTGACGGGCGGTTTCTGCTTTCTCTCCTTGCAGCCGGGCTCTGCGGCTGCTGAGGCTGCTCTGGGCTCTGCCAGGGCTCTGCTGGGCTCAGCCCTGGGCCCAGCTGGGCTGGCTCTGCCCTCGCATTGCTCTGACAGCTTTGCATCAGACGAGCCCGTTGTGAGCACAGCGCCTGAGCTTTCTGCTTTGGCAGGTGAGTGAGACTCTGCTGCAGGCCCAGAGATTGCAGCTGGGGACACACATCCAACTGGCAAGGACCCAAACTCTCCATAGTAGCAGCTGAACGCCTGGATCTGCACAGGGTGTTTTGTCTGTCCCATTCTTCCTTCTTTATTGGCTGGAATTGTGCAATTGCACTTTCTTCCTCCTCTGGCAGTGCCACGAGTGGGCCAAAGCTGGCGAGTGGGCCGTGCTCCTGAGGCAGTGCAGTCTGGAGCTGGTGGATGGAGAATTGCCCTTCTGCACTTCCACACCAGAGCAAAAAGCTGTCAGAGGGACTTTGTGACTCTAAGAAATCCCTGAAAGTTTCAATGGGAATGTTCCGCTCATTCCCAGGCTGAGAAGGAAGGTCGTCTTGTAAAGGATTTGGGCTTTGAAAGAGTTTCCATTCCCAGTCCTGCTTGGAGCTGGAAGGGCACAAAGCAACTTCCTCTTGCCTCGACCACAATTTAAAATAACAATATTGGAAACAATCCCCAAAAACTTTTTAAAAAGACTGCTGAGGTCAGTAAGATGGATCCATGCCATCAGCACATTTACAAAGTAAATAACTTTTCTTTTCAAAAGATCAGTTGCCTCTTAATTCAAAGTTAGAGATGACTTTTCACTGCACACTTGGGGTTTTTTTTTATCTTTCACATTTTATATAGTTTTTGATTACTTTTTCCTTTTTTTTCCTTTCAATAGAAAACATGTCCTATCAAAGGAACATCCTTTGCTCCTGGTTCCCGTGTGGAGCAGCTCCCTTCCTGCTGGCTGAGCTGCTCAGGCAGAGCCCGGCAGCTCCTGGCCCTGCAGGGCTGAGGCTTTTCCCCGTTGCTGGGCACAGACTGATGGAGCAGCACTGCTGAACACGGGCACACAGAGGCACCAGCAGCAGCTGCCTTTGGCCACCTGGGGCTCCAAGGCCCAAACTCTGAGCAGCCAGGGCTGGAAGAGACTGGCAGGATCTGATCCCTGACTCTGGGCAGACAGGGCTGCACAAATGACCCCACAGCAGCAGCAGCAGCACATGGAGCTGACTTTGAGCACAGCCCCTGCCCCTCTTCCCTCCCGTGTGCAGCGGTGTCACAGCAGCCTGAGGCACCTGGGAGCCCCCAGGGCCAGCAGGGACTGGAGATGGCAGCCCTGGGCTCCTGGAGGCTGTGCAAGGAACGGAGCTGGGCATTCCCTGTCCATGGGGAGCTTCCAGATGGAAAAGGCTGCTGTGCCCAGGCAGCTGCAAGGGCACAGAAAGGAGGCTCTGGAGTACTGGATCTGTGCCAGTGCCACAGTCCTGGGCAGCAGCCAGCGAGCCCTGGGGGAACAGAGGGCACAGCAAGAGGGACAGAAGCAGGCAAGGGCAGAGACTGGAGAGAGCCAGGCCTGGGAGCAGGAGCAGCTGCTCCATTGCACTCTTGGAGAAAGCTCTTGGCTGGTTCAAAGCACTGAAAGGCGTGAAGGGCAGAGGAGGAGGCCACAGCAAGCAATGCTCCTGTTTGCACAGCCTCCCCTCTCCGTGTCCCAGAAGGAATTGCATGGACTGTGTTCTTCTCTCCGAGCCGTCTCGTTCAGCATGAGCAGCTCAGCACCAGGAGCTGAAGGAGCTGAAGCCTCAGGCCACAGGAGCTGGGCAAGAGGGAACTTTTGGAGCAAAGTAATGCTGCTAAAATAGACCCAGCTGAATGCAGTGGATAGAATCATGGAATCACAGAACACAGAATCCTTTCTGTTGGAAAAGCCCTCTGAGCTCAGCCAGTTCAGCCGGGCACCCAGCAGTGCCAAGCCCAGCACTAAACCACGTCTCTGAAGTGCCAAGGCCTGGACACCAGCCCTGAGTGAGGCCTGGACAGCAGGCCCTGAGCCAAAGGTGGCCTCTGGATGAACCTTCCTAGCAAACGTTATCTTTGTATCTGCTCCCTAATGAAATATGCATGGTCATTAGCACTGAGATAGATGTAGCCACTCATTAGTGAAACGTGGATTGACCTTTGTGTATTTAGAAGCCAGACAAGGCCATGAAATCTGACATCTGGCCTTGTTTGGGGCTGTATGGTCAAAGTCAGCTCCCTTGGTTCCTCCTTGAGCCCTGGCCAGGCTTTGGGAGGGACCCAAGAGGAGGATGAAAGCAGATGTTGCCACACTAGCAGTGCTGTCAGTTTGTTCATTCAGCACTGTCAGAGCTGGGCCCTCTCCCAGCGGGGTTGGAGCCTCACCTGGGGCTGGAGGCACCTGCAGGAATTCCCAGTGCCCAGGAGTGGCTCTGCAGCCCTTGGCTGTGACAGCTTCCCCAGCTGCTGTGTGGGTCTGGGGGATGGTAAAGGCTGAGGGTAAATGCTGCTGGATCTTTGTTAATCATTGCAGGCAATCTTTGGTGGGGATGGTTGGGTGCATTGCTGAGCTGCTCCTTTTGTGATTCTTTGCTGCTCTGAACTGCAGGAAATGACACTGATTCCTTCAGCTGGAGTCTGTATCTCTGGTGCTGACCCTGCCCACTGGTAAAACAAAACTGGCACAGTCTGGCCAGATGCCAACAAAATGTCATTTGTTCAATGTAAATGTGAGGAATCAGTCCTATCAGAAATTGCCAGCTGGGAAGCCCTTCCCTGGAGTTCCCTGGCTCTGGAGTGGGCTGAGGTCGGAGCCCCTTGTGAGCAGTGGGGCAGTCAGGTAAAAGAAGCTGCACCCCTGGATGGCTTCAAATGCATCCAAAAATTGCAAATGGAAAAGGAAAACACCTTGTGGGTTTGGGCAGACAAAGATGAATTTGTTGAGAGTACATAGGAAACAGCACTTTCAGAAGGAACAATGATTATTGGAATGCTCCCACATGGAGCAACAGAAGGTTTTAATCTTGAGCTAATATGCATTTGTACAAGTGAAATATTGATATAATAAATATCTATATACATATTTATAGTATATAAAGACATATATATATATATTAATATATTCACATATATATGTGAGTATATATGTGTATACACATATGTGTAAAAAATATGTATATATTTTTTATATTGTTTAACACATCCTGCCAGACCCTGTTTGCTCTAAGGGCCCCTGTGGAAAATGCTCTGATCCACGGGGCTCTGTGTGAAGGCTGCTGTGACACTGAGGGACTTGCACAGCAATTCCATCCAGGAGCCTGGGTGCCCCTCAGGGACTGGGACCCAGCCCCTTCCAGCCAGAGGGGAAAGGGCCCCCCAAGCCTTGTTAGCCACAGACAGCATGGGAAAGCTGAACAGCAAAGGACCTGGGGGCATTATTCTGGAATTAAAAAGGTGCCAGCTCCATGGACAACAGAATTCTTGTTCCTAACTCGAATGAGATTGAGAAAAAATAATGAAGAACGGTGTCACTAAAGTACTACTGATGTCTGTAAGGTGTACCTTGATAGTCAGCCAGAATCTTTGTCTGCTACAAATACCTCTGGTGTTTCACCAAGGGATTGGTCATCAAAATGTAATGATGGGTTATGATGGATTGTTGAGCTTCTTTTGTAATTCTTTGCTAATGATGATGTGCTTTGCTGAGCTTATCCTTTTGTAAATCTCTGCAGCTGTGCATGATATAAATGACACAATTCCTTAACTTGGTGTCTGTGTCTTTGGTAGTGACCCTGCCCACTGGTGAAACAGGGCCCCCTTTTGCCTAAGTGTTACCTGGGAAGGCAAAAGCCCTCCCTCCAAAATTCCCCCCTTCCTCCCTGTTCCCCCCTTCATACCCTGAGCATGATGTGCTCTGCTCTGGGCTATGCCGGGGGTCAGTTGGGGTCCCCTGTCCTGGCTGTGTCCCCTGCCCAGCTCCCCTGCAGCCCCAGCCCCTCCCCAGCGTGGCTGGACGAGGGGCAGGACAGGCCTTGGCTGTGCTGCAGCTCAGCAAGAACAAAACCATCTCTGCGTGCTCAGCGCTGTGCTCAGCACCCGGCCCAGCAGTGTCTCAGTGCCAGGGGCTGTGCCCTCAGTCCCTGCCGGGGATTTCCATGGCAACTGCCAGGCCAGGTGACCCAGGTGTCCCCCCAGTGCCAGTTGCCATGGAAACAGTGCCCAGCCCTGCCCCTTTCTGTCTGGCTGACCTGGCCTTTGGCCCTGGCAGTGCCGGTGGCTGCTGGTTCCTGGTGCCAGAGCGGCCAGCGCGGCACAGGGCAGGTGGCCATGGCACAGCCCCCAGCAAGGGATCCCCTCTGGCTCTGGGCACTGACACCAGCCCTGAGCAAGGGCCCAGGGCAGCTTTCCATGGCCACCAACCATCACAACGGGTCCGGGCATTGGTTGCCATGGCACCAAACCAAGGAACGGGTCCCTGTGGCCGTTGCCATGGCACCTGGTGGCACCAACGAGTGTCACTGCAATTGTACCTGGAACAGCCCTGGCACCGCTTTGTCCCAGGGTTGCCATGGCAGCCAAGGGCAGCAACAGCTCTGCAGGCAAGTGGCCATGGAACCTGGCTGCAGAAATGGCTCCTTGGGCTGGTTTCCAAGGAAACCTGAACTGATGGGGGTTGCCATGGCACCCAAACCCAGCAGTGGGGTCCTTGCAGTGTCCATGGCAACAGTCCCTTGCAATGGCACCACTGCATGTTGGGATGATGATGCACCCTCACAGCTGGCCCAGGGCAGGTCTGGAGTGCTTCTGGTGGCAGCTTGGGCTTGGCACACAGTTGAGGAGGATGTCTGTTTTCAGTGGGGAAACTCAGGAGTTTTAGATTGCTTCAAAAACAAATGAAGGAAAATCCCTCTTTGGCTGTGTGCAGCCACTTCTCCAAGCAAAGCAGGTTCCAGGTGAGTGAGGAGAGAGACCATGGGCTTGGGAAATATGAAGCAAGGTTGTCCACACTGGCTCAGAGCTCAAGGCACCACTTCTCTGAGCAGGCCAGGGCTCCTTAGGAGAGTCCCTGGATCAATATCAGTCACTGAATGCTGCAATCACCTCTTGTGTAATAAGAACAGCAATAAAAAGACACCCTTTAAAATAGGACTACATATTTCCTGGAAGCTC
This sequence comes from Ammospiza caudacuta, assembly GCF_027887145.1. Classification (NCBI taxonomy): domain Eukaryota; kingdom Metazoa; phylum Chordata; class Aves; order Passeriformes; family Passerellidae; genus Ammospiza; species Ammospiza caudacuta. The sequence goes on from NC_080602.1 coordinate 7,629,221, forward strand.
TTTGAACTATTTCTCCATAACTGTCAAAGGAAAACCTCCTAATGAACTACACTGGAGCAGAGGGAAATCAAGGCAGAGCCAGGGTTTGTCAGGACTTGCTTGATCCTCATGAGCCTCACTGTGCATTTGGAGTGAGCCCTTGAACCTCAGGGCCTGGGAGGAGATTGCACAAACCTTGCCAGGAGTCAAAGGCAGAGGAAACACCCCAAGTGTCTCCAGGCATTCATGGCTCCCTCTGAGGTCCCTCTCCAACACAGGCTCCTCATGGACTCCTTGGAGGAGAGAATTTGTGGCCAGGATGGCACAAAAACCTCTCAGACAGTGTGGAAAAGAAAATCTAAAGTACCTTCAACACCTTGAGTGTCTCAAAGCATTAATGAGCCCCATTTCGTGTCAGTACAAAGCTCTCCAGGGACTAATTAACGCAGATAATTGGGGCCATGATTGGACAAATATCTCCCAGAGTCTATCCCAAGGGAAACACCAAATACCTTAAAAGAACTGAAGTACCTTGAAGCATTTATGAGCCCCACTGAGTGGTGTTACTGACAAAGCCTCTCTAAGGACTAATTGCAACACATAATTAGAGGCCATGATTGCACAAAGCTCTCAGAGACTCCAAGGCAAAAGCAAAACCCAAAGTCCTTTGAAAAACCTGCAGTCCCTGGAAGCATTCAGGAGCCCCCAGGACCATTCCTGAGCAAGGCTCCCCAGGGACTCCTTCCAGCAGATCCTTGAGGCCATGGGATGTGGGCTAGGGGAGGATGCTGAGGGCAGGACAAGGGGCTGACAGTGCCCAGCCTGGCTGGGGCTGTGCCAGGAGGCCCCCGTGCCTCAGGACAAGGTGTCTCCTCACAGCCCTTGGTGGCACAGACCCTGCTGTGCCCCAGGGCACCAAGACTTGGCTTCTCTTTGTCCCCACCTGTCATCACTGCCTCCAGTTCTCTGCTCTGCCTGGGGCCTGGGGACACTTTCCCTGTGGTGTCCCTGACAGGGATCTCTTCAAAGTACAAGAAACTTCAGTGTTTCAATAGAACTGAGTTCTTAAGGGTTCTTGAGGGTTGTGTGACATCACAAAGCTGGCTTTGACATCACAGAGCTTGCTGTGACATCACAGAGCAGGGTGTGAGGCTATAGAGCAGTGTCTGCTCTCATAGAGGGTGGCTCTGAGGCATCAGAGAGTAGGTTGTGACCTCACCTGGTGGCTGTGTAACATCATAGAGGAGGCTGTGACATCACAGACCAGATTGTGACATCACAGGGTGACTTTGTGACATCAGTCTTCTGCGATGTCACAGCACTGCTGTATGAAATCACAGGGTGACATAGAGTTGGCTCTGTGATATCACAGGGTCAGTGTGATATCACAGGGTCAGTGTGACATCACAGGGGCTGTGTGACATCATGGGGGCAGCATGACATCACAGGGGCTGTGTGACATCTCAGGAGCTGTGTGACATCACAGGGGCAATGTGACATCACAGGTGCAGTGTGAGGTCACTCTGCCCCGGCCCCCCTCACAGTTCCCCCCAGAGCAGTCCAACCCTGCTCGTGCACAGCGGGGTCCCCTGTCCCCCCGGGTCCCCCGGCCCCGCAGCCTCCCCCAGAGGATGTTCCACGGGATCGACCCCAGAGCCTGACACGGGGACGGGGCCCTGGGGGTGGCACAGGGGGACAGGGACCCCCCGGCAGCGTCCCCGTGTCCCCCAGGGCCAGAGCCTGGGCCAGGGCTCCTTCACCCTGTTACAAACGAGGCCTTGAGAGCGCTGAAAAACCCCCGGCAAGGGATCAGCCAAAACCAGATTTAATATTAAGGGACAGCAGCACAAAGTTCCTTGGCAAGAGTCACTCTGCTCCTGACTGGACACTTCAGGCACACCAAGGAAACAAAGCAACTACAAAACCAAACAGAATCCAGGCAATAAAACCAGAAATTAACCTGGAACTGTCCCTGTGTGTGCATGTGTGAGTGACACAAGGACAGCAAGGGCAAGGATAAAAGGAACATGGCCTGAAAGCTTAACAGAGCTCAAACTTAACAGGACTTTACTTATACATTAACCTTAACTGATACTTTCAACCTCACAGTTTAGCAAAAGAGCAGAGTATGACAGCATGTAACCTAACTTAAACCTATGACTTCACAATTTAACAGAGGAATAACACTTAACAATATTGAACTTAACATAAAACTTATACTAAAGGTAACTGCTTAGCAAAAGAAAACCTCTCAGCAGCATTTAACTTCACTTAGGCCTTGTGATTTAACCTTCCCTACAGGCCTGACTGACTCAGCTATCCAAGGCACTCAAGCCCCTCAGAGTGCAGCATTTCTGCCACATTTCCCCAGCACAGGCACTCCTGTGTGCACACAGACACAAAGAGTCAGTGCAAGGCACCTGTGAGCAATTCCCCTGAGGGCAGGAAATGCTCACTGTGGGTCCTTTGGCATCTCCCCAGCGGGTGAAGGGTTGAGCCTGGAGGAGTGGGGGGATCGGCCCAGGCTCTGTTGTTGTTCAGGATCCCCGAGTGCAGCAAACGGGAGAGTTCCCGGCTGGGAGAGGCCCCACTCAGAGGGAGTGGCTGGCCCAGGAGAGCTCCAAGGGCTCCTTTTGGAGCGCTGTTTGCAGGGCCCCAAGAGAGGGGCTTCAGTCCCAGCAATGGTTCATCCTGGCCGCACTTGGCATCAGCAGCTTTCTTTGGCAGGGTGAGAACAGGGATGTTGTGCCGCTCAGGGAACACAAACAGGTCCCAGGACTGCTCCTATAGGAACCAGGAGCTGGTTGGGCAGCAGCAGTGCCTGGAGCAGACAGTGTTTGTGATGAGCTGCAGAGGAGCTGAGCCCAGGGGCTGTTGGCCAAGGCGAGCATTTGTTGCCCAGGGAGCATTTCTCAGCTGGCAGGGCGGCCTGAGAAGGGGAGGGGGGAATGCAGCAGCACCGGGCATGGAACCAAGGGACCATTGTGACCCTGTGGGGCCCTGTGAGACCAAGAGACCATTGTGACACTGTGGGACCCTGTGACAACAAGGGACCATTGTGACACTGTGGGGCCTCATGGAATCATGGAGAGCACTGTGACGTTGCTGGGCCTCATGGATCCATGGGGACTGTACTGACGCTGTGTGGCTCCATGGAATGTAGGGATCATTGTGACACTGAGAGGCCTCATCAAAACAAGGGGCCATTGTGACAGCGTGGGTCTGCATGGAACCATGGAGACCATTCGGACACTTTGGGGTGTTATGGAACCAAGGGGCCATGGTGACACTGAGGGGCACCATGGAAACACAGAGACCATTGTGACACTCAGGGGACTCATGGAAACGCAGAGACCATTGTGACGCTGTGAGGCCTCATGGAATCAGTGAGACCATTGTGATCCTGGGAGGACCATTGTGATATTGTGGGGCCTCGTGAAACCAAGAGGCCTTTGTGACACTGCAGGTCTTCTTGTAATCAAGGGGCCATTGTGACACTGCTGGAACCCATGGAATCAAGTCACCATTATGACACTGCGGGGCCCCATGGATCCAAGGAACCATTGTGACAATATGGAGCCCCACAAAACCAAGGGAACACAAAACAAGTCTGGCTGCTTTGGCCTCCCATAGACTGCCTGACTGGTCCAACTGACCTTTGCATGTTGAGTGTCACTTCTCATCTGCTGCTGAAGCACTGAGGCTCTGTGCTTTCCTTCCCAATGGAAAAGAACTGTCCTCCTGCTCTAGGCACCCATGGCCAGAATTGGGATTTCACCTCCAGAGGTCCTTATATCCAGGGATTCTTCCAATAGGAATATTGCCAGGACAAGTCTGTCTGGCAGTGGTTTCACAAGGGTCACCTCTCATCCGTCCCCAAAACATTGGGAAAGGCTCCATGCTCTCCTTCCTAAGGAAAGAACTGTCTGCTTCTCCAGGTGCCCATGGCTGAGATTGGGTTTCCACCTCCAAAATTCCCTAAATCCAAACTCTGCAATTACTGACAATCTAGCTGGCCGTGGCCTGCTGAGGCTCTCACTTGCCTTCCAAACCTTGAGGCTCTGTGCTTTCCTTCCCATGGAAAAGAACTGTCCTTCTCAGCCAGGTGCCCATGGCCACAATTGGGATTTCACCTCCAACGCTGCCTGTTTTGACAGACTGGAGGAGATTGCTGGCTCTAAACATTTTGTGTGTGGGGGAGGAAGGGGCAGGTCCAGCCTTGCCCTGCCCTGTAAGCCCAGCCCTGCCCTGCCCTGTGACCCCAATCCCCTCAGGGGCCTTCAGTGGGTTTACGGTTTCTATCTGAAGGGCGGCACCCTGAACCCCCAGCACCGCCATTCCACCCTGGGCACTGGGGCCCTCTTGGCTCTACTCAGTGCTGCCGCTGTACTCGGGGCACCCTAAACCCCGCTAGGGACCCGTGTCCCCCCACTGCAGGGATTGTGCGCGACTCACACTGCCCCGATCCTCCACGCACCCGGAGCTCCATTCAGGGCTTGCGTGCCAACTCACCAATTCATCTGCCACCTTTACTCAAATTTGGTGCACAGGAAAAACACCAGCCAGATATTTGTAAGAGGTCAAAATGACACAAAATTCTACTGGCAAAGTGCAAAAAATCAAGAACTTTGGAATAGGATTTAACGCAACATCAAATTACACATAAAACACTAATCATAGCAGTAACTTCATTAACTTAGCCCATTTATCCTGGAAACATTAAAACACGTAAGCTGTTAGGGTGTCCAAAAATGTTCCATATAAAGAGCATTAGAACAAGAAGAAAGAGAGAGAGACAGAAAGACAGAAGCTCTATAGAAAGACACATATATGACTAACAGCTCCTAGGGTTCCAGTGTGGGTGAGACACAAACCCCAGGAGAGGGCAGAGTCCATACCAGGGGCTCACCTTGTGCTCTATATTTTAAGCCCCCAGGCCCTTGTGAGCCTCCCCCAGGTGGGATTTCTGATCACACAGGCAATCAGGTTGGGTTAGCACTGTACCCACTGTGTGACTGATTGACAGCTCATCCCACAGTGTCTCAGGACATTGATCTCATCCAGCCTCTGACAGTGACCATGGTGACACAGGGGAACCTCATGGAACCGTGGGTCAGTTGTGACAATGTGGGTCCAAGGACACACCGGGGGATGTCATAGGTAGAATAATGATAGAAGAAAAGTATTACCGCGCCTGAGTGGGCGCTGCTGGTGATAGAGAGACGGTGAATCTTGTTTCTTGAATCAGAAGGCTTGATTTATTAAGATATTATATATAATACATTATGACTATACTAATAAGAATATAGAGAGAGGTTTGCAGAGCAGCTAGGCTAGATAGGAAGAGATAGAAAAGAATCCCAACAAAGCTGTGGCCAAGGACTCAGTCCTCTGGCTTACACTTTGTGATTGGCCCTTAATTATAAACATGGGAACATGAACCAATCACCAATCAAAATAGGTGCCCCTGTTGCATTCACCAGCAGCTGATAATAATTGTTTATGTTCTCCTCTGAGGCTTCAGCCTTCAAGAAGACACAGAAATCTGAAATAAAGGATTTCTGTGAAAAAATGTCTGCGACATCTCACCTTTCTAAATTGTATAAAATAAAAAAAATGCTGATGTGGAATGAACAGGAAATTTCTTTACCTGTAGAATATACAATAACTAACAAATCACTAGAACAATGCTACAATATAAGAAAAATGCAAAATACAATGCAAAGAGAATTTGAGTCCATGCAGCTGAGTTGCAGGAACAGTCCAAGAGCCAAAGTTGTTTCCCTTGGAATATCTGAGAGTCCTTTTTGGTCCTGAAAACAACTTGCTGCAAAAGGAATCCCATCAATAGTTATCAAAAAACCATTGACACTCATAACACAATTTTTAAACAGTTTGTGGAATGTCCTTTCTGGCCCTTCAATGCTTCAGAGCTGCTGCCCGCTGTTTTCAATCTTTTTTATTTAATTTTAATTTTTATTTTTTTTTAAATTGAAAAACAAAAGAGCAGCAGCAGAGCAGAGCAGTGCCAGACAAGGAAAGGCCCTGGGGGCCCTGGCCCATACTGGACCAGGAACCCCAAAACTGGCTCACAAAGGGGGACCAGGACCGGTAGGAGAAACCAGAGTCCCCAAAAACATAAGGAGGCCACGCAGTGGGACCAGCCCAGGAATTTTTTGAGCCCAACGGCCCAGGCCAAACCCATGAGGAAGGCTCTGCATATCCACAGGCCTGAACCCTGCTGCCAGTACAATGGCAGCACGGGAAGTGAGACGCTTCCTTTCCCCTAAACCACTGAGGCATGCCAGCAGCAGGGAAATAGAAGCTGCCCCGAGAATCTTCATCTCGGGTCTGGGAATGTTTGTTTCCCACAGCAACATGTCACCACCCCCACCGGGCTGGGGACCAGAGGCAGAACTTTCGGGAGCCCCCTCCCCCCCGCCGCTAGGGCACAAGATGGGCGGCAGAGATGGCAGCCTCTATGGGACAGCAACCGAAACACCACCCCCCAAACCGCCGAGCTTGAAAGCCGGCAGCTGGACTGCCGCAAGAGTCAGCTGGCGGGCAGCCCCCGCTCCACTGAAGGAGAGACCAGACTCTGGGGCCGCTTCCTGGAGCGGGCCCGGGGCTGGCGGGCCGGCCATGGGGGGCGCTGGGCCAGGGTGGGGGCCCACGGGGCTGTGGATGACACTGGGGCTGGCCTGGAACGCGGCAGTGACTCTGGCCACGGAGGAGCCGGCCGAGGAGGGAATCACGCTGATCGTGGGATCAGCCGCGGGCTGCTCCGAGAGTCCCGCAGGTTCAGCGCCGTTTTCTGCCGCTGACTCTGGGACTGTCTCGGCTTGAAGCGGCGGGGATGCGCGAGAACCCACCTCCGCCGCGTCCCCCAGCCCTGAAAGCAGCGGCAGGCACGACACGGGGCCGGCGCCGTGCCCCGCCGCTGACTCCGGGGTCTGCTGCAGAGGCGCAGTCGCAGTCTCCTTCGGAGCGCAAACAGGCAGCAGCGGAGCCGGGAGAAGCGGCGGGGCATCGCTGTTGCTTAGCAACAGGTCAATCGCCGAAAGTGCTGTTCTCTTCTGCCTTCTCCGACACAGGCTCTGGCGGGGGCGGGGAGGCCGGTGAAACCGCGGGCGGGACCTCCTGGAGTGACGGCTCTAGCAGGGGCGTGGAGGAAGCCTCGGAGACCGGTGCCGCTCCAATGTGTGAAGGAGGCGGAGTCTGAGAGGCCGGCGCTGGCTTGAGCGGCCACTCCCATCCCCCCGGAAAGAGAGAAGGGGGGGGAGGACAACACTCCATCTGAGCATGCTCCAGAGCAAGAGTAAAAAAAACTTCTTCGCGCCGCGAAGTTTCAGCCCCCCGCGCCGCGAAGCGGGGGGGGCGAAAAGCCCAAAGTCATCACCCATGGGGTCTTCTGCCAAGGGCGGTGGAAACGGAGCTTGTCCATAACAGTTAGAGATCCATTGAAAACAAGCTGCTCTGCGCTTCAGGACTGGGAAAAGCTTTATAAATGCTGGGTAGATAGAAGGCAACACGCGTCCCTGACTGTAGACGCACTGGATAATTGAGTCCATGCACTCCCAGACGAAAACATCTAAAGCGTACAGGACATCAGTAAAAAACCCAAAAAGCTTTGCCCATCGAAAGAACCCATAGATATCTGTTTCTGACAAAAAGCAACCATCTTCTCTGCACCAATATTTCCAGAGGGCAATAAGCTTTTCCTCTGAAGCGGAGAACTGAATCTCTTCTGGCAAGGCATGTGTCTGCCAAACGAACAGCCACAAGCTATGAAGGGCTGGTTCATCAGGGATAGAAAAGCCCACAGTACCTTCTAAAAGAGTCCAGCTTGCTCTGGCCAGCTCCACAGGTCTGCTGCCCTTTTCCATCATCTTTCCTGATGGTTTTCCAGAAGAAGGTTCTGTTGTGGTCAGCCTTGGCTGTGAACTCTGTCCAAATCAGGATCTTCAGTTCTTCAGCTCCTGGCTTGAATCCACTTTCTTTGGTCACTTCAAAGCAACCATCAAATGCCACACATACAGGATTTTACCCAGTGCAGCAATTTTGCTCCTCTGGTCTTATTAAATTAATTTTTGCTCTGACACGTCGGGTCACCAGATATTACCGCGCCTGAGTGGGCGCTGCTGGTGATAAAGAGACGGTGAATCTTGTTTCTTGAATCAGAAAGCTGAATTTATTAATATAAGATATAATACATTATAGTTATACTAGAAAGAATAAGGAGAGAGGTTTGCAGAGCAGCTAGGCTAGCTAGGAAGAGATAGAAAAGAATCCCAACAAAGCTGTGGCCAAGGACTCAGTCCCCTGGCTTACACTTTGTGATTGGCCCTTAATTATAAACATGGGAACATGAACCAATCACCAATCAAAATAGGTGCCCCTGTTGCATTCCCCAGAAGCTGATAATAATTGTTTATGTTCTCCTCTGAGGCCTCAGCCTTCCAGAAGACACAGAAAACTGAAAGAAAGGATTTCTGTGAAAAAATGTCTGCGACAGAAAAGCCTTTTGAAATGAAGCCTTGTTCAGCCACATCAATAGCTGGCCTATCATCTCTTCTGTGTGCAACTAAGCAGTTACAAGTTCCCATGTGAAGCTATTTTGAGAATGAGACTTTGTGACCATTCTATTCTGAGGGTGAAAAACAAATGCACCTGCAATAACAAGTAATTTGTCCCGTGAGAATCAGTGAAGAGGTAAACAATACAATAGAGAGATTTGATGCACAAGTAAAATCTATTTTATTAACCAATAATCGACTAACTGATAAGAAACCTTTGAATGAACTAAAGGTGCACACAAGGTCTGTTAAACTGTGTAAAATGAGTTGTATGAATAAAGAATAAAGAGTTCTTCTCCATCTTAGCTTAGTCCTATGGGATTTCAGTTCCCCCCTTCTTGACGGCTTTGGGTTCTCCCTTCTTTGGAGCTTTGGGTTCCGCCTTCTTTGGGTCTTTGTCTTCCTTCTTCTCTGGGATCTTGGTTTCCTTCCTCTCTGATGCTTTGGTGTCCTTCTTCTCTGATGCTTTGATTTTCTTCCCTTCTGATGCTTTGCTTTCCTTCCTCTCTGGGATTTTGGTTTCTTTTTTTGGAATTTTGGTTTCCTTATTCTCTCGGGTCTTGGTTTTCCCCTTTGCTGGTATTGGAGGTTGCTTGCCAACAGAGACACTCTTCTTTCCCTTCTTCTGCCTCTCTTCCTCCTTCCTCCTCTCTTCCTCCTCTAAGGCTTTTGCCTCCTCCTCGACCTTTTGAGCTGGCTCCTTCAGCTCCCTTCTGCAGACAAAACAGAAAATATGGCTGAGAGTCCCACCAGAACCTTGGGCTCCCTCGTCCTGGCTGGCCCTGCACTTCATTCCTTGACCCTGAGGCCATTTCCGTGAATTCTCCTCAACCCACAGAGGTTGGGAACATCCCAAGTGAGGGCATGGGTGGAAGGGGACCTCCAGGACCGGCCAAACCTGAGCTTTGCCATCATAAGGTCTTGACTGTGCAAGCTCCCTCTGAAGGCACAGCCAGACCCCTCCAGCCCCTGCCAAAGGCTGATCCAGCAGCTCTCTGCACTGGTGCCTGGAAACGCCCTTTGTCTCTTGGCTTCCCAGTTTAAAGCAGAGCACAGATTGCTGACATCTGCTTAGCTCTCCTACAGTTCTTACTCAGCTCATTCAGCCCCCTTCTCCCTGGGCATAGCTGAAGCATGATTTTAAAGAGTTCAGATTTCAGCTGAGGGTTAGAAGCAATTCCCATTGATCAGGATGTAGGTTAGATAGGCAGACCATAGGTTAATGATTATGAGATGCTTAAGCTGGAGCAGATTGTTCTATTGTTTACCATTAGGAGAGGGAAGTGGAGGAAGTGAACTGTTATAAGAACATCTTGAAACCAGTAGAACAATGGTTAGCACCTGGGCTTGATGTCAATCAATCACTAAGCAGGGGACCTTGGATGGTGCCAGAGGGTCACAGAGACCTGATGAAGACATTCCTGACTTCATCCCCTAAGACCACTGACCCAATTCGAGACACCAACCCAATTCAAGGGAAGAATTGCACAGGAGTGAAGGACCAATGACCTCATTTGAATACAGAGCAGGGATGGGAGGTGCTGGGGTTGTGCAGATGTATTGTGTGTAAGATCTTGGGAAATAAAGAGAGGGCAAAGAACCTTGGACAGCGCGGTCACGCCTTTTAGGGACGGCTCTGGTGCCACCCGCCGGTGTTAATAAACATCCCACTGTCTAACTTTAATTAGTTAGAGAGTCTCTGCCCGTGATCTTCGGTTTTAACGACTCCTAGCCTGCTCCTTCATGAGAACAATCCTATCAGTCAGAAAGCAAAGGCTGCAGGAACTCCTCTCCTGCAAGACAGGCTCTTGTCGGGCAGATTTCCTGCTGGAACCCAGCTGGGACCAAGCAAACCAGTGCTGGCTGCCATGGAAACCACTGGAAGCAGCCTCGTCCGTCTCCTCCCCATGAAACCAACTTCAGCCTGGCCTGAAGAAGTCCTGATGCACAGGCTTGCTTTAAGCACCTCCACTCCCAGCTCCACACTTGGCCTGTGTGTCCTGAGCTGGGCTGCCTTGCTGGAGCTGAGCTTCTCCTGTGCTTGCCTACGGCTGCAGCTGCAGGGGAGCCTAAAGCACAGGAGTTTTTCTGGCTGCTATGCCACCATAAGGAGAACCCTGGCAGATCAGCAGTGCAAGGACTTCATCTGTGGCAGGAGCAGGACCCAAAGCAAGGTTTGCTCTGTGCCCCACGCCTGCCCATACCACAATCCCACTGTTCTGGTGAAGAAGGCAGATGATGAAGAAGATGCCACTCAACACCATGGACTTCAAGACACCTCTAAATGCGGTGCCAAGGCAGGCCCAGAGCCCAGCTCCCCGCAGGCAGCAGCTAAGCCAGGAGGGCTCAGCACTCAAATAGAGAAGATGATGTTCTGTCTCAACAGAAGAAGGTCCTTCCTCTCTTGGCAGCCAGGGAGCTCAGAGTGGCCATCCCTATGTTGCTGCTGGCCTTTGCTCTGCAGCTCCTCTGAGCTCAGAGGCCTTGGAGCAGGGAAGCCCTGCAGGGACAATAACCCGTGGCAGAGCAGGAACCCACGGAAGGCTGACTCACCTGTCCCTGAGAGAGGCCTGAGAGCCACAGTTGATCTCCTGGGGGCTCAGGGAGGAGCTGACACGTGAGGCCGCCCTGGGCACCAGCACCTCAGAGGTGGAGCCTCCCTCCATGTGGCACAGCTCCGGGACATTGCAGGTGGTGTTGAGGTGGCCAGAGAAGGTGGAGGTGACCTGCTGGCTCTCTCCTGGCTGCAGCACACCTGGCAGTGGCAGGATATTGAAAGCCTGGATGGAAGACAAGAGAGATTGAGGTGTTGAGCATGGAAATGGATGCAGAAGAGCATCTTGGAGCTGTAGCCAGAGGGGCCTATTCCCCAAACACTGCCAGAATCACCCTCACCTCATCCTGCATCCATGCCATTGACCAGTGCAGGGACCATGGGGAAAATCTTCTCCCATACTCACAGCACAATGCATTAATTAGTACATTACATGAAAGTGAACTAGGATGTCTCCTGGCAGTAGAAATTCTCTCTGATGCACAATTTGCCATTACAAAGTTTCAAAACTTCCTGCTTTTAGAAAAGGAGGAGACTCAGAGTGAGAGCTCTTGGAGCTGAGGGAAGGAGTCCAGCCCAGCTCATCTGACTCCTGAGGCTCTTCCCCTCTCTCTCTGATTTAAATGCTTCTTTCTCAAGGTGCTACAGCAAAATCTCCTGCAACAATTTCCTGTGGAGCACTTGAGGAGTTCCAGGGGGAGCAGTGCCCTCCACAGGTGCTGCACAGCATCCTTGGGCAGCCCTGCAACGTGTCCTGCACGGCCTCTCCAACAAGCAGCTGCTCCAGCAGCACTTTGCGATGGCCTGCAGGGATGGGAGGCCCCTCTGTGGCCAATGCTGAGGGCCCCCAGTGGCACTGGCAGCTCCAGCCCTGCTTGCCACACTGACAATGGGCAAGGGAGTCAGATTCCCTCTTGCCTTCTCTGCTCCCAGGGCAGTGTGCGCCACGTCCAGGGAGCACCTGAATCCCTCCAAGCCTCGAGGCAGGTGAGGGTGCTCAGGATTTGGTGCTGGCACCCAAAAAACAAGCCATTTTCTGTGCTGGGAGGAAGAGACAGCCCCTCTGCAAAGTCTGCCTTTGTCAGACAGCTCCAGGGCCAGCAGTGCAATAGCAGCTCTGGGTGAAAGCAGAGCCCTGCAAACAGGGAGTCTGGCTGCCTTGGGAAGAGGGTCCATGGAGATCAGCATAATCCCAGCTTGCTCTGTGAGGGAAGCTGGAGGTGTTACCATGATGATGCAGAGAAAAGCCTCATCTTACACTGGGAAGGAAACAAGGCAAAAAAATCCCACACTCAGCACAGGCCTGTAGGATCTGAGCCAGCTTCTCCAAGGAAAACTCTCCTATTTCTCCCTCCCCCTCAGCCCATGTCCAGCCACTGGCCCTGCTGCCCAGCCCACTGTCAGGGCACAGCACAGCAGGGCAGCAAAAAGGGAGCTCAGCATGAGCAGGACTTGGTGCTGGCAGGCTGGGGAGGCAAAGCAAGCAGTCGGTGTACAAGAAAATCTACCTCTGCTCCTGAAGAGTGGGTAAAATCCTGCACTTCTTTCAGGGCTCTGGCTGCCTCCTCCTGCCCAGTCCTGAAGTGCCTCCATCGAGTTGCCGCACAATCCAGACTGGTTCTCCTCTCCTTCGGTGGCTGGGGTTTGAATTTAGGTGGGTGGAGCTCATCTCTGGAAAATAAATAACTATGAACAGGGACCTGCAGTGGGAGAGAGGGAGGGAGGGACACCTGCACGAGCAGCTCCTGGCCAGGATGCAGCCCCTGGCTGGGTGCTGGCTCGTTGGACTGAGAAATGGTTTGATCCAGCCCTTCCCAATCCAGGCTGGGGCAGGTCTGTTCTAAAGGCAGCCCAGGGATGGCACTGAGGTGCTGCAGCAGCTGCAACTGCTCGCATTGAGCAATTACAGAGGACAGGCATTTACACCTGGTGGGGATGCAAAAAGCACAGTGGGAGAGGAAAAGACAGAGAAGGCAGCAAAAAGGTGAGATTTGAGACACCGAGGGGCAGACCCAGCCAGTGCCCAGCCAGCACAGCCCACCCAGTGCCCAAGGCCAGAAACTCTGCAGCTCCACCAGGGATTTATCAGGAATGTTCCCCTGACACCGCTGGGGGGTTGGTTGACATTTTACAACACTCCCAGGTGACTCAGGTCGCATTCCCCATCCATCCTTCCTTCCATCCATACATACACAGGCTGTGGTGCTGGGATCCTGCCAAGCTCTGCCAGCCTTGGGCTTGGGGAGATTTCTGCCAGCCGTCCTGAGCTCCGTAATTGTGCTCTCTGTTCCAGGAAGCAAGCAAGAAAGATTTTAAAAAACCCAAAACAAAGCACAACAGAGAAACCTAAAAAACCTTCAACAGCTCAACCCTGCTCAAGTTATTTCTTTAGGGACAGCTACCACTCTCCAGCTGAAATGCTGGGCTTTTGGGGAAAAAGAAAATTACATGTTCACCTCCAAATTGAAAAGGATTAAGCTAAGAGAACCTTTCAAACTAAAAGTTACTGTCCGAAAGGTTTTATCTTTGCAAGAAATCTCTAGGTAAGACCAGCCTGACGGTTAAACAACTGGTTCTTCTGGTGGGGAGAAACCCTCCTCTTTAAGGGAAGCAGCCTGATAGTTAAAAGCAACTGTTTGCTCAAACTTCAGGCTCCCTGGCACAGCCTGCATTGCCTTTCCTTCCTGTTCACTGATTTACAGGCAGTGCCACGACGGCCCGGGTTCAGATGTTTGGTGCCATCCGGGGAATTTGGCATTGCCATTTCCATATGTTTTAATCGAAGTTTCAGTCCTTGCAACCACTCTTCAAATGCCAGCTTTCCTTTCTTTTACAGAAAGCTCAAGGTTCCCAGAAGACTTCTGACATCCTCTCTTGCGCTCAGAGAGATGACATTTTCAAACAGATGTTTCCAAAGTTACCAGCATTTGAAAGAATAATGACCTCAAATGCCCCCTGGATTCCAGCTGAGCCCAACTCCATTCTGTGTCAGACACTGAGATTCCCACCTCTAAGGCAGGAGCTGTTTGTGCCCCCGTCCCTCCTGTCCTTCTCCCCAGCAGCCTGTGCCTGTTTTCCCCGGCAGAATCCCTGTCCCTGTGCACCCTGCCAGGAGCAGCTGCACACAGGCTCACATCTCCCCTTGCCCTCACCAGGGGGTTTCTCTCATCCCCGAACACGCCGATGAGAACGTTGGTGCGATGAGTGCCCAGGGCCTGCACTGCCACCACAACTGGGATCTCTGCTGTGCTCTGGGGCTGCACAATCCCACAGGGCTTGGGGCTGGAGTAGAGCACAGCAGAGTCCTCCTTGCGCTTCTGGAAGGGACACAATGAAACGCAGATTCAGAGGGACCTCTCAAGAAACTGTAGGCTCCTTAACATCCACCACAACAGAAACTTACACACACCTTTAAAGCTCCCCAGGACAAAGGTCAAAGGCACAAACAAGATGCAAGAATTGTAGGGTTAGCACTCCCAGGGGATCCTGCAAGGAGGCTGCCAGCAAAGGCACTGGTGTCTGTGGGTGCAGCAGCTTTTCACAACCCTCTAAGATCTCCCACAGGAAAACACCCTGAGGACTAGAGCATCAACTGTTTTTTCAGGAGCTTAAACTGCCTCCTAAAGTTTACAGTTTGGTAGGATCCTGCTCTCAGCAGATCTTTAAGACTGAATAGAAAGCAGCAAGGTCTTATCCAAACCCTTGGTTCCCCTAATAATCTCCTCAGGAATATTTGACAGGAGGAGGTGGATGTGATGCCAAACCTGGGGAATAAGCCCGTAGCAGCCAGGAAGGTGGCTGGGATTCCTAATGAGGATCTTTCTCTCGTAGGGCACCTTCAGGTGGCACTCATCACACAGCAGCACTGGGGAGGACACTTGGAGCTCAGGAACGAGACATCTGGGCAAAGAGATGACCCCAGGACAATCAGAGATACTGAGAGAATGGAGAATGCCTACCCCCAAAGACTGTGAAATGGAGCAGAACCCATTGGTCACTGTCAAATGCATATTGAAGAGCCCTACAGGGATAAATTGCCTTCTACCTCTTCCCACTCCCACATGTCTTGTCAAGGAGGGGCAAACCCTGAGAGGCAGCACCCAGAGGCTGCCAAGCGCCCCAGGCAGAGCACTTTGCCCCACAGCTGCCTCAGCCCCTCCTTTACCCAAGAAGGCTTGCAAGGACTCCTGCAACAGTGCCAGTGACCCACGAGCTCTGGGGAAGCCTTCCCAACAAGGATCAGTGCTCCCTAAGGCTCAAGGAACACACAGCTCCAGGGTCTCAGTAAAACTGACTCCCTTCTCTGCCATTGTGCTGTTGCCCTGCCTGAGAACTCAGCTCTTTGCCCCAGCCCTGGAGGGCACGAGACAGCAGCTGCCCCACAGAGGGGCTGATCAGCCCCTGCCAGGCCCTGCAGCTCCCTGGCTCCTTCACTGCACAGCTCCAGGCACTGCCTGGCCCCAGCTCCACCTGCTGTACACAGTGGCAGCCCAGGCACTGCCTGGATGGCTCTGCCTGGCACAGGGAACAGCACCAGGGAGCTGCATCCCTCTGGGCATCACACTGACACCCACAGCAGCACAGCAGCATGGAATTCTGCTGCAGCAACAACGACTTTTGCTCTCAACTCTGACAACATTAAAGCTCAAAACGGGAAGCAGAGGGAAGGACAAAAACTGGAGCTGACCTGCCACATCAAGGGCTGCT
The DNA here is from genome assembly GCF_027887145.1 of Ammospiza caudacuta. NCBI lineage: Eukaryota > Metazoa > Chordata > Aves > Passeriformes > Passerellidae > Ammospiza > Ammospiza caudacuta. Next base: position 7,645,037 of record NC_080602.1, read on the forward strand.
TTCCCCTTGTCACACCTTGCCCTCCCCACTCTTGCTGGGAGCCACTTCTCCCCTGCCATGTGCCCTCATGGACAGAGGCAGAGCCTGACTCTCAGCAGCTGCTTGGTGTGGCCCAAACCAGTGCACCATGCTCACAGCCAGCACAACTCCACCTCTTGCAGCCTGAAGGAGAGGAGGCCCTCAGGAAATTTGTTCCACCTCAAGCACCAAAAACAAGGCCAATCAATGATATAATTCCTGGTGCCTTTAGAAGAGGGCCCAGGACCGTGCTGGGCTGTGAGCAAACGTGCTTTTCACCACGGGCTGCTGCCCAAGCACTGCTGTTCTCGTGTCCAGCTGGCACAACATGAGGGCATTCAGCAGCACTTCTCCTTGGCAGCTGCAGCCAGCACAGCCTGGGCAAGGCAGTGCCTGGGGGAGGCCAGGCAAGGGCTGGTACCTGGCTGTGATGATCAGGGATGCCACTCCCTTGCCAATACCCTCCAGGTCCACCAGCAATCTCCGGTAGAACTCCATCACCGTGTTGGAGCACAGGGTCACCTGGTGGAAGAGAAGAACAGTTAATGCTTCCTTACAAAAGCTCATTACCCACGGGTGATAACCTCCAGTTCCTGAGGGAGGATTTGCCCTTCATTCTTCTGCTGCTCCATGTGTAGAGCACAGTCTCAGAGTAACAAAAGCCTTCTGGCAATACCACATTTGTTAAACACACCTTGCTATAAGGGCACAGGTCAGTGTTGGGAAATTTAGGAGACTAGAGAATGGAAAAGTACAAGACTGTGGCTAATTCCAAGTCCTGCACCTGTGAGATAGCGTGTCCTTGGGCCTAGCTGTAGTAGGATAACAAATAGTGAGAGAGACATGAGAAAAGAGAGATGTAACCCCTAAGGAATGAGGAAGAGTTAATGGTATAGTTTAACCAATAGATTGCTTGGCTTACAGAATATTCATAAGCTTATTATTTGCTGTATAAGTGTTTGAAGCTTTCTTCAATAAACTGGACCTGTGATGAACCACCTGGTGTCCTGGTCCCCTTCCTATGTCAGGTCAGCTACGTTAAAACATTAGACTACAGCTCCATGCAACACTGCATTCAAATTAAGGGGCCAATTTCTCATCTGACTACAAAGACATCCATGCCGAGGAAATCTGACTCGACCACAACGAGTTCAGCTTTACAGCAGGAGGCTGAGGGCAAAGTGTGGCCCAGCAGGTGCTGGGCAGTTCATGGCTGCCCTTGGACCCTGACCCCAGGCTGGCTCTGAGAACTCCGGCCCCACGCCAGGAGTGGGGAACTGCCCCGGGCTGGGCAATGACCAGAGGCAGAACCCTCAGAACTGCCCCAGGGTGAGCACTGACCAGAGGCAGAACCCTCAGAACTGCCCCAGGGAGGGCATTGACCACAGGCAGAACCCTCAGAACTGCCCCAGGCTGGGCATTGACCACAGGCAGAACCCTCAGAGCCTCTTGCTCTACGCCGCAAGAGACAAGCCACCAACGGGACCAGGCAGAGGAGAAAGGAGGAGGATCTCTGTCTTGAAGTTCCACAAGGAAGGGTTTATTCCAAGCAAAAGGGTCAAAGCCAAAAGAGCCCTGGACACTCCCGTGCAAGGGCTTTTGTACAGATACAAATCAGAGGGTGAATACAAACAGCAAGCCAAAAGGGAATCCTCAGGGGAGCACTGAGGGGATTACATCAAGTGTCTGGGGCCACTTTGGGTAGGAGGGTGGGGAGGATGGCTCACATGGGCCAATGGGGCCTCCAGGAATAGGGGAATTCCAAAGGGGCATTGCAGACAGGGATTGGCTCCAGGTTAAATTGGCAAAGAAGGTTGGGGAACAAAAGGGGCTGGGTTTGACAGGCAGGGAAAGAGCTGGAACAAGGGGCAGGGAATGGCATGAGGGACAGCTTTGAGGGAGGCTAAAACCCAGGGGTAAACCAACTCAGGGAGAACACGGGGTACCACAGAACAAACCACTTAACAAGGAATCAATACAATAAATTTGAACCGCTACACATGGCTGCAGATTTTTTTGTCTCCACTGGAGCTTCCTGCAGTGAACACAAATCATTCTGCTGCCCAGGAGGGGGGAAATGACACCACAAAGAAAAGCTCACTGCTTGATACAATGACATCTCTCTAACAGCCACCTTCTGCCCTCATCCTTGCTCTGCCCCATTGCAATCAAATCAATCGCTCTCAAAAACACAAGAATGGCTTCAGGCCTTGACCATAAGGTCTGTGAACTCAGGCATATGATTTTGGAAAGCAAACAGTGCTCTTTGAGGAACATCCCGAGTAAGCCAGCCAGCAGAGGCATCCCAGCAGTGCATATCTCTCAGTGCCAGCATGCTCCAAGCTGGCACCAGAGCTAAAGCCCTCCCACCCTGCAGTGCAGCTCCAGCCCTGGTGCTGCAGCGGCTGTGGCTGGGCTCTTGCCGTACCTCGATGTCCCGGTGTCCCTGGGGGAGGATGGTGCCTCCGCTGGGATTGATGGTGAACTCCCTGGGCTCCACATGGAAATGGATTCCCTTGCTCCAGGCCGGGTCGGTGTCCCTGCGGATCTGATCCACGCTGTCCACAGCCGGCTGCGTGCCATCGTCCGACATGCGGAGCTGGAACGTCAGGGGCACCGTGGAGCTGTTGGTGAGGCGGCAGCGCTGCGTGTAGGGAAAGCCTGGGCAAGGACACAAATATCCATTCAGGCACCCAGCAGGCCATGATCCTGGGGGCAAGATCCTGGCAGGATCAAAGTGGCATTGGAGTGGAGCTCTCTATGATCTGAACTACAGCTCACCCAGAAGCTGCGTGAGGAATTAATCGTCACTTAGCTCCCTTTGACACAGATTCCAGACTGCAGCCTTGAAAATGTCCACTCCTAGCCCTGCTGAACACTGCAAGCTTCTCTCTTTGTGATGGGGCCAAGCTCCCTCACCTGCCCCAAACCAGCACCAGTTCTCTCTCAGTGATGAGTGTGCACCCAGACCCAGCATTTACTCTGAGAATTCAAGCTGTCCAATTCCCTGCTCAGCCTGCCAACACTCCCACCTTTTTCAAGACATATAAAGAGTGAGTTGTCAGTAAGAAGAAGCTACAGCAAAAGAAAGTGAGGATGGAATCCGCAACTAGAACGTGAGGCAAAGAACCCTAATGCAGCTTCTCTCTGCAGGATCCTTAAGGCATCTCTTGCTTTGGGCCAAACAGACTGAGCACGTGACAGCTCAGAGCCCGCTCAGCTGGGGGCACAGCCGAGCCTTGCGTTGAGATTAGCAATCAGGAACCAGGTCCCACCTCAGCCCACAAACAGGGACATCACAGCCGTGCTGCTCACTGAGAGTGCTGCCTGCAAGGGTTTACCCCACTTTGGCTCTGAGATTTGCTTTCCATCCTGCAAAGCCAGAGATACAGCCACTCATGGTGGGGATGTCCTGCAGAGCGCGCAGAGCAGCCACAGCCTGCTCTGCACTGCACATCTGGCTGGGCTGGCCAGCTCTGTGGGCAGGAGACTTCTCCCCAGGCCTGCTCACCAAGAGTCAATGGGACACAGATGGGGAGGAAAAACAACTGCAGCTGCAGCCCAGAGCTTCTCTGTGCCCATCCAAGTGACCACTGCCAGCTCCAGCAGGGACTCCAGCAGGGAGGCAAGAGAGGCACAAAAAGGACAAACCCAGATGTCAAAACCTCCAAGGAGACTGAGGCCAGCACATGCAGACAACAGTCAAGAGTTACAAAGAAGCAAAAATACAACAGCTGCCTTCAGCCGAAGAGCCCTTAGGAATGAAAATGGATTCAGCAGGATCAATCTCCTGCTTCAGAACCATATTTCCATCTGTTGCCTTTCTTCTTTCATTCCTTCCAAAGTCAACTTGACACGTGCCTCCGTGGTGATGCAGGCTGGGGAAGAAGCAGCTCAAGAAAGGCAATGAGTTTCCTTCAGAAGTTCATGAACTTCATTGTTCTGGCTTTAGGCTTGGCAGTGAACGTTGCCCTGGGTCTGGGAAGGGGGACAGGGGTTCTGGGGGGTTTGGGGCGGTTTTGGCCCTGGGGCTGGGCTTTTCCCTTGGGGGTTCTTGGGAGTTGTGGCGTGATGCCGTGGGCGGCTGTGCAGTGGGAGCTGAGGCTGGGCAGGGAGCGGAGCTTCCCTTCCTCCCGCTCGGGGGTCGCAGCTCGGCCGCTGCTGCTGCGGGAGGTTTGTGCTTGGCCCGGGGCTGCCCTGGCTGCAGCTCAGCGCTGGCACCGACCCTGCCTGCCTGCCCCGCTGCTGCTGCTGCTGCTGCTGCTGGGCACTGCCCGCATCCCCCTGCCCTCTGGGGCTTTGCAAAAGGAGCATTTCCTCCTTCCCTTCCCTTCCCGCACCGGCTGGGGGGGATCCCTGGCCTGCCAGAGCCCACAGCTCCTCCTGCTGTCACCAGAACTCCACCAAAGGGGAAAAACAGGACTTGGCATCTGGGAAATGTCTGTCCTTGCCTTCTTGTCTGTGCTCTCCTGAGACAGTCTAGCAAAGAACTGTTATTCCTTTTCCCACACTTTTGCCTGGGAGCCCTGTCATTTCGAAGGGATAATCATTTGGAGGGAGGGGCTCATCTTTCCATTGCAGCAAGATTCCCACCTTCCTTGGCAGACATCTGTCTTTTAAAGCAGCACAGAGACACCAGAAAATTCTGCCTTTCTATTCCTTGCTTCCACTGGATCTCACAATGGCAAAATGCCCCCTGAGGCAGCAGCAGCAGCAGCAGCAGCCCTGCAGTTCACAGCCTGAAGAGGCTGCTGGGGCAGAGCAGGAGTGAGGGATGCTTTTCTGTTGGAAGGCACACATCCCTGAGGCTGTGTCCCAGCCCAGGGAACACTCACCAAAGGAGATGTCCCCGAAGTCGAGCTCAGCGAGGTCGAAGTGTAAACTCGGTGCAGTGACGCTGCCCCTGCAGGCCGAGGACAGAGCAGGCAATGGCTCGGTTAAAGGCATTGCAAAGCTCCGGCTGTCGTGGCTCGGGGGCACAAAACCCGGGCTCAGGGCACCCGGGGTTTCCAACCAACACAGCCCCGTGTGCTCAGCACAGGGCCCTGGGCACAGGAGGCAGCTCCAGCCAAGGGGCAGCAGCCAACAGCCCCTGATGGGCTCTGGGCACAGGGCAGGCAGGAGAAGCCCCCGGGTTGCTGGGGGTCCCATGAAGGACCCTGAACACACACCCAGACATGGCTCCGTGCCTCAGTTTCCCCATCTGCAATGGCATGGACATCAAGGTGTCCCCACTAACTTCTGTAAGCAGCCCTTCCAACCACAGCTTCCCTGCTTTGCTCCTTCTGAGCTGCAACTGCTGTTCCCATGGAGGAGCTTTCTCAAGAGAGTTTGACCCACACAATCATTACAGACACTTTCTGAGATATGAATCCAGGGCATTCCCAAACATCCTCTGAAAAGAGCAGCAACAGTTCTACCCAGGGCACAGATGAATCCTAGAGGAAAGGACCAGCTTGTCAGCAGTGCACCAGCTGGCACAGCCAAGAGCAAGAGCTTCAACAACCAAACTTGGCTGTCCTGAATCTAGCACAGCACCTCACCTTCCCTTGAACTCAGCAGACACACTCCAAAAGCCACCAACATCCACTGAAATCAGCACTTGAAGCTGCACAACATTCACCAGTTGATTTCATGGTTGATGCCAATCAGTGCCCACTCTGCCTTTTGGTTCAAAATCAAGAACCAGTCAGCTGTGTCCTCTATTGTACTCACAGGACTGCCCCTGGCTCTGCTCTGCACATCTCAACAAGAGACACCTGCCCCTGCTCAAGGAGAAAGCTGCTTATGCACAAACACCCCATGGCCATTTTGGGGGAGGGACAGAGGAGAATCAATTATTTGATGGTGAAAGGTTCCCTCTTGATTTCCAAATGAAAAAAGCAGCACTTTTCCTCCAAAAACAAAGCCAGCAGATTTGTTTCTGCACTATGGGCAGACCTGCTCACCACTTTTCTCTTGCTAAGGAATAACTTCCTTGTTCTTCTTTACCCATCTCCCTTATCTCATTGGTATCATCAGGTGCAGATTGCTTTCATTTCTTCACTGCCTTGAGCCAGTGCTGCCCAAGAGCAGCAGCCCAGCTCCAAAGCTGCAGAGCAGCCAGCATCAGCTCTCCTGCTTCCACTCCATTATCCTGCAGCACATGGCTCAGGCTGGCAGGGACAAGGCCTCACGCTGCTGTGGTGCTGAGCACTGAGCTCTGCCTCCCCTATGATCCGCCCTTCTCCCTGTGGCTGGGCCAGGATTGTCTCTTGCCATGGCACCAGCCCACAGTTCCTGACTCCCACATCAGCGCTTTGCTGGCTGTGCAAAGGAGGCACCAGAGCCCTCTGGGCACAGGAGCTGGGGGCACAGCTTGTGCCCCACAGCATGGCCATGAGAGGTGAGCTGAGGCTGCTGCTGCCCATCTGGCATGGATTATTCACACAAGGTTTTACAAACACTGCTGCTGCTGCTGCAGAATCAGCCAGGCTGGCCTATCTGCAAAGCCCTGGGGGCCTTGCTGGGTGTTCAGGTGGGACATCCCAGAGCAGCTGCTGCCCAAAGCTGATCCATCCCACTGCCTGCCATGGCCCAAGGCACAGGGAGATCCCTGCAGGGACGAGTCATTCCAGCTCCCAGCCACCACACAGGGCAGGAGGCAGCCTGACACCAAAGCAATGCCAGCGGCAGAGCAGAGATTCAGACCTCAGGAAACACCTTTCTCCTCTGCTCCACCCCAAAAGGAGGCAGGTGGGGGATGTCCCAGAGACAGCTACAGATGTGCCCACCCAGCTCCCAGGGTCCTTACTTGATGGTCAGGATGGCAGGCGTAGGAGATCCAGCCACACTGAACTGGAACTCCTCCTCAAAGCTCCCCAGCACGGTGGCACTGAAGGAGATCTGCACAGCCTGGCTCCCACCTGCTGCAATGATGCCCTCCTCGGGGGCAAACTTGAAACACAAGCCCAGGTTGGTGGCTGAAGGGAGACAGGTGAAGGGAGCATCAATAGCTCCTGGGTTCATCAGTTTCACCTGCAGCAGCAAGAGAGCAAAATGGAAATACGTGTGGAATCTCCCCTTCTTGTGTGTTATTGTCTAATGATGCAATGAACACCCAGAAAAGGCAGAAGATGCTTTGTGCTGCTGAATGGCAGAAGTCCAAAGATTCAACAGGACAACTTCTGCCTTTGGGTTTTCATGCAGAGCAGTGGCAACTCCACAGAACTGCAGTCACCCTGGGCTTATCCCATGGGCACAGAGCAGTGCCCCTCTGCTCAGCAGCACCAAGCGCATTGAGAGCTGGCGCTGAGAGCAACGTGGGCTGATTGCAGCTGCCTAGGGAATCACCCCAGAGCTGCTGCTGCCCCAGTGAGCACAGCTCCAACAGCACCATCTGCTCATTCACCTTTTCCCAGACCATGAAAACAATACATTGAGAATGAGGCATCAGCGTCAAAATGTACAGAGAGCACCATCGTTTGTAACAAATCTCAGCGTGTCTTTCCCATCCACAGCCAAGATTTTGAAAGTGTCTGCCATGATGCAGTGCCTCATGAAGTTTTTGCAAGCTTGACTCTACTGGGGGGGAGACAAATAGGTAGAAAAACCCTTTGCTTTATTCCCAGGATCACTTTTCTCTTTCTAGAGCCAGAGATGCACCGAGGTTGAAGTGCTGTGAGGGACTGGTCAGCAAGGGAGAGAACTCCCAAGGATTTCCTGTGATTGCAGCAATAAGCAGAAGACACTTGGCTGGCAGCTGTTGGCAGTGGGCTGAAGCTCAAAGGCAGCCACTTTGGTGCAGCTGCTTCTGCAGAGCCCAGTCCAAAGGTGCCTTGTGTCTGGCACTGCCACAAAAGCCTCTGAACATGCAGCTTTTTGACCCAGGCTTGGTTTCATGTGCCAAGGAGTTGTTTTGCAGGAAGCCTCCCAGCTGATCCCTAAGGAAGGCTGCCCAAAAGCAGGGACTGGGGCTTCAGGAACAACTGACACACCTTTGTGTCCCCCCAGATTTGAGCAGTCCATCAAATATTCCCTGCTCACAGCTGCCCAGGTTGGCAGCAATTCCACAGCTGCACCAGGCTTGCTGCTGCCTCAGAAGCCATCAGGATCCATCCCAAGCCCTGCTGCTCACCTCATAGACATGGGGGGTGTTGACGAAAACGTTCCCAAGGTTCAGAGTAGGAGAGCTGAGTTCAACCAAGGGTCCTTGGCCTTCCCCTCTGAGCTGCAGGGGCAGCCTGCTCTCACAGCCTGGGGAGAGATGTCCATTGCAGTACAATCATTCCCTCTGCTACACTGGATTTTCCAGGCTGCCTCAGTGCTAGTCCCCAACTCTGAGCTGGATGCAACCAGCTCCTGATGCTGCAGGAGAAGATATGGACCCTTCTCTTCCCTCAGGACATATCCCCTGAGGCTGACTTGCAATTTCTAACCCATTCCCTGGGCTGCTTTCCAATTTGAGCCACCAGTTTGCTGAGTTTAAAACATCTCTGGTTCCTGTAGTGACAGGCCATGGAGGTATGGGTAGAAATGGAGAGAAAGGAGATTTAGGTGAGATATTCGGGAAGAAATTTTCCCTGTGAGGGTGGTGAGGCACGGGAGCAGGTTCCCCAGGGATGTTGTGGAGGTTCCAGCCCTGCAAGTGTTCCAACCCAGGCTGGATGGGGCTTGGAGCTCCCTGCTCTATGGGGAGGTGTTCCTGCCCATGGTAGGGGCCTTGGGACTAGATGATCTCTAAGGTCCATTCCATCCTTACCATACTGTGATTCTGTGGTTTCCTTCCCCTGCACCTATAGGAGCTTTGAAATCCATTCAGTGCAGGCACAAAGCTCCAACAGGGTTTGGCAATTGCCAAACTCCCTGGCCCAGGAGCACAGGACTTTGTTGCCCAGGTGCTCCCCTTGTGACACTCAGCACTGTGTTCTATTGCCACAGACTGAGAGCTGCAAGGTGACAACTGCCACACAGGGAGAGAAGCAGCTGCTGGCCAAGGCTGCTCCCTCTACCAACAGCCCGGGCTCAGTGGGGCTCAGCCCCCTCTGCTCTGCTGCTGTCTGGGCACTGGGAGGTGGTCCAGGCTCAGGGAGCCCGTTTCTAACTCAGCTCCTGCTCCCTGATGATGGATCCATGGCAAATGGAGCCATCCTGGAGGCCAGGGGCCTGCAGGGGCTGAGTGCTTGTTCACTGAAGCTGTTCTGCTCTGGAGCTCTCTGGCCTTTGAGGGAATGCTGGCAAAGCCACGGCATGAAAACCTCTCCCTGCACTGCCTGGGCTGTTCTGGGATCACTCAGGCACACACAGCATTCTGAGCCCTGGCCTGGCACGGGAGACTCCCTGGGAGCTGCAGGGCCAGGGGGGATGTGCCAGCACTGCCCTGCTGACCAGGGACCCTTCCCAGCACTTCCATGGGAGCCCAGTGGGCTCAGGCTGGCACCAGGGCTTCACTGAGGGGGAGAGAGGCAGGGCAAAGGAGCTGCACCTGAGATGCTGCAGTAAGCCACACTTCCATACTCCAGCGCTTCCAGGGGTTTGAAGGTCACCTTGATTTCAGCTGAACAATTCGGCCTGATTTCTCCCTCCTACACCAGAAAGAGACAGCAAAAGATTGGTCTGCAAACTTCACATTCTTGTTTTCACCACCCTCCTGTAAGCCTTTGTTTAGAGCATCAGTGATGAGTGAACAACACAAGGAGCCAAGGAAACACTCCAAACCCAGCCCAACACAGCTCTCAATGCTCAGCTGATCAGCTCCCACTCTCCACAATATTCCTGCTGCTCTGACACAAGCTCTTGGGCACATCATGCTGCTGTCAGCTACAGTGGGATGCAACTGCCACTGTGCCCTGCTGGCTCTTGGCCTTAGATGGGCCATAGCTGTAACCAAGAAGAGAACATGATCCCCTTCCTTGGAAATAAAGATATTAGTTTAACCTCTACTGAAAGAAAGCAGAGGTTGGGATTATTCTAGGGTTTACTCCAAGATGAGAAGGGTGTTCCACTGTGCACACACCAGGCATTCATCATCTCTCACAATGCCAGTACTCAGAATCAAGGCTCTGGTTGATGGGAGCATGTGGCAGTTTGCTTGCACCACCAGAAAAGGAAAAGGTTTTCTGTCCCTGTGTGCAGGACAACTCCAAAGGCCCATTTTAACCTTCCACCCTGGTGTCCAGGCTCACAGATGACGCTGGAAGGGACACTCAGAAATAGTGCAAGGCATGGTTACAGGAGGGGATTGGCATTTCTGTCATTAACCTTGGGCTGAATTTGGCCTCCTTTTGCTAGGGAACAATTGCAAGCTTCAGGTCAGTGTGTGAGCTGGCAGTGCTCCAACAGCCTCTGCTGAGCCCCACGTGTCAGGGGAGCCCCTGCCTACAAGAACTGCTCCCTGGGACACTGCAAGGACACGCAGGCAGTGCCCTGAGCTCGAGCCTGGCAGCAGAGCTGGGCTTTGTCAGGCTCCCAGCCCTGCCTGGAGCCTGCAGGGCACAAATGCTTTCAGCAGCGAGCCCTGCAGCCTCACCAGAAACTCCATGTCCTCCCTGCCAGCACATGGAGCCAGCTGAGGATCTGCCCAGTGACCGCAGCCGGGGAAGGGGTGGGTGTAGGGAGGAGGGTGGGTGGGAGGAGGAAGAGAAGGAGGAAGAGAATGTTCTCAGCTACCACTTACCATTGGCTCATTAAAAAAAATGTCATCAGAGAACAGCATGGGGTCTTCTTGCACCTTTGCCATCTTCTCCTGGACCATGCTGCTCAGGAGGGCACTGTGATCTCCACAACAGCCGTTCACCTTTTCCATTTCTTTCTCCTCGGGGAAGTTTTCCTGAGACACCTCTTTGGGCGGCCGCAGCAAGCACTGCCTGCAGCCCCAGGGAGAGACAAGGCCAGCAGATGGTTTCATGAGCCACAGATTTGCAGAGAGAAGTGTGAGCGCCAGAGAGCAAAGCACTTGAGGAGCAGCAGCAGCAGCTCCCCAGCAAAGGCTGAGCCCAAGCCACGAGGGTCCCACAGGGATCAGAGGACAACTTGCTGTTCCCTGGCCCAGCAGGGAGTTTCACTCCACCCTTGCAAGCTCAGCAGAGGTTTGCAAAGCCAGCATCCCTCCAGAGAGCCTCCTGCCTCAAAGCCTCTGCCACAGCTGAGGGAGAATCAACCAGCCATTTCAAGTGGCTTTTCTTCCCACTGAGCTGCTCGGGGGGGCACAGAAAGATCACAGAGCACCCACTGCAGCATTTCCCTGGCAAGGGGAGACAAAGCTGGCTTGCAGCTACGTGTTACCAGCATCACTCTTTGTTTCTTCCAGTTTGGACCTGCCCCGTTCCCTACTCTGCCTTTCACAAGAGCATCCCAGAGCACTTCCACAGGAAATTGATGAATTCAGGCACTGAATCCCTTCAGGGACATTCAAGTTTTTATATGCAATATGCATGAAAACAGAGGCTCTGAGAGGGGAAGGAACTTTGTTGTGCAGGAGGGAGACAGCAAACTCCTGGAGAGACCTTTCCATGAGCCAGAGCTTTTTGGATCCCATCCCAGTGCATGGCACTAGAATGTCCTGAGAGGGAAAGGATCCTGCACTATCTTCTCTCACAAAAAATCCTCTCTGCTCTGAGAGCACAAAACCTCTCTGACAGCAGCACAGGGACACACTACCAGCCCGCATGGGCAAGGAGATTTTGAAGGAACTAAAGGGAAAAAAGAGGGTGTATCACCTTTGGAAAGAGGGACTGGCAACTCAGGAAATGCTTAAGGATGTTGCCAGGTCATGTCGAAAGAAGAGAAGAGAGACAAGAGCCCAATTAGAACCTGAGGAAATCCAGTCATCCCAATCAACCTTTCCTTCCCAAAATGCCATCCCTGGTTGGAGTATAAATGACCTGGAATGCTGAGTGCTGAGCTCCTGAAGCCCAGGGACACACACCCCAGTGCCGGGCATGGTTCACTTGGCCTAAACCATTCAAAAGCACCAACATCCCCTGAGGCCACACGTTAGTTTCAGTCTTGGGCCTGTATCTCACTGAAATGCATCTTTCAAACCAACCTCCTCTTCGCTTCATTCTCTTCTTCCTCAGTAGCAAAAGCCTTCCACTGGAAGTGGGCTGTGATGTTACTCCTGTTTTCAATGAACAGGGTTCTGTGGCTTGACATGCTGGTGAAAGTCTTGTCAAGCTCCACGGAATTTGTGCTCAGCCCAACGTTGACATCTACAGCTTCTCCCTGGAGCTTTGTGTGGATTCTTTCTTCACCTGGAACAAAGCAAAGGGGAGTCTTTGCTCAGCTCACTGGCTGATGGAAGCACAAGGGACAGAGCAAAGCACAGGGCACAGAAGAAAGTGTCCCAGTTTTGCGCTGAAGGAGCACTTCTGTGGACCACCCCATTGATCACATCCTTCAGCTCTGTGTGTACAGCGTGAGGATGTCCTGGGCACCTCCTAAAACACCTTATTTCTGAGGGTGTTTGTAGAGATTTGGCCCCAAGGGGACAGGATGGACAGGGAGATTGGTCCATGTGCTCCGGTGACCCACTCAGATCACCAGGATTTCTGCATCCAAGTCCTTCAGGTGACAGGGCTGAGGAGCCCTGCTCAGTCCTGCCTTGCCCAGGCTCTCCCCGGGCATCCCAGGAGACTCCTGTCTCTCCTGATCCCTTGGATCCCTTCTTGCTGACCAGCAAATATGCCTGGGGGCAGGTGGGCAGCAAAAGGAGGCCCAGAGGAACAAGTGAAGTGACAGCCCACAGCAGGAGGGGACACAGGTGAGGAAACACAACCAGCCTGGCTCTGCAATGTGACAAACCACTACAGAATGAGCACCGTGAAAATCATCTCCCTGTCCAAACCCACAGCCACATCAGTCTTTAAATATTTTATACTGTTCTGATCTGAAAAACCAAGCTGGAGCATTGCAAATCAAAGAAGAAAGGGACAAAGGAAAGATCAGTGAGTACAGAGCAGTTTCTACATTAAGACTGAATGGGATCCCTCAGTCTAGAAATCAAATGGGAGATAGATGTGAGAGGTTTGCAACAGCTTCAACAGCCTGGGAAATGGGGACAGGGAAAAAATTGTTTTGATTTGTCACAAAAAAGGAACTTAAAGGCCTGAAAATGTTGTTAGACAGAAACTACATCTATGTGTAAGGGCCACACAGAAAAAGGGCCTGTGACAAGCCAGTGGAGAAGCAGCATATGGGACAGAGGTGTGCAAGAATTCCATTGCATTGGAGAGAGTCTGATGGAGACCTCACCTACAGCACTGCCCAGGAATCAAATAAAACTTCACCCAGGCATAGCCACATGGTAGTGGAGAATCAGAGTTCCTCCTTCCTCCACTCAGCAAGTCCCAGCAAAACAGCAGTCAAAAATCTTTGCCTTTCTCAAGCCCCTAAACACCAAGGAGTTCTCAGTTTGCTTTGGGGTAAGGCTGAACAGGGGAGGCACCTCTGGAGGCAATGCAGGGGATGGGACAGCAGGGAGCCATGTGCAGAACTGTCCTGTGCCCTGCAGGGCCCAGCACTCACCTGAGCTGCAGCACACGGCCAGGGAGCCGCAATGGGCACCGCTGGCCAGCGGGTGAAATGCCACTGTCACCTGCACGGTGTCACCAGCGCCCAGAGCTCCTGTGGCCGGCACCACGGAGAAAGGACTGCAACACAGAGAGAGGGGTCAGGCCTGGGGACGCCTGGCCATGAGATTCCTGCTGCACTGCAGCTCCCTGCAGCTCCCTTGGCCAAGCAGGGAGCAAACCAAGCACAGGCAGCACAAGAGACAGAACAGACAGGATCACAAACAGCCACTGAGCCACTGCTGACAAGATCCAGCCCTCACAAGACCCTGGGGGTAAAAGGGCCTCAGCTCCCCATACTCTGCATCCAGCTCTCTGCAATGAGCCTCAAGGCTCCCACTGCCAGCAATCCCATCAGAGAATGGTTTGTGAAAAGCACAGAGAGGGTTCAGAGCTATTTGCATGCACAACTTGACACTGACTGCCTCAGGAATTTCTCTTTTCCTGCTGCCTACAAATCCCATCTCAAGAGATGCAAATGGTAGGGCACTCCCTGTCCTGGGAGATTACAGCCTAGGAATCAGACAGGGAGAAGGAACTTTTCCCTGAAGACCAAGGAATAGTTGCTGTTGAATTTGCAGTGTGCTTCTTTGGTTTATTTTACCTTGAAATCATCGTGATTTAGCTTAAAAAGGGCAACTTTTCAAGGCATTTCAATGAAAGCTGCTCTAAGAAGAGGAGTAATCAAAACTCTGAAAGAGTGCAAATGCAGACTAGAGCAATACAGTGACATGGAAACCCAAAAGGACGATGCCATTTACAGTCTGAAGGGTCCAATCCCAGCTAAATGAAGCGCCATGAGCAGGAGCACATCAAGGAAGCAGAACCGGAGGTTTCTGTGTGTTTGCCAGCAATGCAGTCTGGGACTCTGGGCTGTCATGCAGGCTGGTAACTGTTTGCTTGGCCCAGCAGAGAAACTCTGTGCAATGTGTTGGAAATAATGATGCAGATGCGTTGGTGCACTTTGGATTTAACAGGAGCAATCAGGATTTAGTCACCAGGTAAACAGCTCTTGCCTGACAAACACAAGACTCTGTGCTTTGATGCTCAGGGACAGCTCAGGGGAAATGTGCTTCTGCCCAGCAGCTGCTGGGCTTTGTGCCCTTCTACAGCCCCACTGAGGAAACCGAAGTTCCTGGCCTTGGTGCTTTGTTGCTGGTCAATCTGTCACTTCAAATGTGTTCTGGGGACTTTGCTGATGAATGCATCACACACAAAAACAAAGAGAACATCTGTCAAGCTGAACTTTGTTCATGTCAGTAGTAACAGCTGAAGAACTCGCTTCAGGTTCTGCTCATTCAGGACCTCTTGCTGTAGTTATGGGCTGACCTGTTCCCATTGCCACTGGTGAGAACATCACTGCTGGCTGATGGAGAAGCCTTGGGCCAGCAATGTTCATGTGCTGGACGTGAGACTTTGGAGGGAGGGGAGGAAAGACAAGGCCCCAGCAGCCCCAGAGCCAGATCAGTGCTCGTGCTCCTGCATCTGCCCCGGGGCTGATGCCAGCACTGCTGCAGCTCTGCTGGGGCTGGGGGGATCAGGGCCTGCTGGGGGCAAGGCACAGCATTCTGTTCTTAGTCTTTGGCCAGAAATTTCACCGCAATAGAGAAGCTGCCAGTTAGGGGAATCCCTGGCCAGGCTTCAGCACTGCCTTCCATTCCATTCCCTTCCCACTCCTGCCCCATCTTACATGCTCCTGCCTTCAGGTGGCAGGATGGGAATAACATTTCAGGGATGACTTCAGGGCTTGCCTGAGAAAGAAGGTGTCTTCTTCTTTTCAAATTATCAGGAGAAGAGGATCCAGCCAAGTTCAGGACTCAGCTGTCAGGACTGAAAAACTGAGTGCAAATCAGCCCCCGCATCGCCTCCATCCCTGGGCTCTACCCACCAGACTCCTCTGTCCCTGCTCTAGCAGTCATCTCTCACACACACCTGGCTCCCCAAGACCCAAAGACACAAGCTCCACAGCTAAACTTAACTCCTCTGAATTTTGGCCAACACCACTAAACTGTTCCCTGAGCCCACAGCTAGAAGAGCTGTGAAGGAGACATCCCTGACACTGTAAGAACCAAATTAAAATCGCTGTCAAGAGATGGGCCTGGAAAGCTAAATTTTGGGCTTTTCTCTGTTAATTGTCAGCTGCTCCTTAAGACACTTCTCATCCTGTTAGATCCATCCTCTCAATGAATCACTACTGCACCTGACAGGCAGAAAAGATAAGGTATGGAGGGGGTTTTAAAAGGTTGTTTTCTTCTGCTTTTATACTAGGTCCATTGACATGTTTGTTTTCTTGTAAGGCATCTTACAAGATGCCTTACAGGTCCATGTCTCCCAATGGCACCTTGCAACCCCCAGACACTGCTCTTGCTTTGAGCAGTGTCTTTGCTCAGATGATTTCCAGAGGTCCCCTCCAGGACCACTGCAAAGCCACGTGCCTGTGGCCTCCCTGAGAATGGCTCTCTTTGGCTGACAGTGCTGAGGAAGCATTTCAGAAGCTGCTTGTGCTCAGCAGGGTGCAAGCCAGCTCCCAACATGTTCCAGCAGCCTCCAGGAAATCTGGGACACAGAAAGCTCCAAGGCCACTGGAAGCAAGAGCAGATGCCTTCCATCCTGCTCACTTCCAGCCAGGCTGCAGGGCAGCAGATCCGATGCTTGGTTCCTTCTGTAGCTCTTTCCCAACTCCGCTCTCACCCAAAGGTGTTTGCACAGGGACAGATGAGCTGCCTCACCTCTGCGTGCTCAGCTGGTACCGAGCTGCCCGGGCACCGACATTGCGCACCAGCAGAGTCTGCTGGGTGCTGACCTTGACTGGACACTTGGAGAAGTCCAGCTGGGCAGGGAAGTCCAGCACAGCTCGGGCACCAATGGCCCGAATTGGCACAACGATCCTTTCCCTTGCAGTGAGGCACACCAGCTCGTGGCAATAATCCTGCAGGAAAAGAAACTGGCTCAGCACAGGACATTTAGTGCCATCCCCATGGCAGAAGAAAAACCATTTCCTATACCCCTTCAAGGGCATCCATTTACCTATTGCACCCTCAAATCAACACTAAGTTCTACTACTATATCACATTTTAAAGGCACCTGCGCACTTTGCAAAATCCGTCTCAGTGGCATTCAGCTCTTGTGTCACTTGGGTCATACAGATAACAGCCCTAGGCCACCATCATTTTTACTCTAAACTTTAATGATGTTAAAGAATTCCTAAGCCCCTTTCTAAGCAACATGGAGCTGGGGAACACAGGACATTGCTCTTTACAGTTCTATATTCCCACTGTCTGAGAGTAGGACAAAGTGTTCAACTGACTCTGAGCAGCAAAAGGAAGAGGAGAAAACAGCTGCACCCAAAGACATCCTGCACCTCTGGCCTGCACCCAGCACTGAGATCAGACTTGCCAGGGCCTCAGCACTGCTGTTCAAAGCTCCCCGCAAAAGCACCTTTGGCACGGAATGGGTGCCAGCTGACAGAGCAAGCACAGGGACAGGCATGAAGACAGAGCCCCAGCAGTGTCACTGCCACGGGCGCTGGGCTCACAGCTCTGCCTGCAGCTTGTACCTGCCCTACAGCAGCTCCTTCAGGCAGGTGTCCAAGTGCCCTGCAGCTCAGCAACCTCCTGCTGACCAAGGGCACCCAGGGCCCAGTGTGCCTGTGCCAGGCCGGGCTCACGGGCACAGCACATCCTCTGCCCTGGCCCTGCAGCTGTGCCATGCTCACTTGTGCTCTGGGACAGCACAGCTGACAGGCTGCACAACAGAGGGGGTGAAAAAGCACCGGCTGTGCTCCAGCCCAGGGGCAGGCAGGGAAGCTGTTGGCAGTCCAGGAAGGAGGAAAGCTCTCTGACCTCTTTGTTCCTCTGGTGTTTTCCATCAGAATGAAACCCCTTCCACTGGACCTAGAGATGGCCCAACATCTATCAACAGCCCTCTGTCATTTTCATCCTGTTTCCCGTGCATCTTCCCTTGGCAATGCTCAGCAGTGTGCAGGGAGGGCAAGCAGAGCCTGTCAGGCCTGGCTGCAGTGCCTGCCAGCAGTGCCAAGGTGTGACTGGCTGCAGGCTGCCTGCCCACGCCTGGAGCCCAGCTCACAGCATGCAATGGGCTGGAGCCAGAGTGCAGGGAAAACAATGGCTGTGGAGATCATTGTGTGCTTTGGCTCCTCCAGCCTCACCTTGTTCTTGCTGGGGGTGAAGCGGATGCGCACAGGGGCAGAGGCGCCCGGCGGCACGGCACGGTACGCATCGCTGGAGCTCACCAGCTGGAAGTAAGGTGAGCTCTCCATGGAGACCTTCACCACGTGAAGAAACTGAAGCAAAGACATGAAATTATGATTTTGCCACTTGTGGAAACATAGTGGAAACTTGTGGACGAGAGGAGACCTGTCCATGCCCTGCTAACATCCCTCCCCTGCCCCTTTTCCAAAGCACTTCCAGCTGAGCAGGCACAGGCACATCATTCACAAGGCTGAACTTGAATCCCTTCTCTCTGGCTCCAGCATTTTGGCCAGGGGCAGTAGGGCAGCGCCTGCTGGGAAGGAAGGGCCGAGCAGGTCAGCACCAGCAGGATGGAGACACAGCACCTGAACCAAGTCACCTGCATGTTCAACAAGGCCAAAAAACCTGCTGGCTTCTGCCTGCACACAGCCATGAAGTGGTCATGTTCCAGAGGGGGAATGTGCTACCTAAAAGCAAACCAGCCCATTTCTGTGGGGGAAGGAAGAAATTCCCTTCCAGCAGATCAGGTTTGGGTAGGGAACTTCTGGGGATACAGTCAGGCAGGCAGAGCAGCAAGACAGGAGACCAAACACTGTGGTCTTACTGGGAATAAAAGCAAACCTGAAAAGCAAAAGAAGGAATGAACACAGCAAGACAATCCCTAAAACAAGGAGATGGCAAAGAGAATTTAAATGGGCAGCAAAGCAGCAAGCAAGAATCATAAAACCATGAGAGCAACCAGCTTGCCAAAAGTGACAGAAACACAGACAGGCGGTGTCTATTGACCATGGGGCTTCAGAGGCATTTTCTGCCTGGAGAAACAGGGCCAGCACTGACTGACAGTGTGGTTCCAGTATGAAAAGCCAATCTTGGCTCTCCAGGGCTTCCTGCTGCCTGTGCAGGCAAGCTGGGCTGCTGGGCATTCCTGCCTGCAGCCAGCAGGCCAGGTTCGGCCCTCTGGGGTACACAGACACAGCACACATGCATTTTCTAGCACACTGATCTCATCAACCCCTGAGCACCAAAATGCTCTCCAAAAGTCTAAACCAGATGATTTGGACTCCCTCCTGTCTCCTCCCACCAGCCCACTCTTGGCACAAGCCTCACTTGAGAAAATGTTTCCCTGACTGAAATTCAAATGGTCTCAAGTTTTCCTCAATACAGTGGAACACAATTGACATTTTTCAACTTTTTCCCTCTCAGCTCTCTTGGGAAACTGCAAAACAATGCCAATTTCTTCAGGTGAAGGTGGAAACCTCCAGGAGCACATGGCTTTGGATGTGCTGTGCTTCTGCAAAGGGAAAGCAGAGCACCGTGTTGCTTCTGGAAAAGTTGAGCAGAGCTGGATGAAGCTGAGCAGGAGCCTCAAGTGGAACCTGAAGGCCTCTCACTGCTTCTGCTCCATCACTCTGATTGCAGGGCTCTTGCAGAACACGGTTCCTGCAGGGCCAATGCCATTAATGAGAAGTGATTCCAGCATAAAGTGCAGAAGGCTCAGCCCCTGAGCTTTGCCTGTGAGCTGCACAAAGGGAGCCAAACTGGCTGAGAGAGGCAGAGATTCCTACCAGGAGCCAAGATTAACCAAGGACACACAGGGTGTGCTATAGACCCAAGGCAAAGCATGAGAGCAGGTAAGAACTGTACAGCCCTCAACATTCCTGTCAATCCAGAGCTTTCAAGAGAAGGAAACTCCTTTGGGATAGACACCATCAACGCCTGGCCAAAATCTGGGGACTATTCCCAGCACAGGAAGATTTCCACCATCTTGCAGAAGAAGGTGCTGAGACATTTTCTTCTGCATGTGCTGCAGCAGATAACTTGCTTTGCTGTACACTGAGGGAATGAGAGCACTCTCCTCTTCCAGCACAGCGTTAAAGCTCTGCGTGCCAGCACTTACCTTGTCCTTATTCATGAGAGACAGCACCATTTCCGACACCTGCCGAGCGACGAAGTTCTGAAATACCAGCTCTGGTGGGGAAACCCCAAACCAGCTCTGTTTCGGGGCAGCTGACGGCAGCTGGAGGGGAGAGAGAGCAGGGAGAGCTTCAGCTGCTGTGAGGAAGGTTCATGCAGGAGAATCTTCCACTGATCCCCAGTGAAGTACAGACTCTGAGGGAGCACGTCTGCCCAGCCCACACTGGGCAAACAGTGGCTCACCCACCTCTGCTCTGAGCTCATCCACAGCTGCTGGGCCACACAGAGCAGGCTCAAGCCAAGCTGCTCTTTCGGCATGGATTCCTCCAGGTTTCTTTCTCCAGAATGCCAGGCAGCACGTTCCTAAAACACAGCCCTGTGCCCATGCGGTCACAGAGCTCTGGGGCACTGACTGAGCACTCATGGAGTAAGTAAAACCCATGAATTTACAGGAGACTCCATGGGAAAGGATTTGGGATGTCTTTTACTCTGAGACAGGGAAACCGAGGCCCACACAACTGCAAATATCTTTTTTGCTCTAGAACTTAGACTTCAGTAAGAAGAGCACAGGACCAGAGCAGGTGTGAGAGATGAGGTGACATTTGGCTGAAGCCAAAAGGTTATTAAGCAAAAGAATGGAATTTGTTGGCTCTGTGTGTTATTTGTGGTTTGCATTTGTTCAGGTTGGTTTGTTGAGTGTCACAAATAGAGGGACAGGGTTGAAGACCTGACCAAAAGGAAGGAGGACGAGCAGGGAGCGGACAGAAAAGTTGGTGCTCAGTAGAGAATGGAAGCTCCTGAGTACCCATCCAATGGCAAAGGGCACAGGGACCGCCCCAGCCGGGTACAAAGGGGATACAAAGATTGCCATTTTCTCAGAGGGTGTGTGTGTGCCCTTGGCTCTCAGGGAGGGAGACATCCCCAGCTCAGCTGAATCCTTACTAAGAAACACTTTTCTTTTGCTTTGATCATTTTGTTCCTTTTCATTGTATTTAAAAGTTAGTGTGTTCCAAAGAGAGGAAAAGGCAAAAATAAAAAGACAAATGAGCTGAAAATAAAAAGACAAGTAAGGTGGATGCTGAATGAGGATAAGTTTCAGTTATTTTCTCAGCAACTTGGGTAAAAGTAGAGTTGTTATCTCCTTTTTCAATGGCCTTTAAATGGGTGCTTTCCTGTCATTACTGCAACCTTATTTCATGCCATTGTAGAGGCACGTCTGGAATGACACAACAACAGCAAATGCTTCTGGAGCAGAGACATTGCTTGGAGAAAACTCTGCCCTGCTTTGTCTGCCTTCTCCAGCCACACTGCTGTCACCGAAGAGACACAAGCAGGTCTCCTCTGTGACTTCACA
This sequence comes from Ammospiza caudacuta, assembly GCF_027887145.1. Lineage (NCBI taxonomy): Eukaryota > Metazoa > Chordata > Aves > Passeriformes > Passerellidae > Ammospiza > Ammospiza caudacuta. The sequence goes on from NC_080602.1 coordinate 7,666,081, forward strand.
GCAGACACATTCCGCTCAAGGGAGTGGCTGCAGCACACTGTCCCTTAGCTGTGCCCTTTCCTGAGGTGTTCCCAAGGCCCCTCTCCAGGACAATCCTTAACCTGGATTGTGTTCCGTGTCTCTTGCTGCCAATTTCCTGCTCAACAGCCCACCTCAGTCACCTACCCGTTTGGACTGTGCTTTATACCGAGCTAGTCCTGCCAGAAAAGCAGCTTTAAACACACCTCTGAGTAGGCACTGATCCAGACAAAGCACATCCATTCCCCTCTGCCTAGGGCCAGTCCCCTGTACATCTGGCAGCCTGCAAAATCTAACACCCCGTCAGGCTCCAACACATTGTTCCAGCCCAAAGCAGTAATGCAATTTGTTTTGTTCCATCTGAAGTAATTCCTGCAGATCCTTGGCCTTCAAAGGCCAACGCTGCCACTCTGCAGGGAATCCTGTGACCCCGAGCATTTGATGGTGACCACACCAAAGCAAGAGGTGGCTCCTTCAGCAGGAGAATGGCAAAGGGCAATTTTGGGCCTCTGTGTCCCCAGCCTTCCTCCCATTGTTTTAGCAATGGCAGCTGCACTCCAGCACACCCCAGCAGCTTCAGCAGAGGGTATTTGTGTTGGCTTAGTGCAGATCAGGACTCCCAGTCCACCACTCCCAGCACCTTGCAATGACAGCAGGACCTGGACACTGAGGTATTTTGCTGGAGGCAAGCCTGTCACAAGCACACACCCTCTTCAAACTTCATGTGAAACAGAAAGGAAAAGAGCAGGAAAAGGCTACCTTTGGGCGAGTCTCACTCCTGTCTAGAAATGGGCCAATTCTGGGCAGAATACTCCCCCCAGTGCTGGCCTCCTTCTTCCTGCTGAGAAACTTCTCCCTCTGGAACTTAGAGGGAAGCAGCTGAAAGGCAAAAGTAAACCAGCTAGAGCCTCAGAGTTGTGCCTGTTCAGAAAGGCTTTTCTCGAACAAGTGGCACTGGTGAATAACTTGTGATCACAGCCACTAGGACATTCCTGGAAGCCCTGGGAGTTTCCAGCTGAAATACTTAGCATCAGTGAATTAATAATACAGAGTGGAACACACATACTCCAGCCATATGGCTCTGTCCCATTGGCTTCTCCATGACTGGATGGGACATGGTTGGGGATTTCTGCTCTTTGGGCATTTGTTTCCTCTTACGTTTCATTGGATTGAGGCAGTGACCTTTCCAGAGAATGGGGAGGAGCTCTCAGAACTGCCTGAACTCCATCCCTGCACAACGCTCAGAACTCACAGCAAGGAGATATCGCTGCTGGATGAGTCCAAGAGATGCAAGAAAGGAACGCTGTACCAAGAGTGAGGTGCACAGCAATGTCTCTAGGTTTTAGTTCTCCCTGTTGATTGTTTTCTCTGCCTGGGCTGACAGAGCCCGCCACAGAAGAAAACAGAGGCATCTCCTTGACAGAGCCTCAGCAGTGGGGCATCTTCAGCCAAGTGAGCTGCAGACAGCAAGGGACCTTTGCAGCCCTGGCTCCAGCGCTGCCTGCAGGCCTGCATCTGTGCCCACACAGGAGCTGGGAGACAGCAGCTGCTTTGGAAGCTCTTCCAGCTGGGACCAGCCGTGGCTCTCAGGGCTTTGGGCAGAGTTTGAGCTTCCCCCCACCAACACGCCCAGGTGCCCAAGGGCAGCATGGTCAGAGCAGCACCGGTGAGTGGTGCCCAGCCTGACAGAAGGAATTCCTGTGGCACAGGGAAAGGGACAGAACACATGCTCAGGCCTTCAGCTGTACATTGGTTTCACTTGGCTCTGCTGGCACAGCCAGGCAAGACACAGCTGAAGCATCCCACAGTGTTCCCTATTGCACCAGGACAGCCCCAGCAACAGCAGCACAGCACAAAGGGCTGGGCAGGGGCTCTGCAGCTTCACAGCACTGCTGGACAACAGGGGCAGGGAGAGCAGGGACACCAGGGCAGTGCCAGCCTTAACACAGCCCCAGGGGGTACTCACAGTATTAGGCTTCAGCCCTTCCCTGGACAAAAGACGAGGGGTCGGTGTCTTCTTTGGCAATCCAGACGCCATTTCCAAGGGACGGTGTCGCAGGTGAGCGACAGTGCCTCAACAAAACTGGAAGGAGCAACAATGGAACTCTGAAAATCCACAACCCAATTCATGGCAGATTCAAGGCATATTCTGGTGCTAAAAATGTTACATTACTTGAAAGTAGCTAAGTGCTTGTTTGGTGTAAGTAGCTAGTATAATTAGGCATCCAGTTGGACTTTATTTGAACTCTATGGCTACCTTGTGCAATTCAAAGTTAGATCATACTGAAACCTGGAGCTAAAAATCTGAACATTAATAGCAGTTCAAACAGACAAAGCTGTAGCTTAAATATTACTCAAAAATAGCTAGAGTGGGCCTCCTCTTCTTTAGGCTAAAGCACCCTTGCTCTCTCAGCTGCTCCTCACAGCTGAGAGACTAATGAGAGACTGGAATGTTATGGCTAATGGCTTAAATATCATTATAAAGGACTTTCTGCCCATTGTGACAAAACTCTATAAAGAAGCTGCGAACACCCAAGCCCACCCCTCCCTGAAAATGCCTCCTGACTGGAACTTGGCACTGTGAGTTAAGCTGCCTAAGGGAACTTGAGACAAGATCAAGGTGACACTATTGTCCCATTAGCTCAGGTCTGGGGACAAGTAAACAAGGCTGAGGAGTAAAACCTATCCACAACAAAGCCAAACCCAGCAGCTGTCCTGAAAATCAGCTCTGTCTGGGTTCAGGCTGGGGAAGTCATAGCCACAGACTCTTCTGCTGAGGCCAGGTTTGCACACAAACCTCCCAGCAAAGACCTCCACAGTGCCTCCAGACCCATTCCTGAGGCCTCGCACCAGACGACTGCAGGGCATGCAAAGTAACACAGCAAATCTGAAAATCCAGAACCCAACTCATGGCAGACTCAAAGGATATATGGGTGCTAAAGATTTTATATTATTTGAAAGTAGCAAGAGACAGAGTCCAACTTGCCCCACTCCTGGGAGGTACCTGGGCAAGGTATCCCCTTGCCCAAATCTGCATTAATCCATTTGAGTCTTACATTTTGCCAGACCTCACCACAGAGAAGACCAGAAGAGGATTTAATGGTAGGCCAATGGGAGCCATGGAATGGTGATATTTTCTACTAAACCTCTCTCTGTCACTCTCTTTCTCCTCCCCCCCTTCCCAACCTCCAGCCCCCTCCCACTTTTTCTTTTCTTTCTCTCTCTTTCTCCCTCACATTTACTGTTCCATAAAATCCAGACCATTGACTTTGGCATATGGTCTCCTTTGCACCTCAATACAGAGGCAACTCCCTAAAAATTTTAAAACCCAGATGATAAAAACCTACTGAAACTTGAACAGAACTCATTCACCTTTAAGCAGTTTAAGCAGTTACTATAGGAAAAAAATGTATATACTACTACCTTTAGAAAATGTTCCCACTTCTTCCTGGTCAAACCACCACAACATGTCACTGAACTGCTGCGCCAGAAGACTGGCATGATCACATCCTCTATTTCCCTTTGGCATTCTCTTTCAGAGCACAGATGAAACAAAACCAAAAAGTTCAACTTTAGTCGGTCTTTACCTTCAAGTGAAATTCAGGACTCCCTAGCAGACACCAGTGTTCTGCACGCTGCGGAGCTTTTCGCAGAGGCCAATGCTCTGCACCTTTAGCAATTCTCTACGCCGACAATTCACCCGGCGAATGGCCCGGTGCAGCCGCCTGCAGGAGCCCAGGCTGCGCACACCCAGCCAGGGCCGCGCTCTCAGGCAGCTGAGGCCGCGCCGCTGTCACAGGCGCTGAGGGCCCGGGCGCGGTTACCGGGCAACCGCGGCGCCGAGTGCGGGGCCGGGCCGGGCCGCAGGGCTTTGCCAAGGACATTGGCACTGCAGCGACTGACTGCAGTTTGGGGCTTCCCAAGAGTCTTTCTGTAACCAATGAAAGGTTAAAATGTGGTGACAAAGGCACCTATGCCAGGTCTGTACATTGCTCTTTGCAGCACTAGTATCCGACCCTGGCTGGAACAGCAGGAGGGGCTGAGGCAGCAGGGAAGGGGGCTCAGCCTGGAGAAAAGGAGGCTCAGGGGGGACCTTCTGGCTCTGCACAACTCCCTGACAGGAGGGGACAAGCGGCTGCTGCAAGTTCAGGCAGCGCCGGAGCCGCCTGGCTCCCCCTCTCCGCCCCCGCTCCGCCTCTTCCTCCCTTCCCTCCTCCTCGTCCTCCTCCGCTCCCGCAGCCATCGAAGCCCCCGGCAGGAGCGGGGATGGAGCCAGGACAGGTCGGAACGCAGAGAGGCCTGGGGGGATGCCAGGACTGGGAGTGACTGGGCTGTACTGGGATCATCCTGGGAGCAGCTCCTGGGTGACTGAGTTCTACTGGGATCATCCTGGGATCACACTGGCAGTGAGGAGGAGCAGCGCGATGGCTCCAGCGCTGGGGCTGAGGGCGCTCCTGGGGGGCCAGGGGCGAGTGGGACCCCCGGCACGGGGACCCTGAACCGCCACTGCCAGCACCGGGACCCCCCTGCTCCCCTTAGCCTGCACAGGGACCCCCTGAATCCCCCTGTTCTGGACATCAGGTCCCGCTGCTCCCCTTTTCCCGGGCACCCCATGGCTCCCAGCCTCCAGGACAACCTGGAACGCCTTGGTCTCCCATTCCTGCCTTTCCCAGGCACACCTTTCTGCAAAACCAGAGATCCCCTGAAGTCCCCATTTCTGAACATCCCGGGTGTCCCCACTCTGGTCCCCACTTTTTGGGAAACCCTGGACTCCCCTTTCCTGGGCTCAAGGACCCCCTGGAACTCCCTTCTACCTCTCCACGTCCCTGCCCACCCCCCCATTTTCATGACCCTGAGACCCCCCTGGCACCCCAATTCCTGAGAACCCAGATGCCCTTTTACCCCTTTGCTCAGTACTGAGACCCCCCTACACCCTTTATCCGGCACCAACTCAACCTTTTCCCAGCCCCTTCTTCGTTTTTTAGAAGCACAAGACCACTCTTTGTCTGTTCGAACTCCTCATGGGATTACAACTATTTTAACATCTGCTTACTTTAACATAGAAGCCTTTATTTGATATCAATTTGAACACTTTAATCTCTTTATAGTTTAATGCGTTATGAAGAAAAAGAGTATTTTCTTGTTGTTAGAAACACCAGAGGTTTATGTTCACAAAGGAGACAGAGGAATCCTTTCTGGTTTTATTCCAATAAAGGGAGAGGCCATGGGGCATTCCCCTGGGATCTCTTGAATTTTTGGAGGATGCAGCCTTCTTTTTATCCTCATTTCCTGGCCACATTTCCCTTCTCTCTTTGCCCTTGGCTGAGGTGCTTGAGAGGTACAGATGCCCTGATACGCCTGACACCGAAGATTTCCCAAAGATTTCCCTCTAATGTATAACCCTCCCTTTTAGTTTTTAATTCTTACGGAGTTTAGGGGTTTTTCTTCCCCATTGTTTCTTTCATTTCTCAATGGCTTATTTCGTTTATCTGCAAACCTAAAGTGTATTTGTAAAAGCAAATATCTTTTTCCAATTATCGATCAGTGGAATCCTTCCCATTGTTTCTTTTATCTTCCAGAGCTAGTTTTATCTACGAGCAGACCCACAGATTGTTAGTAAAAACAAATTCACTATTCCTCTCCTTTACAGCTTACAAGAAAATTTCAGCTCTAAAAACAAAGCATCTTCTCAGCCCTCTCATCTAAGACTTAACTTCTTCTTTATTGACTTGAGTGTCTTCATGTTGTTTTTTATATACTTGCATTTTGTTCTTTTCTCTCACTCAGAAGAAGACTGAAGTACTGAAAAACTTAACATCACGCATGAGGCCTACCTAACCCACCAATAACTTGTAACAGAAAGCTGTGGCTCAGTTGTGTTCAGATCAGCTTTATAGTTGGAGTTTCGTTTTCTACACCAGCCACAGAAGTCTCTGGTCTCAGCCACGCTAAGAAGAAGCAGCAGCCTGACAGCGAGATCTTCGCAGCCACAGCCAGCCCTGCTCTGGCTAAAGCTCCGCAGCCTCCCCTGTCTCCTTGCCCGGCAGCTGCTGAAACCCAGCCCGGCCAAACCAGAGCCCATGGAGAGAGAAGCCAGCAAGCAGCCCAGAAAATAGAAAAGAAGCCCCGCCTGCAGCAAGACTGCCAGCCCAGCCCAGCACAGCCCAGACACAGAGCAGAAGCCAAAACCCAGCAGCTCCCTGCCGACCAACAAAGAAAAAAGGTTTCTGAATTTTTTCATCTTTACCATGTGTGTTTCACAAAAGCGTGTCTAGCTTTCAGTAGCTCAACAGACTGTCAGATACACAAAAAACTTTGCATCACTTCCCTGAATTTCCTCTCACTCCAAAGCATAACACAGGGCCGCTGGGAGCAACTGGGATCAGACTGGGAGCAACTGGGAGCAACCAGGACCATACTAGGAGCAACTGGGATCATCATGGCATCAGAGAAGGATCATACTGAGAGGGACTGGGTCTGTGCTAGAGGCAACTGGGATCACACTGGGAGGAAATGGGGACATGCTGGGGAACAATGGGATCATACTGGGAGCAACTGGCACCACACTGAGGGTGACTGGGATCCTTCTGGAATCATACTGGAAGTGATTGGGAGCAGGCTGAGAGCAACTGGGACCATGATGGGGCAACTGGGATATACAGGAAGTGACAGGAATCATGTTGGAGGTGACTGGGAGTGGTTATGAGAACTGGAATAATGCTAGAAACTACTGGGAGCAACTGGGAGTGAGTGGAAACACATTAAGGACAATTGGGATATACTGGGGGAGACCAGGAGTGACTGGGATCACAGAGGAAGCTTAAAGTTACTGGAATAATACTGGGAGTATCTGGGAGTGACTGGAATCATACTGGGGGCAAATGGCACTGTACTGAGAGTGACTGGGTTCATATTGGAATCATACTGGGAAGGACTGGAACCATACTGGGAGTGCCTGGAACTATGGTAGGGGTGAATGGGAACAGCTGGGACTGTGCTGGGACCATGCTGGGATCATACTGGGAGTGACTGGGATGATACTGGGATCACACTGAGTGTAACTGGAAGTGACTGGAACCATCCTGGGGGTGACTGGGAGCCACAGGGCCCATGCTGGGAGTGACCTGGGGGGAACTGGCCCAGCTGGGGCTCAGGGTTGTTCTCCCCCAGGGCTGCCCTGGGTCCTGCTGCTGTCCCTGGCCCCACAGAGCCGAGGGACAGGGGACAACTGAGGGACAGGAGACAGGGGTAGGGACGTGGAGAGGTAGAAGGGAGTTCCAGGGGGTCCTTGAGCCCAGGAAATGGGAGTTCAGGGTTTCCCAAAAAGAGGGGACCAGGGTGGGAACACTCGGGATGTTCGGGAAGGGGGAGTTCAGGGGGTCTCTGGTTTTGCAGAAAGGTGGGGCTGGGGGCTGGGAAAGGCAGGAATGGGGATCCAAGGTGCTCCAGGGCATCCTAGGGTGACGCCCATGGCAAGTCTGGAGGCTGGGAGCCATGGGATGGCCGGGAAAAGGGGAGCAGGGGGTCCTGATGTCCAGAATGGGGGATTCAGGGGGAATTCCCTGTGCAGGCTAAGAGGAGCAGGGGGGTTCCGGTGCTGGGGGTCCCACTCCCCCCTGGCCCCCCAGGAGCGCCCCCAGCCCCAGCGCTGGAGCCATCGCGCTGCTCCTCCTCACTGCCAGTGTGATCCCAGGATGATCCCAGTAGAACTCAGTCACCCAGGAGCTGCTCCTAGTATGATCCCAGTTGCTCCCAGTCATTCTTTATTATGATGCAATTTGCCCCTGGCACAGTTCCAGTTGGTCTCAGTTGCTCCCCCTTTGATCCAGTGTGTTCCCAGTTCTCCCAGTTGCCCCTAGTGTAGCCCCAAGTAACTCCCAGTATGATGCCAGTCTCTCCCAGCAGGGCCACAGTCATTGACACTTGCCCCCAGTTGCCCCCAGCATGGTCCCAGTTCCCCGTAGCACGCTCCCAGTGGCTCCCAGTGGCTCCCAGTCCAGTCCCAGTCATCGCCTGCATGGTCTCAGGCACTCCCAGTATATCCCAGCTGCCCTGAACATTCTCGTAGTCATTGCCAGGCACTCCCAGTTACCTCAGCATGGTTCAGCTGCCCCCAGTTTTATCCCAGTCACTGCCAGGACATCCCAGTTGTCACTAGCATGCATCCTGTCATTCCCAGTTGCTCCCAGTTCTTCCCACTGTGTGCACAGAGAGCTCCCAGCATGGGCCTGGTAGCTCCCAGTAACCCCAGTGTCACGATCCGTCCTTATGAACGGGTTTCGTGATCGTTCATGGATTGATCTCAGGGTGCAAAAACCGACACAGGACAGGGGGATTTGCAGTAATAATCAAAACAAACGCACCTTTATTGAATGACCACAGCAAAATGCAATAGAGGGATTAAGGGAGAGAAAAATTCAGAGAAAGAGAGAGAGAGAGAGAGAGAGAGGGGAATATAACTGCCAAACGTAAAGTCCTTTGGTCCAGTCCAGTTGAGGATCCGCCTGTTACGTCGGGGAGATCTCAGAGGCGCAGTTCATCTGGACCCCAATTGTACTCTTTTTCAATGGGGGAAGGGGGAATGAATTTTGCAACCAAATCAAAGGTAGTTTTGGGGAAAGAATGGTGTTTCGAAAGGGTACACACAGTCCATGTTCGGCAGTGGGCATGAGCCATTGTTTTTGTGGCCCAATGCTCACACCTGCAACATCCATCTCGCTTTGGTCAGCTTGCCTCTCCCCACACACCTCCCTCGGGTTGGGGGTCTCAGTCCCAGTCCTTGGAAAGTATAAGAGGGGGGCTTCTCACATGCGGGTTTGATGTCTGGGTCTCTTGATGAAGAGGCTTCTTACATCTCAGTCTGTGTGTCACGGTGGTTGCAAACGAGTGAGAGGGGTCTTCTGCAGGGTTCCACCACTCAGGAGAAGTCCAGCCAGACCGAGAGGTGGGGCAGCTTCCAAGGCTGTTGTTGCAAAAAGGGCACGGTGCCCCCTTCTCATTGGGCTCAGTGTAGCATACAGCAAACAACACTTGTGGAAACAGTAGCTTAGCAATGCTCTCAGGTCTCAGGGCCTTGTGGCATATGACTTTCTCCTACAGAGGAGACGGGGGGAGGGGGGGGATCTTCTCTTCAGTGGTCCTCAAATGACGATCGTGAGGCAGATGAGGGAAAATTCGGACAGACTCTTACACCTGCTCAAGGGGAGGTCTCTGTCCCTGTCACTCCCTTGCTCTCCCCCCCTTTTCTCTTTCTTTCCATCTCTCTCTCTACCTCACATTTACTGTTCAATAAAATCCACTTTGGATTTGGTCTCGTTAGCGCCTTAATTGGGGCTGAGGCATCTCTCTAACAATTTTCTTAACCAGATTGCCACATGATTTTGGCACAGTGAGTTCAGGGCACTGTTGTCTGTCCCCAGGTGCCTTTGACAACAGCATGGTTCCCGTCCTCTGAGGAGGTTGTGGTTCTCTCTGGAGGAACTCTTGGAAACTTGGACACAGCTTCCTCTGAGCAACTTACGGGAGAACTGATGAGGAAAATGGCTGTTGTGGGTGGCCAGTGAAAAGAAAATATTTTGTTGTCCTTCCTTGAAAAGTGTGTTAAAATCATTGGAGGAAAGGGAGCAAATGTTACCAGCGAGACTGACAAGGTTCATTCACCCCACGGTGAGGAACATAAGGCTGCTGAAAGTCCTACAAGAAGCCCAGCTCAAGTACCTAAATTCCTGAATATCTCCTGAATTCCCAGGCTTGGGTTCTTTGCCAAATGTGAGAATCATTTTTCTCTTGATCCCTGTCACCTTTGTGACAGCTACACAGAGCTTCCCCTTCCTTTTAATAATCTGTATTGGGCCAAATATTCTCTTTTCTTCTTTTAGAACCTGCCAGCAGCTGAGCTGGAGCTGTGCAGGAACCAATGAAACTTGGAATTGCCACATCACTGCTTGGATTGTCAGTTTATTCATATTTGGGATTTGTTTGCATTTCCATCACAAGTTACTTGTGGGAAGAGCAAATATTCTTCAAAGTGATTTATGCAGAGTTAAGTTTGATTTCTGCCAAGTTTATTTTGTCCAGTGCCCAGGAGATGCTCAAGGGGTCTCTGTGCCTCTTGCCCTGGGGGATGCTTGGGAGGGGCTTGGGAGTGTTGTCCCTGTCCCTGTCACCCCAGGCCATTCCCCAGGGGACAATAAAACCTGGCTGAAAGTGGAGCAAAGTTTGCAAAAGTGGCAGTTAATGGAACAGTCAGCGCTACCTTGAGAGCTCAGTAACAAATCAAGGCGGCCCAAGGTAATTATGGGGCTCTGTGGACACCTAAAGTAGAACGTTTAGTAAATGGCAGGTATTGAAGGGAAGAACTTGATCTGTCTTCCCCAACAGTCTTGGGGACATTGGCAGGAGAAATGATGTCATTGTCTTCTTTATGGACTGTCAAGCTGACATAAAACCTGACTTGGAGGAAAATGTCCAAAGGCTTCACCCACAGAGACTTTTTGCCTGAACTCCTGAGAAGAAAGGATTCTGTGCCCCAACAACCCCATAGCTCAGCCAGGGGCTCATGCACAGCCCCCCTGGCAAAGGCTGATCCCAATGGATGCTCCAAACCAGGCTGTGGGTTTGCAGCAGTGGGGGAACTGGCTCAGATGTGACACACATCTTAAACTGATCCAAAGAAAAACAATGAGGCTGTACTCACCTGGGAGAACTTTGAGCACTTTATGGCAATTAAAAGGACTATAAAAGGGCTGGAGGTGGACTTTGTACAAGGGCTTGGCATGGAAATGGCGTCACAATGACAGAGGGGAGAGATAGGTGGGATATTGGGAAGAAATTCTTCCCTGTGAGCATGGTGATGCCTTAACAGAGCCTGCCCCATTCCTGGAAGTGTCCAAGAGCAGCTTAGATGGGATCTTGCCGCAACCAGGTCTAGTGGAAAATGTTCCTTTACCTGTCCCTGACAGGGGGTGAAACAAGATGATCTTTTAGGTCCCTTCCAGCCCATGCCATTCCAAGGCTCCATTAATCTATGACTTCATGGGCCCCACTGGCTCCCAGGAGTGGAGTGGGGTGCGTTGCCTGGCTACAGGAGTTGTGTTGAGGAGGGCCTCAGTCCTGCAAGGGATGTAGAAGGAGAAAGAGCCTGCTGGCTGCTCGTCCTTTTTATCATTGCTTTGCTCATTGCTTCTATCACCCTTTTGTTCACCCTGTTTGTCGTCCATTTTGCTCATCCCTGACAGACCCAACTGGGCAGAAGGCTTGTGACAAATCAGGGACAGAGTGTGTGCAGACAGCGGGAGAGGAGTGTGCTCCTACATCCTGGGGTGTGCCCCAACCTTGCTGTGGTGTCATGGGTTCCTTTCTGTGCTGAAAGATGCTGACCCAGTTCCTGGAGAAGCTGCAGAAGGAGAAAGCAGATCAGCAGGACATGATGGCTGCCATGGACATGGTACATTCTAAGGGGCCTCTGTGCCAGCCCAGGGCTTCCTGGGCAGGGTGACAAATGCCCCTTGTCCCTTGGGGGCTGGGTGGCAGAAATTGTCCCCTTGGGAGGGGGAATTTCCTGAGCTCATGGGGTCCCTCACCCTTCACATGGTGGGACCAAGCTCACCAGGGTGATGGGGCAAATGGGGCCACAGCAGCCTGAAAGGGGCATGATGGCCTGGAGGAAGCACTCCTCCCTCTGCCCCTCACACGCTGGCCCTGCCTGGCATTCCTCATCCCTTTCCCCGCCGCTCTCCTGCCGTTCCCCTCTGCTAGAAGGCGGACAAAGCTGCCTTGGACAGCAAAGTCAATTGCAGCCAGTTTGAAGAGAACATGAAGGAGCTGGATGAGAGAATGCAGGAGTTGCAGAGCCAGATTTCAGGCCAGGAGCAGCACTGGAACAATATGCAGCAGCAGTTCAGCAATGCAATTGAAGACAAGGTGAGGGGTATTTCGTCCCCACCATGAGGAACTGGCACCTTTGGGACTTGACAGCCTGTGGCAGCATCCCTCTGAGGATCCCCCTCCAGGCTGTTCCCTGGAGAGCTCCATGTCACATCCTGGAGCAGCTGGCTGAGGCTGTGCACCTGTTCACAGCTGGATCGCCTGGAGCTGAAGACTTTCCGTAAACACCTGGAGGACTCCTGGAACAGGAACATGGAGGAAGTCGAGGATAGGCTGTTGCATGAAAACGCCGCTGGGATTAAGAAGTGAGTGCGATGGAGATTCTGATGGCTTTGGGAACAGAGATGGCAACTGCTCCTCCAGGCAGGGCTGTCACACACTATGTCCCTGAGCTGGGCCGTGCCCTGCCCTCCTGACCGTGCACACGGGGGGACTTTGGTGCCAGAGAGGGGCTGAAAGCGCTGCAGGGGCTGCTTGAGATGGTGGCATGGGTGCCTGTGCCCCTCACCTGGCATCAGCAGCACCTTGGGGATGGGGAGAAACAGGCTCAACAGCCCACGGTTCAGCCTGCAATGGCCGTGAGCCTGTGCAGTGACCTGCCCAGCAGCTGGCTGCTGCAGGAAGCTGCTGCCTGTGTGCTGCAGGGCTGTGGGCCCAGGAGCTCAGCTGGCGCTCTTCCCTCACCCTCCTTAGGCAGCTGCCAGTGCCTTTCACGTGCCTGTCCTGTGACCGCATGCTCAGCATGCAGGTTCCTGGCCAGTGAGTAGCACCCGTGCATCGGGGGCAGCAGGGCTGGCATGGGGGGAGATGGGTGCCAGCGGTGACCCGCTGTGCTGGGCACAGGGGTGACAGTGTCTACTTGGGAGGGGCTGATGTGGGGAGCCCCCTCTGCAGCCCTGCCCATCAGCAGGGCCTGTGGGGGCTCATCCCAAGGGCTACAGGCAGCGAGATGCCATGGGCTACAATCCCATGGCTTTGGGAGTGCTGCCTCCAACAGGAACAGGTTCGTTGTCCCCTGCCACACACCTGTGACTCCTGCCCTCCCCAGGTACCCCGAAAAACTCCCATATTTGCAGCCGATGCCCCCTAGCAAGGAGCCACCGCCCAGCCAAAGGTAAGGGCTCTGAGGACACATTCCCCGCGCCTGGGGTGCAGGGTAGCCCTGACACAGCAAGGAGGGCTCTGCACCTGGGCTGGGGCAGAGGAGCCTGGGGGGACGGGGCAGGGTAGGGGAGCAGAAGGCAGCTGTGGAGGGCCAGTGCTTGCCCCAGGGCTGGGGGCTTTTGCATTCCTTGCCTTGCACTGCCCTGTCTGGCCCACCTCTCTGTCCCAAGGTTGCTGAAAGCACATCTGATGAGCTGTGTCTGTTTTCAGTCTGAGCTCAGGCTTGGTGGGGACTTGTGTGCCTCCTGTGAAAGGATTCCCAAAACCAATCCCTGCAGCTGGGACAGCGCAGCTCCTGCCAGCTGGTGTCCTGTGCACAGGGACCTGCCATGGCCATGGCCAGCACACCTTGCTGTGGGGACAGAGCCAGCAGATCAAGCCTGGTGGGATGGGCTTGGGGCTCCTGCAGCAGATGGACAGGAGCTGGCAGGGACATGCCCCTGCAAGCAGCCCTGCTAGTGCCCTCCCTGGCACAGCAGGGTGATGCCCTGCATGCCACAGGGCTGGGCACTGAGCCTCCTCTGTCCCATCCCACAGGAGGCCGCTGCTCTGTGCCAGTGTCCCCCATATGCCTCAGATCTCTGGGGACCATCAAAGCAGCAGTTTTACGATGCAGAACATCAAGGCTTCCCCACATACAACTGCACAGCTGCAGCGTCTCCTGGTACACCACAACAAGGCAGGTGTGATGAAGGTAGAGACACAGAATGGTGACTGAGGCTTTAAGCATTGCTGACTATCCAGGAGGAATCTGTGCCTTCAGTCCCCAGGGAGACCTGGGTTAGGAGGATTATTGGGGGGTGCTGGATTGGGCCCTGCATTGCAGCCAGCTGCCCTCTCCTCCTCAGCCTCGTGTGACCCTGCTGCACGGTGATGGACACATCTGGAGGGGCCGTAATGACCAGCATTGCACGGCGATCAGGACACAGGATGCGTCAGACATGGCCCTGTCGGGGCAAGGGGGTCAGTGATGACAGGGGGCTGATTATCTGCAGGGTGCTAGCTGGGGGATGAGTGGTGTGCTGGGTAATGTGGCATGGGTATTTTGTGTCTGGGGTAAGAAGGAAGGGGCAGAATGGAGCAGGAGGACTGGCACATGGGGCAACTGAGCTTGGAGCCGCAATTATGTGGGAGAATGGCCATGCCCAGTGTGGGACAAGACCTTGAGTGCTGGTGCGCTGGGGCCAGCACCTGTGGCAGCTCACCCTTGTCCTTCACCGCCCAGGCCCTGCCGCCTCAGGACAGCACCGGCCAGGCACAGCTCCTTGACAGGTCTCATGGGCCCCAGGGCTCGAGCAGCCTCTCCAGCCCCGCCAGACATCAACAGCCCCCGGCCAGCTGGAAAGGACTCAGCGCCCAATGCTCGGCCTGGGACATCTTGTCCGAAGCGAGAAACACCTGTGACAACTGTCATAAGGAACTTGACTTTTTACTTGTATATAATAACTAAGTTAGTTGTACATAGTTATTAGGTTAATAAAAACTGTTAAAATTACGGGCAGAGCCTTGTCTCACAGCCTGTCTCTCCCCAGGCTCCCTGGTGCTCCTTCAGCTCCTTCCCCCCTGCTGTGGCTCTGCCCCCGTGCTGAGCAGATCGAGCCCCGGGCCAGGCCCTGAGGCCGCTGCTGCTCCCGCAGCGCCTGCGGGGCAGCCCTGAGGCACCGGGCCGGCTGTGGGAGCCGGAGCCGCGCTGCAGAGCCCGCGGCCCTCACGGGCTGCGAAGGCACGGGCAGATGGCCATGGGGCCCGGCTGGCAATGCCGGCGCTGCTGCTCTCGGCTGCCGCCTGCAATCCTTACAGGCAGCCCTCATGCCGGCTCAGGAGCCGCTCGGAGCCGTGCCCGAGGGCTGGCCCCGACCCGCGGCCCCAAGGGCACTTGTCCTTCATCTCAGCACTGCCACATTCCGAGCTCATTTGTCAGCTCCCTCCTCCCCTTCCTTTCTGCGGGGCAGCGTTAGGGGCCGGCCCAGCAGCTTTCCTCCCGCACAGCCGGCAGCCCCTGGCCCACAGCTCCCTGGCGGGAGCCAGAGCTGCTTTCCAGCCGGGCAGCCCCGCCGTGTCCCGCAGCCCGGGCCGGCTCTTTCCCGCCGCCGGCAAGGCCCAGCGGCTGGGCCCGGCCATCCCGGGCCAGAGCAGCTCCCTGGCCGGGGGAACACAGCCGGACATGGGGGGACACACAGCAACACAAAGGGGACACACGACGGGCACCGTTTCCCGTGTCCCCGTTGCCGCAGAGCAGTGCTGTGTGCGGGGCTGGCACAGACCCGGGCACAAAGCCATGTCTGTGCTGTCACCGGAGAAAGGACACGGCAGGGGTGCTGCTCACGGATGAGGGTGCTTGGGGCTGGGGGAGCTCTCCGACCTTCTCACACCTGTGGAGGTCGGGGCAGTCTCTGTCCCTCTCAGCCCTGGTGTGACCCCACCCAAACATCATCGGGGTCAGAGGGACAGAGACACCCGCAAACCCCCAGAACAGCAGAACCTGGGATTTGGTTTGGGGCTGAGGATTTAGGAAGGGGCTGGAATTGGGGCTGGGTTGGAGTTGAGGCTGAGATTTGGATTAGAGCTGGGATTGAGGTTAAGGCTAGACATGGATTGGCTTTGGGCTGGGGTTGGGTTCCAAACTAGACAAATTTGGAATTGGAATGTGATTAAATACAGAACTGTGAGTGTGTCTAAACGTGGAGTGAGATTGAGACCAGGATCAAGGTCAGGTTTGGGACTGAGCTCACCCAGAGCGGGACAGAGGGAATGTCACTGCAGGATGTCCCTGGCATCATCCCAGCCCTCCTCAGGCACCTCCAAACATGAGGGGCAGCTGGGTGCCCCAAGATCCAGGTGCTCCCACGCTGCCCCTCAATACCAGGCAAGCATTCCCTGAGGGCAGCCCTGACTGTGACCCTTAGGGCTCTGGGATCAGCCCTCACATCCCTGTGGGAGCAGCTGCAGACAGGATGAGAGATTTCCCCCCCCTCTTCCCTGTGGAAAGATGAAGCCCAGCTGCCCTTTCCTTCTGGTGCCTCCTCCTCTCCTCAGCTGAGGATGTCAAACTTCCCAGGAGCAGGAAAATCCCCATTCCCTGTTTCCTTGTGGCTGCAGCTTGGAACACCCACTCAGAATTAAGGACTTTCTGACAGCCCTGCTGAATGACACTGGGAGGAGATTTGTGAGAAAGGGAGGAAATTGTATTTCAATAGTAAATAAAAGGTGCAAAATTATTTCTTTCTGTCACATTTGTTTTCAGTCAGTTGCACTTCTGGTCCCAGGCCAGAGAAAAGGGTGGGGCTGGGGGCTGGGAGAGGCGGGGGGCTGGGAAAAGGTTGCGTTGGTGCTCGATGAAGAGATGCAGGGGGGTCTGGGTTCTCAGCAATGGGGGTGCCAGGGGGGTCTCAGGGTCATGGGAATGGGGGGGGTGGGCAGGGATGTGAAGAGGTAGAAGGGAGTTCCAGGGGTTCCTTGAGCCCAGGAAAGGGGAGTCCAGGGTTTCCCAAAAAGGGGGGACCAGAGTGGGGACACCCGGGATGTTCGGGAAGGGGCAGTTCAGGCTGTCTCTGCTTTTGCAGAAAGGTGTGCCTGGGAAAGGCAGGAATGGGAGACCAAGGCGTTCCAGGTTGTCCCAGAGTCAGGCCTACGCCAAGTCTGGAGGCTGGGAGCCATGGGGTGCCCGGGAAAAGGGGAGCAGCGGGACCTGATGTCCAGAACAGGGGGATTCAGGGGGTCCCTGTGCAGACTAAGGAGAGCAGGGGGGTCCCGGTGCTGGCAGTGGCGGTTCAGGGTCCCGGTGCTGGGGGTCCCACTCGCCCCTGGCCCCCCAGGAGCGCCCTCAGCCCCAGCGCTGGAGCCATCGCGCTGCTCCTCCTCACTGCCAGTGTGATCCCAGGATGATCCCAGTAGAACTCAGTCACCCAGGAGCTGCTCCCAGGATGATCCCAGTACAGCCCAGTCACTCCCAGTCCTGGCATCCCCCCAGGCCTCTCTGCGTTCCGACCTGTCCCGGCTCCATCCCCGCCCCTGCCGGGGGCTGCAAGGGCTGCGGGAGCGGAGGAGGACGAGGAGGAGGGAGGGAGGAAGAGGCGGAGCGGGGGCGGAGAGGGGGAGCCAGGCGGCTCCGGCGCTGCCTGAACTTGCAGCAGCCTCTTGTCCCCTCCTGTCAGGGAGTTGTGCAGAGCCAGAAGGTCCCCCCTGAGCCTCCTTTTCTCCAGGCTGAGCCCCCTTCCCTGCTGCCTCACCGCCTCCTGCTGTTCCAGCCAGGGTCGGATACTAGTGCTACAAAGAGCAATGTACAGACCTGGCATAGGTGCCTTTGTCACCACATTTTAACCTTTCATTGGTTACAGAAAGACTCTTGGGAAGCCCCAAACTGCAGTCAGTCGCTGCAGTGCCAATGTCCTTGGCAAAGCCCTGCGGCCCGGCCCGGCCCCGCACTCGGCGCCGCGGTTGCCCGGTAACCGCGCCCGGGCCCTCAGCGCCTGTGACAGCGGCGCGGCCTCAGCTGCCTGAGAGCGCGGCCCTGGCTGGGTGTGCGCAGCCTGGGCTCCTGCAGGCGGCTGCACCGGGCCATTTGCCGGGTGAATTGTCGGCGTAGAGAATTGCTAAAGGTGCAGAGCACTGGCCTCTGCGAAAAGCCCAGCAGCATGCAGAACACTGGTGTCTGCTAGGGAGTCCTGAATTTCACTTGAAGGTAAAGACCGACTAAAGTTGAACTTTTTGGTTTTGTTTCATCTGTGCTCTGAAAGAGAATGCCAAAGGGAAATAGAGGATGTGATCATGCCAGTCTTCTGGCGCAGTAGTTCAGTGACATGAACACCTGAGAGGATGAACAATAAATGGACTACTGATTGTGCTTTTTTTTACTGAAGAAATGCAACATTTTCTAAAGGTAGTAGTCTATACATTTTTTCCCTATGGTAAGTGCTTAAACTGCTTAAAGGTGAATGAGTTCTGTTCAAGTTTCAGTAGGTTTTTTATCATCTGGGTTTTAAAATTTTTAGGGAGATGCCTCTGTATTGAGGTGCAAAGGAGACCATATGCCAAAGTCAATGGTCTGGAT
This sequence comes from Ammospiza caudacuta, assembly GCF_027887145.1. Taxonomy (NCBI): domain Eukaryota; kingdom Metazoa; phylum Chordata; class Aves; order Passeriformes; family Passerellidae; genus Ammospiza; species Ammospiza caudacuta. The sequence continues at coordinate 7,684,199 of NC_080602.1, forward strand.
TTTATAGAACAGTAAATGTGAGGGAGAAAGAGAGGGAAAGAAAAGAAAAAGTGGGAGGCGGATGGAGGTTGGGAAAGGGGGGAGGAGAAAGAGAGTGACAGAGAGAGGTTTAGTAGAAAATATCACCATTCCCTGGATCCCATTGGCCTACCATTAAATCCTCTTCTGGTCTTCTCTGTGGTGAGGTCTGGCAAAATGTAAGACTCCAATGGATTAATGCAGATTTGGGCAAGGGGATACCTTGCCCAGGTACCTCCCAGGAGTGGGGCAAGTTGGACTCTGTCTCTTGCTACTTTCAAATAATATAAAATCTTTAGCACCCATATATCCTTTGAGTCTGCCATGAGTTGGGTTCTGGATTTTCAGATTTGCTGTGTTACTTTGCATGCCCTGCAGTCGTCTGGTGCGAGGCCTCAGGAATGGGTCTGGAGGCACTGCGGAGGTCTTTGCTGGGAGGTTTGTGTGCAAACCTGGCCTCAGCAGAAGAGTCTGTGGCTATGACTTCCCCAGCCTGAACCCAGACAGAGCTGATTTTCAGGACAGCTGCTGGGTTTGGCTTTGTTGTGGATAGGTTTTACTCCTCAGCCTTGTTTACTTGTCCCCAGACCTGAGCTAATGGGACAATAGTGTCACCTTGATCTTGTCTCAAGTTCCCTTAGGCAGCTTAACTCACAGTGCCAAGTTCCAGTCAGGAGGCATTTTCAGGGAGGGGTGGGCTTGGGTGTTCGCAGCTTCTTTATAGAGTTTTGTCACAATGGGCAGAAAGTCCTTTATAATGATATTTAAGCCATTAGCCATAACATTCCAGTCTCTCATTAGTCTCTCAGCTGTGAGGAGCAGCTGAGAGAGCAAGGGTGCTTTAGCCTAAAGAAGAGGAGGCCCACTCTAGCTATTTTTGAGTAATATTTAAGCTACAGCTTTGTCTGTTTGAACTGCTATTAATGTTCAGATTTTTAGCTCCAGGTTTCAGTATGATCTAACTTTGAATTGCACAAGGTAGCCATAGAGTTCAAATAAAGTCCAACTGGATGCCTAATTATACTAGCTACTTACACCAAACAAGCACTTAGCTACTTTCAAGTAATGTAACATTTTTAGCACCAGAATATGCCTTGAATCTGCCATGAATTGGGTTGTGGATTTTCAGAGTTCCATTGTTGCTCCTTCCAGTTTTGTTGAGGCACTGTCGCTCACCTGCGACACCGTCCCTTGGAAATGGCGTCTGGATTGCCAAAGAAGACACCGACCCCTCGTCTTTTGTCCAGGGAAGGGCTGAAGCCTAATACTGTGAGTACCCCCTGGGGCTGTGTTAAGGCTGGCACTGCCCTGGTGTCCCTGCTCTCCCTGCCCCTGTTGTCCAGCAGTGCTGTGAAGCTGCAGAGCCCCTGCCCAGCCCTTTGTGCTGTGCTGCTGTTGCTGGGGCTGTCCTGGTGCAATAGGGAACACTGTGGGTTGCTTCAGCTGTGTCTTGCCTGGATGTGCCAGCAGAGCCAAGTGAAACCAATGTACAGCTGAAGGCCTGAGCATGTGTTCTGTCCCTTTCCCTGTGCCACAGGAATTCCTTCTCTCAGGCTGGGCACCACTCACCGGTGCTGCTCTGACCATGCTGCCCTTGGGCACCTGGGCGTGTTGGGGGGGGGAAGCTCAAACTCTGCCCAAAGCCCTGAGAGCCACGGCTGGTCCCAGCTGGAAGAGCTTCCAAAGCAGCTGTTCTCTCCCAGCTCCTGTGTGGGCACAGATGCAGGCCTGCAGGCAGTGCTGGCGCCAGGGCCGCAAAGGTCCCTTGCTGTCTGCAGCTCACTTGGCTGAAGATGCCCCACTGCTGAGGCTCTGTCAAGGAGATGCCTCTGTTTTCTTCTGTGGAGGGCTCTGTCAGCCCAGGCAGAGAAAACAATCAACAGGGAGAACTAAAACCTAGAGACATTGCTGTGCACCTCACTCTTGGTACAGCGTTCCTTTCTTGCATCTCTTGGACTCATCCAGCAGCGATATCTCCTTGCTGTGAGTTCTGGGTGTTGTGCAGGGATGGAGTTCAGGCAGTTCTGAGAGCTCCTCCCCATTCTCTGGAAAGGTCACTGCCTCAATCCAATGAAACGTAAGAGGAAACAAATGCCCAAAGAGCAGAAATCCCCAACCATGTCCCATCCAGTCATGGAGAAGCCAATGGGACAGAGCCATATGGCTGGAGTATGTGTGTTCCACTCTGTATTATTAATTCACTGATGCTAAGTATTTCAGCAGGAAACTCCCAGGGCTTCCAGGAATGTCCTAGTGGCTGTGATCACAAGTTATTCACCAGTGCCACTTGTTCAAGAAAAGCCTTTCTGAACAAGCACAACTCTGAGGCTCTAGCTGGTTTACTTTTGCCTTTCAGCTGCTTCCCTCTAAGTTCCAGAGGGAGAAGTTTCTCAGCAGGAAGAAGGAGGCCAGCACTGGGGGGAGTATTCTGCCCAGAATTGGCCCATTTCTAGACAGGAGTGAGACTCACGCAAAGGTAGCCTTTTCCTGCTCTTTTCCTTTCTGTTTCACATGAAGTTTGAAGAGGGTGTGTGCTTGTGACAGGCTTGCCTCCAGCAAAATACCTCAGTGTCCAGGTCCTGCTGTCATTGCAAGGTGCTGGGAGTGGTGGACTGGGAGTCCTGATCTGCACTAAGCCAACACAAATACCCTCTGCTGAAGCTGCTGGGGTGTGCTGGAGTGCAGCTGCCATTGCTAAAACAATGGGAGGAAGGCTGGGGACACAGAGGCCCAAAATTGCCCTTTGCCATTCTCCTGCTGAAGGAGCCACCTCTTGCTTTTGTGTGGTCACCATCAAATGCTCGGGGTCACAGAATTCCCTGCAGAGTGGCAGCGTTGGCCTTTGAAGGCCAAGGATCTGCAGGAATTACTTCAGATGGAACAAAACAAATTGCATTACTGCTTTGGGCTGGAACAATGTGTTGGAGCCTGACGGGGTGTTAGATTTTGCAGGCTGCCAGATGTACAGGGGACTGGCCCTGGGCAGAGGGGAATGGATGTGCTTTGTCTGGATCAGTGCCTATTCAGAGGTGTGTTTAAAGCTGCTTTTCTGGCAGGACTAGCTCGGTATAAAGCACAGTCCAAACGGGTAGGTGACTGAGGTGGGCTGTTGAGCAGGAAATTGGCAGCAAGAGACACAGAACACAATCCAGGTTAAGGATTGTCCTGGAGAGGGGCCTTGGGAACACCTCAGGAAAGGGCACAGCTAAGGGACAGTGTGCTGCAGCCACTCCCTTGAGCGGAATGTGTCTGCTGTGAAGTCACAGAGGAGACCTGCTTGTGTCTCTGCGGTGACAGCAGTGTGGCTGGAGAAGGCAGACAAAGCAGGGCAGAGTTTTCTCCAAGCAATGTCTCTGCTCCAGAAGCATTTGCTGTTGTTGTGTCATTCCAGACGTGCCTCTACAATGGCATGAAATAAGGTTGCAGTAATGACAGGAAAGCACCCATTTAAAGGCCATTGAAAAAGGAGATACCAACTCTACTTTTACCCAAGTTGCTGAGAAAATAACTGAAACTTATCCTCATTCAGCATCCACCTTACTTGTCTTTTTATTTTCAGCTCATTTGTCTTTTTATTTTTGCCTTTTCCTCTCTTTGGAACACACTAACTTTTAAATACAATGAAAAGGAACAAAATGATCAAAGCAAAAGAAAAGTGTTTCTTAGTAAGGATTCAGCTGAGCTGGGGATGTCTCCCTCCCTGAGAGCCAAGGGCACACACACACCCTCTGAGAAAATGGCAATCTTTGTATCCCCTTTGTACCCGGCTGGGGCGGTCCCTGTGCCCTTTGCCATTGGATGGGTACTCAGGAGCTTCCATTCTCTACTGAGCACCAACTTTTCTGTCCGCTCCCTTCTCATCCTCCTTCCTTTTGGTCAGGTCTTCAACCCTGTCCCTCTATTTGTGACACTCAACAAATCAACCTGAACAAATGCAAACCACAAATAACACACAGAGCCAACAAATTCCATTCTTTTGCTTAATAACCTTTTGGCTTCAGCCAAATGTCACCTCATCTCTCACACCTGCTCTGGTCCTGTGCTCTTCTTACTGAAGTCTAAGTTCTAGAGCAAAAAAGATATTTGCAGTTGTGTGGGCCTCGGTTTCCCTGTCTCAGAGTAAAAGACATCCCAAATCCTTTCCCATGGAGTCTCCTGTAAATTCATGGGTTTTACTTACTCCATGAGTGCTCAGTCAGTGCCCCAGAGCTCTGTGACCGCATGGGCACAGGGCTGTGTTTTAGGAACGTGCTGCCTGGCATTCTGGAGAAAGAAACCTGGAGAAATCCATGCCGAAAGAGCAGCTTGGCTTGAGCCTGCTCTGTGTGGCCCAGCAGCTGTGGATGAGCTCAGAGCAGAGGTGGGTGAGCCACTGTTTGCCCAGTGTGGGCTGGGCAGACGTGCTCCCTCAGAGTCTGTACTTCACTGGGGATCAGTGGAAGATTCTCCTGCATGAACCTTCCTCACAGCAGCTGAAGCTCTCCCTGCTCTCTCTCCTCTCCAGCTGCCGTCAGCTGCCCCGAAACAGAGCTGGTTTGGGGTTTCCCCACCAGAGCTGGTATTTCAGAACTTCGTCGCTCGGCAGGTGTCGGAAATGGTGCTGTCTCTCATGAATAAGGACAAGGTAAGTGCTGGCACGCAGAGCTTTAACGCTGTGCTGGAAGAGGAGAGTGCTGTCATTCCCTCAGTGTACAGCAAAGCAAGTTATCTGCTGCAGCACATGCAGAAGAAAATGTCTCAGCACCTTCTTCTGCAAGATGGTGGAAATCTTCCTGTGCTGGGAATTGTCCCCAGATTTTGGCCAGGCGTTGATGGTGTCTATCCCAAAGGAGTTTCCTTCTCTTGAAAGCTCTGGATTGACAGGAATGTTGAGGGCTGTACAGTTCTTACCTGCTCTCATGCTTTGCCTTGGGTCTATAGCACATCCTGTGTGTCCTTGGTTAATCTTGGCTCCTGGTAGGAATCTCTGCCTCTCTCAGCCAGTTTGGCTCCCTTTGTGCAGCTCACAGGCAAAGCTCAGGGGCTGAGCCTTCTGCACTTTATGCTGGAATCACTTCTCATTAATGGCATTGGCCCTGCAGGAACCGTGTTCTGCAAGAGCCCTGCAATCAGAGTGATGGAGCAGAAGCAGTGAGAGGCCTTCAGGTTCCACTTGAGGCTCCTGCTCAGCTTCATCCAGCTCTGCTCAGCTTTTCCAAAAGCAACACGGTGCTCTGCTTTCCCTTTGCAGAAGCACAGCACATCCAAAGCCATGTGCTCCTGGAGGTTTCCACCTTCACCTGAAGAAACTGGGATTGTTTTGCAATTTCCCAAGAGAGCTGAGAGGGAAAAAGTTTAAAAATGTCAATTGTGTTCCACTGTAAGGAGGAAAACTTGAGACCATTTGAATTTCAGTCAGGGAAACATTTTCTCAAGTGAGGCTTGTGCCAAGAGTGGGCTGGCGGGAGGAGAGAGGAGGGAGTCCAAATCACCTGGTTTAGATTTTTGGAGAGCATTTTGGTGCTCAGGGGTTGATGAGATCAGTGTGCTAGAAAATGCATGTGTGCTGTGTCTGTGTACCCCAGAGGGCCGAACCTGGCCTGCTGGCTGCAGGCAGGAATGCCCAGCAGCCCAGCTTGCCTGCACAGGCAGCAGGAAGCCCTGGAGAGCCAAGATTGGCTTTTCATACTGGAACCACACTGTCAGTCAGTGCTGGTCCTGTTTCTCCAGGCAGAAAATGCCTCTGAAGCCCCACGGTCAATAGACACCGCCTGTCTGTGTTTCTGTCACTGTTGGCAAGCTGGTTGCTCTCATGGTTTTATGATTCTTCCTTACTGCTTTACTGCCCATTTAAATTCTCTTTGCCATCTCCTTGTTTTAGGGATTGTCTTGCTGTGTTCATTCCTTCTTTTGCTTTTCAGGTTTGCTTTTATTCCCAGTAAGACCACAGTGTTTGGTCTCCTGTCTTGCTGCTCTGCCTGCCTGACTGTATCCCCAGAAGGTCCCTACCCAAACCTGATCTGCTAGAAGGGAATTTCTTCCTTCCCCCACAGTAATGGGCTGGTTTGCTTTTAGGTAGCACATTCCCCCTCTGGAACATGACCACTTCATGGCTGTGTGCAGGCAGAAGCCAGCAGGTTTTTTGGCCTTGTTGAACATGCAGGTGACTTGGTTCAGGTGCTGTGTCTCCATCCTGCTGGTGCTGACCTGCTCGGCCCTTCCTTCCCAGCAGGCACTGCCCTACTGCCCCTGGCCAAAATGCTGGAGCCAGAGAGAAGGGATTCAAGTTCAGCCTTGTGAATGATGTGCCTGTGCCTGCTCAGCTGGAAGTGCTTTGGAAAAGGGGCAGGGGAGGGATGTTAGCAGGGCATGGACAGGTCTCCTCTCGTCCTGTTTCCACAAGTGGCAAAATCATAATTTCATGTCTTTGCTGCAGTTTCTTCACGTGGTGAAGGTCTCCATGGAGAGCTCACCTTACTTCCAGCTGGTGAGCTCCAGCGATGCGTACCGTGCCGTGCCGCCGGGCGCCTCTGCCCCTGTGCGCATCCGCTTCACCCCCAGCAAGAACAAGGTGAGGCTGGAGGAGCCAAAGCACACAATGATCTCCACAGCCATTGTTTTCCCTGCACTCTGGCTCCAGCCCATTGCATGCTGTGAGCTGGGCTCCAGGCGTGGGCAGGCAGCCTGCAGCCAGTCACACCTTGGCACTGCTGGCAGGCACTGCAGCCAGGCCTGACAGGCTCTGCTTGCCCTCCCTGCACACTGCTGAGCATTGCCAAGGGAAGATGCACGGGAAACAGGATGAAAATGACAGAGGGCTCTTGATAGATGTTGGGCCATCTCTAGGTCCAGTGGAATGGGTTTCATTCTGATGGAAAACACCAGAGGAACAAAGAGGTCAGAGAGCTTTCCTCCTTCCTGGACTGCCAACAGCTTCCCTGCCTGCCCCTGGGCTGGAGCACAGCCGGTGCTTTTTCACCCCCTCTGTTGTGCAGCCTGTCAGCTGTGCTGTCCCAGAGCACAAGTGAGCATGGCACAGCTGCAGGGCCAGGGCAGAGGATGTGCTGTGCCCGTGAGCCCGGCCTGGCACAGGCACACTGGGCCCTGGGTGCCCTTGGTCAGCAGGAGGTTGCTGAGCTGCAGGGCACTTGGACACCTGCCTGAAGGAGCTGCTGTAGGGCAGGTACAAGCTGCAGGCAGAGCTGTGAGCCCAGAGCCCGTGGCAGTGACACTGCTGGGGCTCTGTCTTCATGCCTGTCCCTGTGCTTGCTCTGTCAGCTGGCACCCATTCTGTGCCAAAGGTGCTTTTGTGGGGAGCTTTGAACAGCAGTGCTGAGGCCCTGGCAAGTCTGATCTCAGTGCTGGGATCTGGAGGGTTCATGTTCTGATCTGGAGGCTTGTTCATACAGAAGGGTTGAGGGCATGGCATGGAAGGGAGGAAGCCTTGCAGGGAAACAAAGAGAGGCCCTTTCCAACAGCATCCTGCTACCTCTTAGCACCGTTCTTCTCCTGACTTGGTTGGACAGGCAAAGTTAGAGGGGAGTTGTGAGCCAACTGATGTTTCTGCACCAGGCCAGAGGTGCAGGATGTCTTTGGGTGCAGCTGTTTTCTCCTCTTCCTTTTGCTGCTAAGAGTTAGTTGAACACTTTGTCCTATTCTCAGACAGTGGGAATATAGAAGCCTAAAGAGCAATGCCCTGTGTTCCCCAGCTCCATGTTGCTTAGAAGGGGCTTAGGAATTCTTTAACATCATTAAAGTTTAGAGTAGAAATGATGGTGGCCTAGGGCTGTTAACTGTATGACCCAAGTGACACAAGAGCTGAATGCCACTGAGACGGATTTTGCAAAGTGCGCAGGTGCCTTTAAAACGTGACATAGCAGTAGAACTTAGTGTTCATGTGAGGGTGCAATAGGTAAATGGATGCCCTTGAAGGGGTATAGGAAATGGTTTTTCTTCTGCCATGGGGATGGCACTAAATGTCCTGTGCTGAGCCAGTTTCTTTTCCTGCAGGATTATTGCCACGAGCTGGTGTGCCTCACTGCAAGGGAAAGGATTGTTGTGCCAATTCGGGCCATTGGTGCCCGAGCTGTGCTGGACTTCCCTGCCCAGCTGGACTTCTCCAAGTGTCCAGTCAAGGTCAGCACCCAGCAGACTCTGCTGGTGCGCAATGTCGGTGCCCGGGCAGCTCGGTACCAGCTGAGCACGCAGAGGTGAGGCAGCTCATCTGTCCCTGTGCAAACACCTTTGGGTGAGAGCGGAGTTGGGAAAGAGCTACAGAAGGAACCAAGCACCGGATCTGCTGCCCTGCAGCCTGGCTGGAAGTGAGCAGGATGGAAGGCATTCTGCTCTTGCTTCCAGTGGCCTTGGAGCTTTCTGTGTCCCAGATTCCCTGGACAGCAGGGGGCAGATGCAGGAGCATGAGCACTGATCTGGCTCTGGGGCTGCTGGGGCCTTGTCTTTCCTCCCGTCCCTCCAAAGTCTCACGTCCAGCACATGAACATTGCTGGCCCAAGGCTTCTCCATCAGCCAGCAGTGATGTCCTCACCAGTGGCAATGAGAACAGGCCAGCCCATAATTACAGCAAGAGGTCCTGAATGAGCAGAACCTGAAGCAAGTTCATCAGCTGTTACTACTGACATGAACAAAGTTCAGCTTGACAGATGTTCTCTTTGTTTTTGTGTGTGATGCATTCATCAGCAAAGTCCCCAGAACACATTTGAAGTGACAGATTGACCAGCAACAAAGCACCAAGGCCAGGAACTTTGGTTTCCTCAGTGGGGCTGTAGAAGGAAAGGTTGATTGGGATGACTGGATTTCCTCAGGTTCTAATTGGGCTCTTGTCTCTCTTCTCTTCTTTCGACATGACCTGGCAACATCCTTAAGCATTTCCTGAGTTGCCAGTCCCTCTTTCCAAAGGTGATACACCCTCTTTTTTCCCTTTAGTTCCTTCAAAATCTCCTTGCCCATGCGGGCTGGTAGTGTGTCCCTGTGCTGCTGTCAGAGAGGTTTTGTGCTCTCAGAGCAGAGAGGATTTTTTGTGAGAGAAGATAGTGCAGGATCCTTTCCCTCTCAGGACATTCTAGTGCCATGCACTGGGATGGGATCCAAAAAGCTCTGGCTCATGGAAAGGTCTCTCCAGGAGTTTGCTGTCTCCCTCCTGCACAACAAAGTTCCTTCCCCTCTCAGAGCCTCTGTTTTCATGCATATTGCATATAAAAACTTGAATGTCCCTGAAGGGATTCGGTGCCTGAATTCATCAATTTCCTGTGGAAGTGCTCTGGGATGCTCTTGTGAAAGGCAGAGTAGGGAACGGGGCAGGTCCAAACTGGAAGAAACGAAGAGTGATGCTGGTAACACGTAGCTGCAAGCCAGCTTTGTCTCCCCTTGCCAGGGAAATGCTGCAGTGGGTGCTCTGTGATCTTTCTGTGCCCCCCCGAGCAGCTCAGTGGGAGGAAAAGCCACTTGAAATGGCTGGTTGATTCTCCCTCAGCTGTGGCAGAGGCTTTGAGGCAGGAGGCTCTCTGGAGGGATGCTGGCTTTGCAAACCTCTGCTGAGCTTGCAAGGGTGGAGTGAAACTCCCTGCTGGGCCAGGGAACAGCAAGTTGTCCTCTGATCCCTGTGGGACCCTCGTGGCTTGGGCTCAGCCTTTGCTGGGGAGCTGCTGCTGCTGCTCCTCAAGTGCTTTGCTCTCCTGTGCTCACACTTCTCTCTGCAAATCTGTGGCTCATGAAACCATCTGCTGGCCTTGTCTCTCCCTGGGGCTGCAGGCAGTGCTTGCTGCGGCCGCCCAAAGAGGTGTCTCAGGAAAACTTCCCCGAGGAGAAAGAAATGGAAAAGGTGAACGGCTGTTGTGGAGATCACAGTGCCCTCCTGAGCAGCATGGTCCAGGAGAAGATGGCAAAGGTGCAAGAAGACCCCATGCTGTTCTCTGATGACATTTTTTTTAATGAGCCAATGGTAAGTGGTAGCTGAGAACATTCTCTTCCTCCTTCTCTTCCTCCTCCCACCCACCCTCCTCCCTACACCCACCCCTTCCCCGGCTGCGGTCACTGGGCAGATCCTCAGCTGGCTCCATGTGCTGGCAGGGAGGACATGGAGTTTCTGGTGAGGCTGCAGGGCTCGCTGCTGAAAGCATTTGTGCCCTGCAGGCTCCAGGCAGGGCTGGGAGCCTGACAAAGCCCAGCTCTGCTGCCAGGCTCGAGCTCAGGGCACTGCCTGCGTGTCCTTGCAGTGTCCCAGGGAGCAGTTCTTGTAGGCAGGGGCTCCCCTGACACGTGGGGCTCAGCAGAGGCTGTTGGAGCACTGCCAGCTCACACACTGACCTGAAGCTTGCAATTGTTCCCTAGCAAAAGGAGGCCAAATTCAGCCCAAGGTTAATGACAGAAATGCCAATCCCCTCCTGTAACCATGCCTTGCACTATTTCTGAGTGTCCCTTCCAGCGTCATCTGTGAGCCTGGACACCAGGGTGGAAGGTTAAAATGGGCCTTTGGAGTTGTCCTGCACACAGGGACAGAAAACCTTTTCCTTTTCTGGTGGTGCAAGCAAACTGCCACATGCTCCCATCAACCAGAGCCTTGATTCTGAGTACTGGCATTGTGAGAGATGATGAATGCCTGGTGTGTGCACAGTGGAACACCCTTCTCATCTTGGAGTAAACCCTAGAATAATCCCAACCTCTGCTTTCTTTCAGTAGAGGTTAAACTAATATCTTTATTTCCAAGGAAGGGGATCATGTTCTCTTCTTGGTTACAGCTATGGCCCATCTAAGGCCAAGAGCCAGCAGGGCACAGTGGCAGTTGCATCCCACTGTAGCTGACAGCAGCATGATGTGCCCAAGAGCTTGTGTCAGAGCAGCAGGAATATTGTGGAGAGTGGGAGCTGATCAGCTGAGCATTGAGAGCTGTGTTGGGCTGGGTTTGGAGTGTTTCCTTGACTCCTTGTGTTGTTCACTCATCACTGATGCTCTAAACAAAGGCTTACAGGAGGGTGGTGAAAACAAGAATGTGAAGTTTGCAGAGCAATCTTTTGCTGTCCCTTTCTGGTGTAGGCGGGAGAAATCAGGCCGAATTGTTCAGCTGAAATCAAGGTGACCTTCAAACCCCTGGAAGCACTGGAGTATGGAAGTGTGGCTTACTGCAGCATCTCAGGTGCAGCTCCTTTGCCCTGCCTCTCTCCCCCTCAGTGAAGCCATGGTGCCAGCCTGAGCCCACTGGGCTCCCATGGAAGTGCTGGGAAGGGTCCCTGGTCAGCAGGGCAGTGCTGGCACATCCCCCCTGGCCCTGCAGCTCCCAGGGAGTCTCCCGTGCCAGGCCAGGGCTCAGAATGCTGTGTGTGCCTGAGTGATCCCAGAACAGCCCAGGCAGTGCAGGGAGAGGTTTTCATGCCGTGGCTTTGCCAGCATTCCCTCAAAGGCCAGAGAGCTCCAGAGCAGAACAGCTTCAGTGAACAAGCACTCAGCCCCTGCAGGCCCCTGGCCTCCAGGATGGCTCCATTTGCCATGGATCCATCATCAGGGAGCAGGAGCTGAGTTAGAAACGGGCTCCCTGAGCCTGGACCACCTCCCAGTGCCCAGACAGCAGCAGAGCAGAGGGGGCTGAGCCCACTGAGCCCGGGCTGTTGGTAGAGGGAGCAGCCTTGGCCAGCAGCTGCTTCTCTCCCTGTGTGGCAGTTGTCACCTTGCAGCTCTCAGTCTGTGGCAATAGAACACAGTGCTGAGTGTCACAAGGGGAGCACCTGGGCAACAAAGTCCTGTGCTCCTGGGCCAGGGAGTTTGGCAATTGCCAAACCCTGTTGGAGCTTTGTGCCTGCACTGAATGGATTTCAAAGCTCCTGTAGGTGCAGGGGAAGGAAACCACAGAATCACAGTATGGTAAGGATGGAATGGACCTTAGAGATCATCTAGTCCCAAGGCCCCTACCATGGGCAGGAACACCTCCCCATAGAGCAGGGAGCTCCAAGCCCCTTCCAGCCTGGCTTGGAACACTTGCAGGGCTGGAACCTCCACAACATCCCTGGGGAACCTGCTCCCGTGCCTCACCACCCTCACAGGGAAAATTTCTTCCCGAATATCTCACCTAAATCTCCTTTCTCTCCATTTCTACCCATACCTCCATGGCCTGTCACTACAGGAACCAGAGATGTTTTAAACTCAGCAAACTGGTGGCTCAAATTGGAAAGCAGCCCAGGGAATGGGTTAGAAATTGCAAGTCAGCCTCAGGGGATATGTCCTGAGGGAAGAGAAGGGTCCATATCTTCTCCTGCAGCATCAGGAGCTGGTTGCATCCAGCTCAGAGTTGGGGACTAGCACTGAGGCAGCCTGGAAAATCCAGTGTAGCAGAGGGAATGATTGTACTGCAATGGACATCTCTCCCCAGGCTGTGAGAGCAGGCTGCCCCTGCAGCTCAGAGGGGAAGGCCAAGGACCCTTGGTTGAACTCAGCTCTCCTACTCTGAACCTTGGGAACGTTTTCGTCAACACCCCCCATGTCTATGAGGTGAGCAGCAGGGCTTGGGATGGATCCTGATGGCTCCTGAGGCAGCAGCAAGCCTGGTGCAGCTGTGGAATTGCTGCCAACCTGGGCAGCTGTGAGCAGGGAATATTTGATGGACTGCTCAAATCTGGGGGGACACAAAGGTGTGTCAGTTGTTCCTGAAGCCCCAGTCCCTGCTTTTGGGCAGCCTTCCTTAGGGATCAGCTGGGAGGCTTCCTGCAAAACAACTCCTTGGCACATGAAACCAAGCCTGGGTCAAAAAGCTGCATGTTCAGAGGCTTTTGTGGCAGTGCCAGACACAAGGCACCTTTGGACTGGGCTCTGCAGAAGCAGCTGCACCAAAGTGGCTGCCTTTGAGCTTCAGCCCACTGCCAACAGCTGCCAGCCAAGTGTCTTCTGCTTATTGCTGCAATCACAGGAAATCCTTGGGAGTTCTCTCCCTTGCTGACCAGTCCCTCACAGCACTTCAACCTTGGTGCATTTCTGGCTCTAGAAAGAGAAAAGTGTTCCTGGGAATAAAGCAAAGGGTTTTTCTACCTATTTGTCTCCCCCCCAGTAGAGTCAAGCTTGCAAAAACTTCATGAGGCACTGCATCATGGCAGACACTTTCAAAATCTTGGCTGTGGATGGGAAAGACACGCTGAGATTTGTTACAAACGATGGTGCTCTCTGTACGTTTTGACGCTGATGCCTCATTCTCAAGGTATTGTTTTCATGGTCTGGGAAAAGGTGAATGAGCAGATGGTGCTGTTGGAGCTGTGCTCACTGGGGCAGCAGCAGCTCTGGGGTGATTCCCTAGGCAGCTGCAATCAGCCCACGTTGCTCTCAGCACCAGCTCTCAATGCGCTTGGTGCTGCTGGGCAGAGGGGCACTGCTCTGTGCCCATGGGATAAGCCCAGGGTGACTGCAGTTCTGTGGAGTTGCCACTGCTCTGCATGAAAACCCAAAGGCAGAAGTTGTCCTGTTGAATCTTTGGACTTCTGCCATTCAGCAGCACAAAGCATCTTCTGCCTTTTCTGGGTGTTCATTGCATCATTAGACAATAACACACAAGAAGGGGAGATTCCACACGTATTTCCATTTTGCTCTCTTGCTGCTGCAGGTGAAACTGATGAACCCAGGAGCTATTGATGCTCCCTTCACCTGTCTCCCTTCAGCCACCAACCTGGGCTTGTGTTTCAAGTTTGCCCCCGAGGAGGGCATCATTGCAGCAGGTGGGAGCCAGGCTGTGCAGATCTCCTTCAGTGCCACCGTGCTGGGGAGCTTTGAGGAGGAGTTCCAGTTCAGTGTGGCTGGATCTCCTACGCCTGCCATCCTGACCATCAAGTAAGGACCCTGGGAGCTGGGTGGGCACATCTGTAGCTGTCTCTGGGACATCCCCCACCTGCCTCCTTTTGGGGTGGAGCAGAGGAGAAAGGTGTTTCCTGAGGTCTGAATCTCTGCTCTGCCGCTGGCATTGCTTTGGTGTCAGGCTGCCTCCTGCCCTGTGTGGTGGCTGGGAGCTGGAATGACTCGTCCCTGCAGGGATCTCCCTGTGCCTTGGGCCATGGCAGGCAGTGGGATGGATCAGCTTTGGGCAGCAGCTGCTCTGGGATGTCCCACCTGAACACCCAGCAAGGCCCCCAGGGCTTTGCAGATGGGCCAGCCTGGCTGATTCTGCAGCAGCAGCAGCAGTGTTTGTAAAACCTTGTGTGAATAATCCATGCCAGATGGGCAGCAGCAGCCTCAGCTCACCTCTCATGGCCATGCTGTGGGGCACAAGCTGTGCCCCCAGCTCCTGTGCCCAGAGGGCTCTGGTGCCTCCTTTGCACAGCCAGCAAAGCGCTGATGTGGGAGTCAGGAACTGTGGGCTGGTGCCATGGCAAGAGACAATCCTGGCCCAGCCACAGGGAGAAGGGCGGATCATAGGGGAGGCAGAGCTCAGTGCTCAGCACCACAGCAGCGTGAGGCCTTGTCCCTGCCAGCCTGAGCCATGTGCTGCAGGATAATGGAGTGGAAGCAGGAGAGCTGATGCTGGCTGCTCTGCAGCTTTGGAGCTGGGCTGCTGCTCTTGGGCAGCACTGGCTCAAGGCAGTGAAGAAATGAAAGCAATCTGCACCTGATGATACCAATGAGATAAGGGAGATGGGTAAAGAAGAACAAGGAAGTTATTCCTTAGCAAGAGAAAAGTGGTGAGCAGGTCTGCCCATAGTGCAGAAACAAATCTGCTGCCTTTGTTTTTGGAGGAAAAGTGCTGCTTTTTTCATTTGGAAATCAAGAGGGAACCTTTCACCATCAAATAATTGATTCTCCTCTGTCCCTCCCCCAAAATGGCCATGGGGTGTTTGTGCATAAGCAGCTTTCTCCTTGAGCAGGGGCAGGTGTCTCTTGTTGAGATGTGCAGAGCAGAGCCAGGGGCAGTCCTGTGAGTACAATAGAGGACACAGCTGACTGGTTCTTGATTTTGAACCAAAAGGCAGAGTGGGCACTGATTGGCATCAACCATGAAATCAACTGGTGAATGTTGTGCAGCTTCAAGTGCTGATTTCAGTGGATGTTGGTGGCTTTTGGAGTGTGTCTGCTGAGTTCAAGGGAAGGTGAGGTGCTGTGCTAGATTCAGGACAGCCAAGTTTGGTTGTTGAAGCTCTTGCTCTTGGCTGTGCCAGCTGGTGCACTGCTGACAAGCTGGTCCTTTCCTCTAGGATTCATCTGTGCCCTGGGTAGAACTGTTGCTGCTCTTTTCAGAGGATGTTTGGGAATGCCCTGGATTCATATCTCAGAAAGTGTCTGTAATGATTGTGTGGGTCAAACTCTCTTGAGAAAGCTCCTCCATGGGAACAGCAGTTGCAGCTCAGAAGGAGCAAAGCAGGGAAGCTGTGGTTGGAAGGGCTGCTTACAGAAGTTAGTGGGGACACCTTGATGTCCATGCCATTGCAGATGGGGAAACTGAGGCACGGAGCCATGTCTGGGTGTGTGTTCAGGGTCCTTCATGGGACCCCCAGCAACCCGGGGGCTTCTCCTGCCTGCCCTGTGCCCAGAGCCCATCAGGGGCTGTTGGCTGCTGCCCCTTGGCTGGAGCTGCCTCCTGTGCCCAGGGCCCTGTGCTGAGCACACGGGGCTGTGTTGGTTGGAAACCCAGGGTGCCCTGAGCCCGGGTTTTGTGCCCCCGAGCCACGACAGCCGGAGCTTTGCAATGCCTTTAACCGAGCCATTGCCTGCTCTGTCCTCGGCCTGCAGGGGCAGCGTCACTGCACCGAGTTTACACTTCGACCTCGCTGAGCTCGACTTCGGGGACATCTCCTTTGGTGAGTGTTCCCTGGGCTGGGACACAGCCTCAGGGATGTGTGCCTTCCAACAGAAAAGCATCCCTCACTCCTGCTCTGCCCCAGCAGCCTCTTCAGGCTGTGAACTGCAGGGCTGCTGCTGCTGCTGCTGCCTCAGGGGGCATTTTGCCATTGTGAGATCCAGTGGAAGCAAGGAATAGAAAGGCAGAATTTTCTGGTGTCTCTGTGCTGCTTTAAAAGACAGATGTCTGCCAAGGAAGGTGGGAATCTTGCTGCAATGGAAAGATGAGCCCCTCCCTCCAAATGATTATCCCTTCGAAATGACAGGGCTCCCAGGCAAAAGTGTGGGAAAAGGAATAACAGTTCTTTGCTAGACTGTCTCAGGAGAGCACAGACAAGAAGGCAAGGACAGACATTTCCCAGGTGCCAAGTCCTGTTTTTCCCCTTTGGTGGAGTTCTGGTGACAGCAGGAGGAGCTGTGGGCTCTGGCAGGCCAGGGATCCCCCCCAGCCGGTGCGGGAAGGGAAGGGAAGGAGGAAATGCTCCTTTTGCAAAGCCCCAGAGGGCAGGGGGATGCGGGCAGTGCCCAGCAGCAGCAGCAGCAGCAGCAGCGGGGCAGGCAGGCAGGGTCGGTGCCAGCGCTGAGCTGCAGCCAGGGCAGCCCCGGGCCAAGCACAAACCTCCCGCAGCAGCAGCGGCCGAGCTGCGACCCCCGAGCGGGAGGAAGGGAAGCTCCGCTCCCTGCCCAGCCTCAGCTCCCACTGCACAGCCGCCCACGGCATCACGCCACAACTCCCAAGAACCCCCCAGGGAAAAGCCCAGCCCAGGGCCAAAACCGCCCCAAACCCCCCAGAACCCCTGTCCCCCTTCCCAGACCCAGGGCAACGTTCACTGCCAAGCCTAAAGCCAGAACAATGAAGTTCATGAACTTCTGAAGGAAACTCATTGCCTTTCTTGAGCTGCTTCTTCCCCAGCCTGCATCACCACGGAGGCACGTGTCAAGTTGACTTTGGAAGGAATGAAAGAAGAAAGGCAACAGATGGAAATATGGTTCTGAAGCAGGAGATTGATCCTGCTGAATCCATTTTCATTCCTAAGGGCTCTTCGGCTGAAGGCAGCTGTTGTATTTTTGCTTCTTTGTAACTCTTGACTGTTGTCTGCATGTGCTGGCCTCAGTCTCCTTGGAGGTTTTGACATCTGGGTTTGTCCTTTTTGTGCCTCTCTTGCCTCCCTGCTGGAGTCCCTGCTGGAGCTGGCAGTGGTCACTTGGATGGGCACAGAGAAGCTCTGGGCTGCAGCTGCAGTTGTTTTTCCTCCCCATCTGTGTCCCATTGACTCTTGGTGAGCAGGCCTGGGGAGAAGTCTCCTGCCCACAGAGCTGGCCAGCCCAGCCAGATGTGCAGTGCAGAGCAGGCTGTGGCTGCTCTGCGCGCTCTGCAGGACATCCCCACCATGAGTGGCTGTATCTCTGGCTTTGCAGGATGGAAAGCAAATCTCAGAGCCAAAGTGGGGTAAACCCTTGCAGGCAGCACTCTCAGTGAGCAGCACGGCTGTGATGTCCCTGTTTGTGGGCTGAGGTGGGACCTGGTTCCTGATTGCTAATCTCAAAGCAAGGCTCGGCTGTGCCCCCAGCTGAGTGGGCTCTGAGCTGTCACGTGCTCAGTCTGTTTGGCCCAAAGCAAGAGATGCCTTAAGGATCCTGCAGAGAGAAGCTGCATTAGGGTTCTTTGCCTCACGTTCTAGTTGCGGATTCCATCCTCACTTTCTTTTGCTGTAGCTTCTTCTCACTGACAACTCACTCTTTATATGTCTTGAAAAAGGTGGGAGTGTTGGCAGGCTGAGCAGGGAATTGGACAGCTTGAATTCTCAGAGTAAATGCTGGGTCTGGGTGCACACTCATCACTGAGAGAGAACTGGTGCTGGTTTGGGGCAGGTGAGGGAGCTTGGCCCCATCACAAAGAGAGAAGCTTGCAGTGTTCAGCAGGGCTAGGAGTGGGCATTTTCAAGGCTGCAGTCTGGAATCTGTGTCAAAGGGAGCTAAGTGACGATTAATTCCTCACGCAGCTTCTGGGTGAGCTGTAGTTCAGATCATAGAGAGCTCCACTCCAATGCCACTTTGATCCTGCCAGGATCTTGCCCCCAGGATCATGGCCTGCTGGGTGCCTGAATGGATATTTGTGTCCTTGCCCAGGCTTTCCCTACACGCAGCGCTGCCGCCTCACCAACAGCTCCGCGGTGCCCCTGACGTTCCAGCTCCGCATGTCGGACGATGGCACGCAGCCGGCTGTGGACAGCGTGGATCAGATCCGCAGGGACACCGACCCGGCCTGGAGCAAGGGAATCCATTTCCATGTGGAGCCCAGGGAGTTCACCATCAATCCCAGCGGAGGCACCATCCTCCCCCAGGGACACCGGGACATCGAGGTACGGCAAGAGCCCAGCCACAGCCGCTGCAGCACCAGGGCTGGAGCTGCACTGCAGGGTGGGAGGGCTTTAGCTCTGGTGCCAGCTTGGAGCATGCTGGCACGGAGAGATCTGCACTGCTGGGACGCCTCTGCTGGCTGGCTTACTCAGGATGTTCCTCAAAGAGCACTGTTTGCTTTCCAAAATCATATGCCTGAGTTCACAGACCTTATGGTCAAGGCCTGAAGCCATTCTTGTGTTTTTGAGAGCGATTGATTTGATTGCAATGGGGCAGAGCAAGGATGAGGGCAGAAGGTGGCTGTTAGAGAGATGTCATTGTATCAAGCAGTGAGCTTTTCTTTGTGGTGTCATTTCCCCCCTCTTGGGCAGCAGAATGATTTGTGTTCACTGCAGGAAGCTCCAGTGGAGACAAAAAACTCTGCAGCCATGTGTAGCGGTTCAAATTTATTGTATTGATTCCTTGTTAAGTGGTTTGTTCTGTGGTACCCCGTGTTCTCCCTGAGTTGGTTTACCCCTGGGTTTTAGCCTCCCTCAAAGCTGTCCCTCATGCCATTCCCTGCCCCTTGTTCCAGCTCTTTCCCTGCCTGTCAAACCCAGCCCCTTTTGTTCCCCAACCTTCTTTGCCAATTTAACCTGGAGCCAATCCCTGTCTGCAATGCCCCTTTGGAATTCCCCTATTCCTGGAGGCCCCATTGGCCCATGTGAGCCATCCTCCCCACCCTCCTACCCAAAGTGGCCCCAGACACTTGATGTAATCCCCACAGTGCTCCCCTGAGGATTCCCTTTTGGCTTGCTGTTTGTATTCACCCTCTGATTTGTATCTGTACAAAAGCCCTTGCACGGGAGTGTCCAGGGCTCTTTAGGCTTTGACCCTTTTGCTTGGGATAAACCCTTCCTTGTGGAACTTCAAGACAGAGATCCTCCTCCTTTCTCCTCTGCCTGGTCCCGTTGGTGGCTTGTCTCTTGCGGCGTAGAGCAAGAGGCTCTGAGGATTCTGCCTGTGGTCAATGCCCAGCCTGGGGCAGTTCTGAGGGTTCTGCCTGTGGTCAATGCCCAGCCTGGGGCAGTTCTGAGGGTTCTGCCTCTGGTCAGTGCTCACCCTGGGGCAGTTCTGAGGGTTCTGCCTCTGGTCATTGCCCAGCCCGGGGCAGTTCCCCACTCCTGGCGTGGGGCCGGAGTTCTCAGAGCCAGCCTGGGGTCAGGGTCCAAGGGCAGCCATGAACTGCCCAGCACCTGCTGGGCCACACTTTGCCCTCAGCCTCCTGCTGTAAAGCTGAACTCGTTGTGGTCGAGTCAGATTTCCTCGGCATGGATGTCTTTGTAGTCAGATGAGAAATTGGCCCCTTAATTTGAATGCAGTGTTGCATGGAGCTGTAGTCTAATGTTTTAACGTAGCTGACCTGACATAGGAAGGGGACCAGGACACCAGGTGGTTCATCACAGGTCCAGTTTATTGAAGAAAGCTTCAAACACTTATACAGCAAATAATAAGCTTATGAATATTCTGTAAGCCAAGCAATCTATTGGTTAAACTATACCATTAACTCTTCCTCATTCCTTAGGGGTTACATCTCTCTTTTCTCATGTCTCTCTCACTATTTGTTATCCTACTACAGCTAGGCCCAAGGACACGCTATCTCACAGGTGCAGGACTTGGAATTAGCCACAGTCTTGTACTTTTCCATTCTCTAGTCTCCTAAATTTCCCAACACTGACCTGTGCCCTTATAGCAAGGTGTGTTTAACAAATGTGGTATTGCCAGAAGGCTTTTGTTACTCTGAGACTGTGCTCTACACATGGAGCAGCAGAAGAATGAAGGGCAAATCCTCCCTCAGGAACTGGAGGTTATCACCCGTGGGTAATGAGCTTTTGTAAGGAAGCATTGACTGTTCTTCTCTTCCACCAGGTGACCCTGTGCTCCAACACGGTGATGGAGTTCTACCGGAGATTGCTGGTGGACCTGGAGGGTATTGGCAAGGGAGTGGCATCCCTGATCATCACAGCCAGGTACCAGCCCTTGCCTGGCCTCCCCCAGGCACTGCCTTGCCCAGGCTGTGCTGGCTGCAGCTGCCAAGGAGAAGTGCTGCTGAATGCCCTCATGTTGTGCCAGCTGGACACGAGAACAGCAGTGCTTGGGCAGCAGCCCGTGGTGAAAAGCACGTTTGCTCGCAGCCCAGCACGGTCCTGGGCCCTCTTCTAAAGGCACCAGGAATGATATCATTGATTGGCCTTGTTTTTGGTGCTTGAGGTGGAACAAATTTCCTGAGGGCCTCCTCTCCTTCAGGCTGCAAGAGGTGGAGTTGTGCTGGCTGTGAGCACGGTGCACTGGTTTGGGCCACACCAAGCAGCTGCTGAGAGTCAGGCTCTGCCTCTGTCCATGAGGGCACATGGCAGGGGAGAAGTGGCTCCCAGCAAGAGTGGGGAGGGCAAGGTGTGACAAGGGGAAAGCAGCCCTTGATGTGGCAGGTCAGCTCCAGTTTTTGTCCTTCCCTCTGCTTCCCGTTTTGAGCTTTAATGTTGTCAGAGTTGAGAGCAAAAGTCGTTGTTGCTGCAGCAGAATTCCATGCTGCTGTGCTGCTGTGGGTGTCAGTGTGATGCCCAGAGGGATGCAGCTCCCTGGTGCTGTTCCCTGTGCCAGGCAGAGCCATCCAGGCAGTGCCTGGGCTGCCACTGTGTACAGCAGGTGGAGCTGGGGCCAGGCAGTGCCTGGAGCTGTGCAGTGAAGGAGCCAGGGAGCTGCAGGGCCTGGCAGGGGCTGATCAGCCCCTCTGTGGGGCAGCTGCTGTCTCGTGCCCTCCAGGGCTGGGGCAAAGAGCTGAGTTCTCAGGCAGGGCAACAGCACAATGGCAGAGAAGGGAGTCAGTTTTACTGAGACCCTGGAGCTGTGTGTTCCTTGAGCCTTAGGGAGCACTGATCCTTGTTGGGAAGGCTTCCCCAGAGCTCGTGGGTCACTGGCACTGTTGCAGGAGTCCTTGCAAGCCTTCTTGGGTAAAGGAGGGGCTGAGGCAGCTGTGGGGCAAAGTGCTCTGCCTGGGGCACTTGGCAGCCTCTGGGTGCTGCCTCTCAGGGTTTGCCCCTCCTTGACAAGACATGTGGGAGTGGGAAGAGGTAGAAGGCAATTTATCCCTGTAGGGCTCTTCAATATGCATTTGACAGTGACCAATGGGTTCTGCTCCATTTCACAGTCTTTGGGGGTAGGCATTCTCCATTCTCTCAGTATCTCTGATTGTCCTGGGGTCATCTCTTTGCCCAGATGTCTCGTTCCTGAGCTCCAAGTGTCCTCCCCAGTGCTGCTGTGTGATGAGTGCCACCTGAAGGTGCCCTACGAGAGAAAGATCCTCATTAGGAATCCCAGCCACCTTCCTGGCTGCTACGGGCTTATTCCCCAGGTTTGGCATCACATCCACCTCCTCCTGTCAAATATTCCTGAGGAGATTATTAGGGGAACCAAGGGTTTGGATAAGACCTTGCTGCTTTCTATTCAGTCTTAAAGATCTGCTGAGAGCAGGATCCTACCAAACTGTAAACTTTAGGAGGCAGTTTAAGCTCCTGAAAAAACAGTTGATGCTCTAGTCCTCAGGGTGTTTTCCTGTGGGAGATCTTAGAGGGTTGTGAAAAGCTGCTGCACCCACAGACACCAGTGCCTTTGCTGGCAGCCTCCTTGCAGGATCCCCTGGGAGTGCTAACCCTACAATTCTTGCATCTTGTTTGTGCCTTTGACCTTTGTCCTGGGGAGCTTTAAAGGTGTGTGTAAGTTTCTGTTGTGGTGGATGTTAAGGAGCCTACAGTTTCTTGAGAGGTCCCTCTGAATCTGCGTTTCATTGTGTCCCTTCCAGAAGCGCAAGGAGGACTCTGCTGTGCTCTACTCCAGCCCCAAGCCCTGTGGGATTGTGCAGCCCCAGAGCACAGCAGAGATCCCAGTTGTGGTGGCAGTGCAGGCCCTGGGCACTCATCGCACCAACGTTCTCATCGGCGTGTTCGGGGATGAGAGAAACCCCCTGGTGAGGGCAAGGGGAGATGTGAGCCTGTGTGCAGCTGCTCCTGGCAGGGTGCACAGGGACAGGGATTCTGCCGGGGAAAACAGGCACAGGCTGCTGGGGAGAAGGACAGGAGGGACGGGGGCACAAACAGCTCCTGCCTTAGAGGTGGGAATCTCAGTGCCTGACACAGAATGGAGTTGGGCTCAGCTGGAATCCAGGGGGCATTTGAGGTCATTATTCTTTCAAATGCTGGTAACTTTGGAAACATCTGTTTGAAAATGTCATCTCTCTGAGCGCAAGAGAGGATGTCAGAAGTCTTCTGGGAACCTTGAGCTTTCTGTAAAAGAAAGGAAAGCTGGCATTTGAAGAGTGGTTGCAAGGACTGAAACTTCGATTAAAACATATGGAAATGGCAATGCCAAATTCCCCGGATGGCACCAAACATCCGAACCCGGGCCGTCGTGGCACTGCCTGTAAATCAGTGAACAGGAAGGAAAGGCAATGCAGGCTGTGCCAGGGAGCCTGAAGTTTGAGCAAACAGTTGCTTTTAACTATCAGGCTGCTTCCCTTAAAGAGGAGGGTTTCTCCCCACCAGAAGAACCAGTTGTTTAACCGTCAGGCTGGTCTTACCTAGAGATTTCTTGCAAAGATAAAACCTTTCGGACAGTAACTTTTAGTTTGAAAGGTTCTCTTAGCTTAATCCTTTTCAATTTGGAGGTGAACATGTAATTTTCTTTTTCCCCAAAAGCCCAGCATTTCAGCTGGAGAGTGGTAGCTGTCCCTAAAGAAATAACTTGAGCAGGGTTGAGCTGTTGAAGGTTTTTTAGGTTTCTCTGTTGTGGTTTGTTTTGGGTTTTTTAAAATCTTTCTTGCTTGCTTCCTGGAACAGAGAGCACAATTACGGAGCTCAGGACGGCTGGCAGAAATCTCCCCAAGCCCAAGGCTGGCAGAGCTTGGCAGGATCCCAGCACCACAGCCTGTGTATGTATGGATGGAAGGAAGGATGGATGGGGAATGCGACCTGAGTCACCTGGGAGTGTTGTAAAATGTCAACCAACCCCCCAGCGGTGTCAGGGGAACATTCCTGATAAATCCCTGGTGGAGCTGCAGAGTTTCTGGCCTTGGGCACTGGGTGGGCTGTGCTGGCTGGGCACTGGCTGGGTCTGCCCCTCGGTGTCTCAAATCTCACCTTTTTGCTGCCTTCTCTGTCTTTTCCTCTCCCACTGTGCTTTTTGCATCCCCACCAGGTGTAAATGCCTGTCCTCTGTAATTGCTCAATGCGAGCAGTTGCAGCTGCTGCAGCACCTCAGTGCCATCCCTGGGCTGCCTTTAGAACAGACCTGCCCCAGCCTGGATTGGGAAGGGCTGGATCAAACCATTTCTCAGTCCAACGAGCCAGCACCCAGCCAGGGGCTGCATCCTGGCCAGGAGCTGCTCGTGCAGGTGTCCCTCCCTCCCTCTCTCCCACTGCAGGTCCCTGTTCATAGTTATTTATTTTCCAGAGATGAGCTCCACCCACCTAAATTCAAACCCCAGCCACCAAAGGAGAGGAGAACCAGTCTGGATTGTGCGGCAACTCGATGGAGGCACTTCAGGACTGGGCAGGAGGAGGCAGCCAGAGCCCTGAAAGAAGTGCAGGATTTTACCCACTCTTCAGGAGCAGAGGTAGATTTTCTTGTACACCGACTGCTTGCTTTGCCTCCCCAGCCTGCCAGCACCAAGTCCTGCTCATGCTGAGCTCCCTTTTTGCTGCCCTGCTGTGCTGTGCCCTGACAGTGGGCTGGGCAGCAGGGCCAGTGGCTGGACATGGGCTGAGGGGGAGGGAGAAAGAGTTTTCCTTGGAGAAGCTGGCTCAGATCCTACAGGCCTGTGCTGAGTGTGGGATTTTTTTGCCTTGTTTCCTTCCCAGTGTAAGATGAGGCTTTTCTCTGCATCATCATGGTAACACCTCCAGCTTCCCTCACAGAGCAAGCTGGGATTATGCTGATCTCCATGGACCCTCTTCCCAAGGCAGCCAGACTCCCTGTTTGCAGGGCTCTGCTTTCACCCAGAGCTGCTATTGCACTGCTGGCCCTGGAGCTGTCTGACAAAGGCAGACTTTGCAGAGGGGCTGTCTCTTCCTCCCAGCACAGAAAATGGCTTGTTTTTTGGGTGCCAGCACCAAGTCCTGAGCACCCTCACCTGCCTCGAGGCTTGGAGGGATTCAGGTGCTCCCTGGACGTGGCGCACACTGCCCTGGGAGCAGAGAAGGCAAGAGGGAATATGACTCCCTTGCCCATTGTCAGTGTGGCAAGCAGGGCTGGAGCTGCCAGTGCCACTGGGGGCCCTCAGCATTGGCCACAGAGGGGCCTCCCATCCCTGCAGGCCATCGCAAAGTGCTGCTGGAGCAGCTGCTTGTTGGAGAGGCCGTGCAGGACACGTTGCAGGGCTGCCCAAGGATGCTGTGCAGCACCTGTGGAGGGCACTGCTCCCCCTGGAACTCCTCAAGTGCTCCACAGGAAATTGTTGCAGGAGATTTTGCTGTAGCACCTTGAGAAAGAAGCATTTAAATCAGAGAGAGAGGGGAAGAGCCTCAGGAGTCAGATGAGCTGGACTGGACTCCTTCCCTCAGCTCCAAGAGCTCTCACTCTGAGTCTCCTCCTTTTCTAAAAGCAGGAAGTTTTGAAACTTTGTAATGGCAAGTTGTGCATCAGAGAGAATTTCTACTGCCAGGAGACATCCTAGTTCACTTTCATGTAATGTACTAATTAATGCATTGTGCTGTGAGTATGGGAGAAGATTTTCCCCATGGTCCCTGCACTGGTCAATGGCATGGATGCAGGATGAGGTGAGGGTGATTCTGGCAGTGTTTGGGGAATAGGCCCCTCTGGCTACAGCTCCAAGATGCTCTTCTGCATCCATTTCCATGCTCAACACCTCAATCTCACTTGTCTTCCATCCAGGCTTTCAATATCCTGCCACTGCCAGGTGTGCTGCAGCCAGGAGAGAGCCAGCAGGTCACCTCCACCTTCTCTGGCCACCTCAACACCACCTGCAATGTCCCGGAGCTGTGCCACATGGAGGGAGGCTCCACCTCTGAGGTGCTGGTGCCCAGGGCGGCCTCACGTGTCAGCTCCTCCCTGAGCCCCCAGGAGATCAACTGTGGCTCTCAGGCCTCTCTCAGGGACAGGTGAGTCAGCCTTCCGTGGGTTCCTGCTCTGCCACGGGTTATTGTCCCTGCAGGGCTTCCCTGCTCCAAGGCCTCTGAGCTCAGAGGAGCTGCAGAGCAAAGGCCAGCAGCAACATAGGGATGGCCACTCTGAGCTCCCTGGCTGCCAAGAGAGGAAGGACCTTCTTCTGTTGAGACAGAACATCATCTTCTCTATTTGAGTGCTGAGCCCTCCTGGCTTAGCTGCTCTCTGCGGGGAGCTGGGCTCTGGGCCTGCCTTGGCACCGCATTTAGAGGTGTCTTGAAGTCCATGGTGTTGAGTGGCATCTTCTTCATCATCTGCCTTCTTCACCAGAACAGTGGGATTGTGGTATGGGCAGGCGTGGGGCACAGAGCAAACCTTGCTTTGGGTCCTGCTCCTGCCACAGATGAAGTCCTTGCACTGCTGATCTGCCAGGGTTCTCCTTATGGTGGCATAGCAGCCAGAAAAACTCCTGTGCTTTAGGCTCCCCTGCAGCTGCAGCCGTAGGCAAGCACAGGAGAAGCTCAGCTCCAGCAAGGCAGCCCAGCTCAGGACACACAGGCCAAGTGTGGAGCTGGGAGTGGAGGTGCTTAAAGCAAGCCTGTGCATCAGGACTTCTTCAGGCCAGGCTGAAGTTGGTTTCATGGGGAGGAGACGGACGAGGCTGCTTCCAGTGGTTTCCATGGCAGCCAGCACTGGTTTGCTTGGTCCCAGCTGGGTTCCAGCAGGAAATCTGCCCGACAAGAGCCTGTCTTGCAGGAGAGGAGTTCCTGCAGCCTTTGCTTTCTGACTGATAGGATTGTTCTCATGAAGGAGCAGGCTAGGAGTCGTTAAAACCGAAGATCACGGGCAGAGACTCTCTAACTAATTAAAGTTAGACAGTGGGATGTTTATTAACACCGGCGGGCGGCACCAGAGCCGTCCCTAAAAGGCGTGACCGCGCTGTCCAAGGTTCTTTGCCCTCTCTTTATTTCCCAAGATCTTACACACAATACATCTGCACAACCCCAGCACCTCCCATCCCTGCTCTGTATTCAAATGAGGTCATTGGTCCTTCACTCCTGTGCAATTCTTCCCTTGAATTGGGTTGGTGTCTCGAATTGGGTCAGTGGTCTTAGGGGATGAAGTCAGGAATGTCTTCATCAGGTCTCTGTGACCCTCTGGCACCATCCAAGGTCCCCTGCTTAGTGATTGATTGACATCAAGCCCAGGTGCTAACCATTGTTCTACTGGTTTCAAGATGTTCTTATAACAGTTCACTTCCTCCACTTCCCTCTCCTAATGGTAAACAATAGAACAATCTGCTCCAGCTTAAGCATCTCATAATCATTAACCTATGGTCTGCCTATCTAACCTACATCCTGATCAATGGGAATTGCTTCTAACCCTCAGCTGAAATCTGAACTCTTTAAAATCATGCTTCAGCTATGCCCAGGGAGAAGGGGGCTGAATGAGCTGAGTAAGAACTGTAGGAGAGCTAAGCAGATGTCAGCAATCTGTGCTCTGCTTTAAACTGGGAAGCCAAGAGACAAAGGGCGTTTCCAGGCACCAGTGCAGAGAGCTGCTGGATCAGCCTTTGGCAGGGGCTGGAGGGGTCTGGCTGTGCCTTCAGAGGGAGCTTGCACAGTCAAGACCTTATGATGGCAAAGCTCAGGTTTGGCCGGTCCTGGAGGTCCCCTTCCACCCATGCCCTCACTTGGGATGTTCCCAACCTCTGTGGGTTGAGGAGAATTCACGGAAATGGCCTCAGGGTCAAGGAATGAAGTGCAGGGCCAGCCAGGACGAGGGAGCCCAAGGTTCTGGTGGGACTCTCAGCCATATTTTCTGTTTTGTCTGCAGAAGGGAGCTGAAGGAGCCAGCTCAAAAGGTCGAGGAGGAGGCAAAAGCCTTAGAGGAGGAAGAGAGGAGGAAGGAGGAAGAGAGGCAGAAGAAGGGAAAGAAGAGTGTCTCTGTTGGCAAGCAACCTCCAATACCAGCAAAGGGGAAAACCAAGACCCGAGAGAATAAGGAAACCAAAATTCCAAAAAAAGAAACCAAAATCCCAGAGAGGAAGGAAAGCAAAGCATCAGAAGGGAAGAAAATCAAAGCATCAGAGAAGAAGGACACCAAAGCATCAGAGAGGAAGGAAACCAAGATCCCAGAGAAGAAGGAAGACAAAGACCCAAAGAAGGCGGAACCCAAAGCTCCAAAGAAGGGAGAACCCAAAGCCGTCAAGAAGGGGGGAACTGAAATCCCATAGGACTAAGCTAAGATGGAGAAGAACTCTTTATTCTTTATTCATACAACTCATTTTACACAGTTTAACAGACCTTGTGTGCACCTTTAGTTCATTCAAAGGTTTCTTATCAGTTAGTCGATTATTGGTTAATAAAATAGATTTTACTTGTGCATCAAATCTCTCTATTGTATTGTTTACCTCTTCACTGATTCTCACGGGACAAATTACTTGTTATTGCAGGTGCATTTGTTTTTCACCCTCAGAATAGAATGGTCACAAAGTCTCATTCTCAAAATAGCTTCACATGGGAACTTGTAACTGCTTAGTTGCACACAGAAGAGATGATAGGCCAGCTATTGATGTGGCTGAACAAGGCTTCATTTCAAAAGGCTTTTCTGTCGCAGACATTTTTTCACAGAAATCCTTTCTTTCAGTTTTCTGTGTCTTCTGGAAGGCTGAGGCCTCAGAGGAGAACATAAACAATTATTATCAGCTTCTGGGGAATGCAACAGGGGCACCTATTTTGATTGGTGATTGGTTCATGTTCCCATGTTTATAATTAAGGGCCAATCACAAAGTGTAAGCCAGGGGACTGAGTCCTTGGCCACAGCTTTGTTGGGATTCTTTTCTATCTCTTCCTAGCTAGCCTAGCTGCTCTGCAAACCTCTCTCCTTATTCTTTCTAGTATAACTATAATGTATTATATCTTATATTAATAAATTCAGCTTTCTGATTCAAGAAACAAGATTCACCGTCTCTTTATCACCAGCAGCGCCCACTCAGGCGCGGTAATATCTGGTGACCCGACGTGTCAGAGCAAAAATTAATTTAATAAGACCAGAGGAGCAAAATTGCTGCACTGGGTAAAATCCTGTATGTGTGGCATTTGATGGTTGGTTGCTTTGAAGTGACCAAAGAAAGTGGATTCAAGCCAGGAGCTGAAGAACTGAAGATCCTGATTTGGACAGAGTTCACAGCCAAGGCTGACCACAACAGAACCTTCTTCTGGAAAACCATCAGGAAAGATGATGGAAAAGGGCAGCAGACCTGTGGAGCTGGCCAGAGCAAGCTGGACTCTTTTAGAAGGTACTGTGGGCTTTTCTATCCCTGATGAACCAGCCCTTCATAGCTTGTGGCTGTTCGTTTGGCAGACACATGCCTTGCCAGAGGACATTCAGTTCTCCGCTTCAGAGGAAAAGCTTATTGCCCTCTGGAAATAT